>NC_136865.1:3942500-4050000 GCF_951799975.1 Gobius niger | reverse complement strand
TCACTATATGGACGAGGAAACCTCTGCTGTTCAGCGCCTCGCCGCTAAAGGCAGCTCAGTGAGCCGCTCTGAGCTGCTTTGAGACACGATACGCAACTCACAGGATGAAGCCGTTTTCGAGACAGTCACGTGACCAGGTGTTTCTGAAAGAGGCTCCGACGCAGTGTTTTGAATCTGCTTCAGGAAGAGCGATACAAGCTCCAGAGCGCTGAGTTTTTTGGCCATCACTACTGTCAGGTCTTTTCTGAGTTCAGGTGCTGCCCCTAACAGATGATAATCAGGAAAACGTCATCTTCACAAGTGATGACAACTACAGCATATATCAATGATCAAAATTATGTGATTTTTTTTATTTACTCATTGAACACGAATTTTGCAACAAAAAATCTGTTCAAACTCGTCCGTAAAAGTCTCAAAAGGACGAGTTATTTAGAGCATCATCTGCTCATCTATATTAAGGCTCATATTTTACTGTTAGAAATGCAAATTGGAGCTCATTGTCTGCATTTCCTTCATTTTAGCGTGTTGTTTAAAGGAACAGGCCACCGTTTTTCCACACTGAGACATGTTCTTACCTGAGCTTAGACGAGTTGATCCGTACCTGTCTGGTCTTTGTGCCCGTGGAAGAGCGTGTTCGCTTCTAACTTCACCCCTGTTATAGGAGCTATAGGAATACATTGGGAGAGGCCAAATGCTAACAACATCTTTGGTCGTTTTGCATGACTGAGGGCACGCACAAAGACCAGACAGGTGCGCATCAACTCGTCTAAACTCAGGTACGAACATATCTCAGTATGGAAAAAACGGTGGCCTGTTCCTTTAAGAAACCGGACGGGCGAACGGGACAGGCCTGTTCTACACGCGCCCTCCCCGTGTCTGACCTTCTCCTCTCTCTCCTCTCTGTCCTTCACAGACTTATCCAAGTTAAAGCTCTGATGTGATCGAGTTGGAACCATTACGGCTGAAAAAGGCTGTTAAGTTGCGGCAGGTTCAATAATCCAACGAGCAGTGAATGTGCTCCTTCATCAGCCGTAAACACAGCAATAAAACTCACGCTGAATCCTTTGTTTTTCTGCAGATTCCCAAAGGCTGCTCAGTGCGTGCTTTATTTCCTCGTGAATGGAGGAGAGTGTTTTGTATCATTTACAAACGGAGAGGGAACTGTAAAGGCCTGATAAAGTGTTGGGCCGTTACTGTCCCCCCGCTCTCCTCCATAAAGAACGCTGACACTTCTCATTTCAGCGTCTGCAGTTTGTCACCGGGTTGGCGAGCGCGAGCAGCCGAGCGCGTCAGGCCTCGCCGAACTGTTGGGCGAAATAGCATTAGCATATCGTCAAATGACTCTCCAGGCGAAATCCAGAGCGGACTGGATGATCAAATGAGTATGTGTGTGTTCATGCATCTGCGAGGGCAGGAATCCACACTCTGAAATAAGCCCAGTCATCATGCTCTTATTCTTTTTTGCAGTGCAAGTTCCTCTCAAGTCACTCTCCAGCTTTTGCACAAAGTACCTGCATTGGTTGGCTATACACAACGGATAAAGTCCTGTAGCGTAATCGAGGGCTGTGCAATTCATCGAATTCGATTACAATTTCGATTATTACACTTTAGGATCACAAAATTAACATAATCGGAAAAAAAGCAGACTTGCATTACTTCATGGCGCTGGGATTATTTTCCCTTCACATTTCTCGTGCCACAGCTCACGCTTTTGCCTGACATAAAAACAAACAGCGCTGTGTGATGATGTCATCAGGCCGCGCTGCTCAGTTTACTTGCGGAGGTGTGAGGGCTGGCCAGCAGGGGGCAGGTGTGAAACAGAGACCTCTCCTTAATCGAGGCATTGAAATCATTTGTACTTTTATGACTGTTCAGAAAACAGAAAATATTCAGCATAGTTTTGTAATAATAAATATATAAATAAAATAAAGACTTTTTTTTAAAGGCAACAAATAATTGTTCGTGATTTTAATTATGACTAAAATAATTGTGATTATTATTTCATCAATAATCGAGCAGCCCTAGCGTAATCGCAGAAGTTGCTAATGAATCCAATGGTTGTAACTTCTCTGTTTCCAAGCCGCTCCACTTGCGAGGCGGGCTTTAACACCGGTTGTGGAGATGTAGTGATTAAGTCAGTACAGTATAAAAACATTTGGGCAACAACTGGAAATATAACAAAGCCTTTACAACAGTGCACACGGTTTATCTGTAGCTTTTGTAGACGGCTGTTCTGAAGAAACCAGCCAAGCTCTTTACACTTTACAGTAATAGTGATTTGAATTCTGATGTTTTCATCAAACATCCCGATAGATAGGCTCTATTTGTCATTACAATAAAATTGTACAACAAAATTACATTTGATGAGAGAGAGGGAGCACCAGGCGCTGCAAACTTATTGTGCACCACTCTTTTCTTCCTTTGTCCGTCTCCACAGCGAGCTGCCAGTTCACATTTAACAGTTCATCATTGTGCATTACTTTCTGGTGTAATTCCATCACTCGGTCACTCCCTGCTCCAAAGTGTTCTTTATTTCAGCCGACAGCTGCGGGGTGGGGTGCAAGCTCAACCAGTGTTCATTTTGACACTGGCAATGTCACTGGCAATAAAACCTATTCTGATTTAGTTTAGATTTAATTGACTAAATATAAGATTAATGTTATGCTGTCAATTTAAAGCATATTAAGTAACTTGTTTACCTTAATAAATCCTCTCCGTAGTCCCTGTGGGGGTAATACAAGTGTTTATGGGATGATTGGAGGGTCTTTCATCTCCCCCTGGTGTCTCTGGCCAGAAAACCATGTTTGCAACTTGACTGCCACCGGTGCGGAGAAAGCAATACACACTAATGGAATCACGAAGAAGAAGCTAACGTGCTAACAGGCAAAGCTAACTGTGGGCTAGCGTCACTTTAAACAGTATTTACAGCCAAGTTTGTGTGAAAAAAATATATTTTCATTGTATAATAGGATGCACAGTAACCCTCTCTCCTTTCGCCTTTCCTGTCAGTGTAGTATTTACTCTCCAAGACAATTAATAAATTAAAAAATCGTAACTTGCTACTACACCTGCAGTTGCGCTTATGGCCTCTAGGGGGAAGAGTTACTTAGTACTGCTTTAAATGATTAAAATCATATTTAATCAAGGTCCTTCATGTTTGTTCTCCACATGAAAGCTCAGACCAGTTCCTTTAACAGTGAATTGAAATGATTTCGAGCTCTTTCATTAGAAGTTTGGATGATTTTAGTCTCTTCTTTTCATTTAGTTAAAAGCTGCAATAAAGTGCACCTTCGTGAGCTCCATTGTACAGTCTCAGAGCAGTGAGGAGAGTGTGGTTCTGTATTCATCTGCAACTTCACCACTTCACACATTGAGTGCAAAAACAGTTTTTGCGGGGGGATTTTAATTACGAAACTAGACACTCTAATACACCTTAAGTGTGATTTTGGTAGCTCTGTGATGAACAGAAGTGAAATAAATTACGATCAAAACCTTGTGAAGAGTCACGATCTGGACATTTCATATATATATTATTACGTTTCTTTTCTTTTTATTGTCCGAGGGGGCGTGGTGTTGCGTACTTCTCTCTCGCTCTCTGGAGCATGTTTGACAAAGCAGAGTGGCTTCCCATGGAAAGGTCGACACAGTTGAGATTTTAAAATTTCTCTGAGTTTTTAAATGGTTAAGATCGATCCAAGGACGGCTGAGAAACATCCTGTTAAAGTCTTCAATCCGAGAAATGCTTGTTGTTGAAAAGATATTCAAGCATTTGCCTCTTCCCATAATGTTAGTGTCCATCCAGAGAGGAGAGAGGAGTTAATCAGAAAGGAGAGTGTTTCACAAAACACTAGTTATCTCCGTCTCTAGAAAACAATCTGTGATTTTGATCAAAACTTGTTTAGCTTTGGATTTCTCAGGAACCGAGGCACATAGAATTAAACTGTTTTCACCTACGGAGAGCTTAGAGTCAGCTTTCAAACGAGCCACAGCATGTGTCCATAACTATAACATAGAATACGCTGTGATGCTACAAATATCATGAAAAATGGTCTGGATTGTTGGCTCTCAACAGCTAAATCCCAAGAAGAACATCTAATAGCAAGTGTTTCAGCTTTGCGTGCATGTACTAGAGTTAAAGTAAGTGAGTCCTAAATGTGTGCAGCGTGACCGGCAGCTAAGTTCACGTGCACTCCTCAGCTAATGAGCCACATGACCTGAAGAGGACACTGGAGTATTTATACTATACCATACTATTGCTTAAGGAAAGGAGTCAGTGTTTTTCACGGTCACTTCAGAATAAGCCCAGACACGTGAGCATTTTAATCAGCATTAGTGATGATTGCAGAATGTGTCATCAAATTATTGTGAGGGGGCACCACAATATCCACAAGCTAAATCCCTGAGGTCTTCCATCTGACTCGAACTTTCCTTTTTTTTTCTGATGCAACCTGAAACAAGAACCCGCGCTCATTTCCAAATGTGAGAAAGTTCAGTTTAAGTCTCAGTTTGTCCTGATTTAGTGCTTTTTAAGTCTGCTTTTGGCCTTCTTGGTTGAAACTGATTTATTCACTTGCTAAACTTATTGAAGCACGGTTCGTAGCAGGGCTTTCAATGGTCCGGACCGGTTCGTTAGGTTCCGGTCGAAGTTGCCAGCTCTGCGTGCACCTGTTCCTCCCGGAGGAAACTCTGCTCAGGCCGACATCAAAGTCTCTCTCTCACACACAGCTCCCAGTCTTCAGCTGGACGTGTCTGACTGTTTCTCTGTGTGTGCAGATGGTGCAGGCCTGCAGAGCTGTGCTGGAGCAGGGCGACGGACTGTACCAGAGGATCCTCCACATCCAGACCACAGGTGAGCGCTCCTCTGGGCCGAACATCATTGGCTGGGCGTTATTTTAAACCATACCTGTATAGCCATGTGCAAGTTTTAGCCTATATTTTTAATTTAGAAGCTCCATGGTGCGTGGACCTTGGACTCGAGCACCGTTTACCGCGGCTCAACGTCCTTGTGGCGCAGTTTTGTCATATATTTCATCTCTATGTTCTCATAAACAACGTGAAACTTGCTCCCAGGCATTTTCAACAGTCGATTTTCCATCCACTGCCCGGTGAATACGGTGAAAACTGTTTTGAAAGTCTGTGTTTCTGCAGGGGCGCTCTTAACCTCTTACAACCCGCCTAAACCAAATGCATTCTGTCCTCTTTAGCTATTATATAGGCCTGTGTAACACCTCATTTGAAAGCTAAGACCCACAAAACTGATCTTTTTCCTCGCGTTGTTGCTGTGTTGTGTCACCTTTTTATGTTTTTATTTTCTTTTTCTTTTTTTCTTTTTTTGATTTTTGTGACATTTTTGTTGAATTTTTCTCACTTTTGGGTTGAGTTTTTTGTCACTTTTTGTTGAATTTTTGTCACATTTTTGTTGAAATTTTGTCACATTTTTGTTGAATTTTTGTCACATTTTTGTTGAAATTTTGTCACATTTTTGTTCAATTTTTGTCACATTTTTGTTCAATTTTTGTTCAATTTTTGTCACTTTTTTGTTGAATTTTTGTCACATTTTTGTTGAGTTTTTGTCACATTTTTGTTGAATTTTTGTCACATTTTTTGTTGAATTTTTGTCACATTTTTTGCTGAATTTTTGTCACTTTTTTGTTGAATTTTTGTCACATTTTTGTTGAGTTTTTGTCACATTTTTGTTGAATTTTTGTCACATTTTTTGTTTAATTTTTGTCACTTTTTTGTTGAATTTTTGTCACTTTTTTGTTGAATTTTTGTCACTTTTTTGTTGAATTTTTGTCACTTTTTTGTTGAATTTTTGTCACATTTTTGTTGATTTTTTGTCACATTTTTGTTGAATTTTTGTCATTTTTTTTGTTGAATTTTTGTCACATTTTTGTTGAATTTTTGTCACTTTTTTGTTGAATTTTTGTCACATTTTTGTTGATTTTTTGTCACATTTTTGTTGAATTTTTGTCACATTTTTGTTGATTTTTTGTCACATTTTTGTTGAATTTTTGTCACATTTTTGTTGAATTTTTGTCACATTTTTTGTTTAATTTTTGTCACTTTTTTGTTTAATTTTTGTCACTTTTTTGTTGAATTTTTGTCACTTTTTTGTTGAATTTTTGTCACTTTTTTGTTGAATTTTTGTCACATTTTTGTTGATTTTTTGTCACATTTTTGTTGAATTTTTGTCACTTTTTTGTTGATTTTTTGTCACTTTTTTGTTGAATTTTTGTTACTTTTTTGTTGAATTTTTGTCACTTTTTTGTTGAATTTTTGTCACATTTTGTTGAGTTTTTGTCACATTTTTGTTGAATTTCGTCATTTTTTTGTTGAATTTTTGTCACATTTTTGTTGAGTTTTTGTCACATTTTTGTTGAATTTTTGTCACGTTTTTGTTGAATTTTTGTCACATTTTTGTTGAATTTTTGTCACATTTTTGTTGAATTTTTGTCACATTTTGTTGAGTTTTTGTCACATTTTTTGTTGAATTTTTGTCACTTTTTTGTTGATTTTTGTCACTTTTTTGTTGATTTTTGTCACATTTTTGTTGAATTTTTGTCACATTTTTGTTGAAATTTTGTCACATTTTTGGTTGGATTTTTGTCACTTTTTTGTTGAATTTTTGTCACTTTTTTGTTGAATTTTTGTCACTTTTTTGTTGAATTTTTGTCACATTTTTGTTGAGTTTTTGTCACATTTTTGTTGAGTTTTTGTCACTTTTTTGTTGAATTTTTGTCACATTTTTTGTTGAATTTTTGTCACTTTTTTGTTGAATTTTTGTCACTTTTTTGTTGAATTTTTGTCACTTTTTTGTTGAATTTTTGTCACATTTTTGTTGAATTTTTGTCACATTTTTGTTGAGTTTTTGTCACTTTTTTGTTGAATTTTTGTCACCTTTTTGTTGAATTTTTGTCACATTTTTGTTGAATTTTTGTCACATTTTTGTTGAGTTTTTGTCACTTTTTTGTTGAATTTTTGTCACCTTTTTGTTGAATTTTTGTCACTTTTTTGTTGAATTTTTGTCACATTTTGTCACATTTTTGTTGAATTTTGGTCACTTTTTTGTTGAATTTTTGTCTTTTTTTTGGTTGAATTTTTGTCACATTTTATTTAATTTTTGTCACATTTTTGTTGCGTTTACATCCTTGTTTTCTTCTCATTTTTTTGTGGCTATTTCGTGGCTTTTTTCCCCATGAAGCTTTTTGATTAGGGTAAAGCCAAACTGGAGAAAATGGGATCCGTTCAGGTGGGAGTTAAGAGGTTAAAGTCGCACAGTCTGAGTTTTCTGTGCTGATAGTAGAGGCTAAAGTACAGAACAGAGTTATTTGAAAGTCCATCTTCAGTGCTTGTTTTATAAAAGTGAGTGACACATTGATACACTGAACAGATGACAGACCGTCCCACCTGTTAAACGACATTGAATCCACTAATACACCGATGCTAATACGGCTCCCGCTGCAGCTGCCGCAGTGGTTAAACTCTCCCCCAGCAGAGCAGCTCAGGTCGGCCCACTTTAACTCAGTCCATGCATTATTCACAAGACTCTGATTTATCCTGGAGCTGCAGGAGAGCGGAGACAGGCCGACTGCTCCACACTTCCTCTTTTACGTGGACGGACAGACAGTGTTTTCGATCGTGCACCGACGACGACCACGCAGCTCGTGAAAGTCTGCTGGCGGATGTTTTAGTTACACATTAGGGGAAGCTTTGCAAACGGTGTGGGAACGAAGGCCTTTACATGTCGCTAAATTGGATTCAAACTGAAATGTCTTGGAAAATAATGACATTACTGGATTATTTTTTGCTGTTTGAACTCTGAGCAGCAACAAGCCTCCAGCGTCAACCACAGCCCAAAGCTAAAACGATCCAAAATAAACATAACACAAATCAGTTGTCACAGGAGGAAACAATAAAAGTCAATAAAAGGTAGGTTTTTACGTTGTTTTTGACACGTGTAAAGTTTGCATTAGTTTCCATGGTGTTAACAAACCAAAGAGAAGGGCTTTCTTCGCCCATTGGGGGAAAAGTTTGCTGAGTGCATTTATGTGATCAGTTTGAGATGTGACGCAGGGTGTTGCTGGCTGACAATAGCCCTATTCATGAGGGATTAGAATTACCCAGGGGCCTCAGGTAAAAATATTACTGACGTCCTCAGAGTTTCTATTCCCGTGTGAATCTGCCATGTCGGTAATTTGGAAAGTAAAAAGTAGATATAGATGGAGCGATTAAAGGAGAAAGGAAACTGCTGTTTTATGTCAGAGCAAAATCGCTAAACCCTGACGCTGATGTCGTTCATCGTAGCATGCGGCGTCAGAAACACATAAACAAACCTGAGAGTTAGCACTCGCGTCACAAATTAATAACAGGCATGTTGTCATCATTCAGTTTCATTATTTATCCATCATTTCTGGAAAAAAGTCTGGGGGAAAAAAAAGTGAATTACTGACATTATCCCGTGCGAATGCCCATGAAATTTGCCCACATCCTGGGGTAATTTCAGTTTCACCGACGTCCCCAGGGCTAATGACTATACCTTTACATGCGGTCAATAACCCGCTAATTACAGGAATATTAGCAATAACCAGGTTGTGCACGGCCACATAAACGCGGGCAAAAACACGAATATGAGCCCTGGGTAACTCCTTTTCTAACCCCAATATTAACGCCATCTAAACGTCAATATTGGGTCAATGTTTAGATGGCGTTAAGGTCCATATTAAGGTCAATATTCTGGTTCATATTAAGGTCCATATTAAGGTCAATATTAAGGTCAATATTAAGGTCAATATTAAGGTCAATATTAAGGTCAATATTAAGGTCAATATGGTACAATATGTTCATGTCCAGATCCATCATGTGATGATGTAGGCTCACAATGTAAGTAAGTTTTGCAGCTTATTTTTTAAGTTAATATACAATATAGTGAACAACTTGTATAGTGAACAAGTATATAGTGCACAAATAGTCCAACACATAAAAGTGCATCACTGTAGTACAGGGGACACAATCATCATGAATTTATGAATGAACTAAGGATTAGCTAATGATGAGTTCATTACAGTAGTAAATGTTGTATTAAAGGGGCTAGACACAAGTTAGTCATTTTATACTCACTACTGCCACCTCAGGTCTTATGTGTAGCTGCAACTTCTATATTAAGCTCGTGCATGACGGCACTTCAGACCCAAATTAACACCTTTTTGAGTGAAGGTGCAGGATTTTAGAGGCAGTTGTGGTGAACAGGTCTGGGCTCATTCCACACATTAGGACATTGGTGGAACATGTAGGGGGAGGAAAATACTTCATTTTAACATTTTTAAACTCTCTATAGTCCCTTTTAAGGTAAAACTTGCAAACTAATTTTCTTAAAAATCATGATAAATCATGATATTCATGCAAAAACATCATAATAACAATTATTTTAGTGGTAATTGAAACCATTGCACCTAGAGGAATGCAAGATATCCAAAAAATGTCATCTGTCAACAAAGCAAACTGAGACGCACAAGTCAAATGAAAAAGGCCGTTATAACCGTAAATGAAAGAAAAGCAGTGGTTCCCTCCGCGCCCTTACCCTGACCCTCCGTCTGGGTGATCTGTGCGGTCACATGTTGGAGCTGCAGTGAGACAGGGCTCTGAGGGGCCCCGGGGCCTCAGTCTGAACACAGCGGCTCCTGTCAGGGGCCCGAGCGTGGGCAGGGAGGGGAAGTCACGCAGCACAGTACAGGCCTGGGGGGCCGGAAATGAGAATCAGCAGTTTTTTTTAACTCTCGTATGCAGTGTGGGCATCTGCCATCTCGCTTGTTTAAGCTACGGACACGGGTTTTACACTTGACTTGGCGTGTTATTTCTACACACCACAGAGTCCGGACTGTTATCCCACAGAGAACCTGATAACTGGAGTAATCAAGACAACCCAGGGAAGGATTTATAATCGGCGTTAATGACCAAAAACACATCGACAGTTGGTGACTTTAGTGATTCATAATCCTGTTTGAATATTATTGCAGAACCGATAATAACGCTGAGGATTGCCCAGGAATTTCTTTCTGTTCAATCATGCAATATGAAACTTATAACACATAATTTAGATAAAAGTCAACTATAGAAAACTAAAACTATAAGACTATAAGGGCATGCGTAAGACGACTACATTTAAATATGATAAAGACAACAACAATGTGACATAGAACAACAGCGTGAGTGTATTCACAGATGTGCAGGTGCATTAAGTGATAGCAGCAGATATGAGTGTGGACATAGAGCAATAGAGCTGTGCAAATGGCTGGAACAGCAGACTTGATCAGTTTAACGGACTGGTGACTGGAAGTGCAGCAGTTTGTGTACAGGGAGAAAGGCCAGGGGGAAAGTACACAGCCCTGAGGAGCTCCTGTCAGGAAGTCAGTGATCCGCCTGCAGAGGAAGTCAGGCACGCTGAGGAGTCCAGATGCTCCAGGATGAAGTGGGGGGCCTGCGTCGTCCACAGTCCTGTTGGCTCTGTTGACTGCAGCGAGTCCAGGAGGGGGGTGGTGATGTCCTTGAGGTGGGGCAGGACCAAGCGCTCAAAAGACTTCATGACTCCAGACGTCAGCGCCACCGGCCTGTAGTCATTAAGTCCTGTGAACCTTGGTTTCTTGGGAAAAGGGATGATGGTGGACCATTTGAAGCATGTACAATAGGTTTATAAATGTTTCTGACCATCACATCTGGTGATAGGTCCCCGAGCGCCGCCCTACGCTGGCTGCCCACTGCTCCCACAGGCCGCCCCAGTGGCATTGAGGATGGGTCAAATGCAGAAAACGAGATTCCCTACAGGGATGAATAAAGTATACCTTAACCTTATATGTGCAGCAGCCTTACCCACTCCACCATCAGCAGCACACTGCGTTGTCTCTTTAAACTGTCCTTTTATTTCATTTTTGATTAAAGATGCCTTTTATTCAAACTCAAAATGATGCTCCTAATATTGTCTTTGTGACATAGGTTATTTGCTGTATTTTCGTGGTTAGATGTTAGACACACAGGTGCAAGTTCACAAAGGAATCAAATGATATCAATATCATGCAAAACCTGTTTTTTTTTCATACTTGACAGCTTCGACTTCCACTTTCTGCAAATCTTCCTCAGAGTTGGTGGCACATTGTTACTGTGACCTGTCTTGTTGGCTGATTTACACAGGTTTCTGCAGACGCCGCTGCTGTCCTGCCTCCACCGGTAGGAAAACAGCCACAAATTGCAGACAGTGAGCCATCGAAACTGTCAGGTGTGGAAAAAAGCACACTGGTCGGATAGAAAAGAAAATGTTTTGTGAGTTCAACACAAGAAGACTTTTTTTGTTGGATATATTTCAGATAATGCTGTTGATATGCGACCTCAATAATCGAAGAACTCCAGAAATCAGACCATGATACGATTTTTGCTCTTCATGGAAACGTAGACAACGTGATACAAGATCATGCAATTCTAACTGGACAGAAATAAACCTTGTGACATTGAAGAAGCTCATCCAAACAATCCACTCGAGAAATTATTAGAGTGTGGCCTATTTTTGGCAAGGCAGTGTATTACTTACTATATTGGGGTCTTCCATTCACCAAAGAGGGAAGATTGGAGACTGTTGTTGTGGTGTGGAGAAAAGCGACGCTCTCGATTTACCGGCCAGTTTACCGACCTATACTTTTACATAGCGGCGTGAACTCTGGGTTCTTCTTCTTGGAAGCTTGGAGGGATCCATACTTAATGTCATGTCTTCATTTTGCTAATTCTGTTTAATCCTGGCAAAGAACTTCCCGGAGTTGGGCAAATGCATTAAATAAGACAATGAAGGCATTTTTCTGGCATTTTGTGATAATCTACTTCAGACATACAATATTATTCAACACTTTAAACATTGCAAGAGGCAATATTGACCTACAACAACATCCCGATCCAAATCCAGCAGAATGGACTCAGCCCTGGCCGCTGCTTCTTTTCTATAACATCATGAACACGTTTGAAAAAACATAATTTCTGTGAGAGCAGGTCTGTGCTCTTCCTGGGTAGGTGATGCCAGTAGCATCTTTAATCTGACTATTTCTTTCAGGAACAAGAAATCTAACACATTACTATTTCCTCACTACAAAGGGAAACCGGAAAGTCCATTCTGCATAAAATGTCCCCTTTAATAATGAATCCTGTGTTTGTGTGTGAGCAGAAGCTTGGATTGAAGAGTATCTTCATAGCGATGGTATTAGTGGGTGCAGCTCTGTGCTGCTGTTATGGCCCAGAGCGGAATAATATCAACATCTCTTCTGAAGCCGCGTTATGTAATAACGGTCACTTCACTGTGGTGTGAAGCCACATTCTGTAATAATGTGCTGCCTTTTCCCTTTTTTGCCACAACCAATAACCAAATGCAATGGAATTCACTTTGCAGCAAACGATGAAGCATTTGAAAAGTCAATGCTTCACTTCTAAAAGCTTTTCCTGATCATTTGTTGAGCATGGACACCTACGACCGGGAGTCCCTTTGTTGAATATGTTTAGACATTATGAAATAAAGCCTTTCCCAAATCTGACACCAGACACAGCAGCGATGGCGACTCTTTAGAAGCTTGTAAACACTAAGCAGTAAAACTGTTTTTACATAATTCATTGTTGTCTTTCACTCGAGCGGAAGAGAGCTGCTTGTGCTATGAGGAAACCTGAGTGACTATGGGCCTATGGTGTAAAGGGGTTGAAATTCCATTGGAACCAAATGTCAGAATTTGGAATTTTCCTTGAGAACCTCAGATCAAATTGTCATGTTTCCCTAACTAAAAAAATACTTATTTTAAAGGTGCACTATGCAACTTTGTATGTGAAAAAAAAAAGTTGATATAGTGCGTATTTGACCTTTCAGTGAACCACTGATTGATTGATTGATAAACTTTATTGTCCTCAATGAGGAAATTTGTCTTGGGCTCATTGCCCGCAGCTGTCACACATACAGTACAACCATTCATATAAAACCATTCAGTCAGTGCAGTGGCTGTATGGGTGGTTCGGTCAGCGCCTTCACTCTCCATCCCGGTGGCTCCTATGATCACCACTGCTCAATGGAAAGCTAAATGTACAGTATACCGTATGGAGTGACTAACAGCAACACTGCAAAGGAAAACAGTTTGCCCTTCAATTGAAAACTATATTTCAAGTTGATCTTTATTGGCAAAACGGGCAAAGTTTCACGATTTTGACCTCCGAGCTCTGAGCAGAAGTGTTGGTCAGGTCTGGGTGTTGCAGTGTTTGAAAAGCCCGTGTATTGAATGAACTGTCCTGTGAAGATATTGGAACAAATGCCTGTCCAGTCTATCGCTGAGTTTTGGAGATTTGTTTTTTTTATCATTTGTCAATCGGTTTGGCATTTGTTACATTAAGTTTGGTAAAGATTTAATAGATTTGAGACGGACGTTTGGGTTCGATTGTAGAAGTCATGTCTTCGAGAGGAGTGGAGGAGTGAAGTTTCCAAAACGATTAACGTTTAGAAGGGGTTTTATTTGTAACCGTCAAAGAGGTGCCTCAGGCTTTCTTTCCATGAAGGGAAGTGAATGGGTTTACAGTTTATTTTGAACACATACAACAGAGAAAAGAGATCTGGACAAAACAGGCAACTCTTGAGCAAAAAGGTGGGATTTTTCGATTTACTTGTACAGTAAACGTTTTTGAGGAATGTCATCCATTTCTAATAAGTTTAGACTAATGCCAGTTTCAATCAAATGTAAATGTGTTTCCCCACATTTACAGGACATGGAACTACACAGTGATAAATATGATTCACAGAGCGATTGTCACATGAGGGGGGCGTGACGTGGATTTATCGCTCCATCAAACCCTTTCCACTGCCCCATTGACATTCTGTCGGTTTGATGTATTTGCCTGTATGTGGCGGTGTGCACGTATAGACTTCACATTTCATTTCTGAATGACTTCCTGCCTGGCGTGTCCGGGGAGCCGCCTTCATCACCGGGAAACCACAAGTGAAAATCAAAACGTGTTGACGGCGATAGAAAGTGCTCCGACAGCTTCGTAAGACGATCTTTAATCACGCTTCTCCATCAGCGAGAGTACACGAGATCTCAATCCATAGAGTTAAATATGACGTCGGGCAACTACTCTATTACTGGGAAGGCTGTCCACAAGGGTTAGGAGTGTGTTCATGGGGATTTTGGACTGGATTTCGGGATGGTCTATCTCACAGTCTCCACTTTAATTCATCTCAAAGGTGAGGTCAGAACTCGGTGCAGGTCAACCAAGTTCATCCAAACTCGGTCATTTTGGAACAGGAGAAGCCATTACGAACTGTTCCCACAAAGTTGGGAAGATGGAAAGAAAATGGGATGGAATTGTCCAAAATCTCTCGGAGCTGAAACATTCAGAGTCTCAGGGGGGCCCAGTCCAGAGGGCTGCACTACTGGTGCGTTCCAGGCAACTGGTAACTGGTATTTTTCCCACTTGAAAGTTACCAGTTACGACTTCAGTGCGTTCCAGGTGATTGAAGTCGTATGTAAACAAAACTGCTAATGCTACAACAGTTAGCTCATACGATGCTAACGTTATATGAGCGTTTCTTCAAACCAGATCTTATTACAAACATGCGACATAACGTTATTGAAAGCTGTGACGTTCACATCACTGATGTAGTGGTTTTGTTACAGATTTAACACTAGCAGCGCTGCTCCACTGGGGGCCGCCATTACTGTCTTCATCTCGTATACAAACTCGTAGCAGT
The DNA here is from genome assembly GCF_951799975.1 of Gobius niger. NCBI lineage: Eukaryota > Metazoa > Chordata > Actinopteri > Gobiiformes > Gobiidae > Gobius > Gobius niger. Next base: position 4,035,248 of record NC_136865.1, on the reverse strand, counting down.
CTTCAGGTTTCCGAGTTTACAAGTTGTAATTACCAGTTCGAGCGGCGTTCCAAGGCATTTTTCCAAGTGGGAAGTGGTAAATTTACCAGATACCAGTTGCCTTGAACGCACCAAATGAAGCTGGTTGAACGTGTCCTGGACTAGTTCATCTGACCCGAGTCCACAAACCCAGACATGGAGCTTCTGGAGCTACTACAAAGTGCTTTATCAGTCGGTTCCCCTGAGGATTTGTGTGTGTGTTCATTTGAAACTGGAGACAAATATATTCTACAGCGCCATGAACGACCGAACAAGTCTGAATCAAGCAGCTCATAAGGAGAATGTTCACATTTGTTAATAATGTTTATTACAACTGCAACACTGGTACTGTTATGTGGACATTTAAAATCTGCTTCAGCCACATGTGTAGGAAAAGTTACAACACGATGTTACTACTGTATAAAGTCCATGCACACTTTAAATAGAAGAGTTCTGTCGCCGCTGCTCAAGGTGCTTTCTCCCTCTTAGCAGAGGATTCTCTCCTCTAATTGGCCAAAGCGCCTTCTTCTTATATAAGCTGTGAACTAACTTGGTCCAGAGCAGGCTTCCATGGAGATCTCCCCTGACAGGAAGTGATCCAGCTTTGTAGTCCGACAAAACCAGGGTTAACGCTGAACTTCCACTGCTAACCCTCGTAGTATAGCCCTCTGCTCCTGAAAACCAACCCTTCGCCAAAACCTCTCCTCCCCTCAAGCACCATTCTTTAGCAACCACCAAACCCACACTGTTGATGAACCGGATCAACTGATGCAACCGCAGATCAGACAAATCTTTGTTAACTCTTTTGATGGCCAAGCAGTGTGTGTATTTTGGTAAAAAATCAGTCCGGATCCGAAGGACACCCTACTGCCCATTATTAGGTCTTTCAGTTTCAGAACACCTTGTTACCTTGTGGATGGTGGTGAGATGTTCAGTTCATCCTTTATGTATGTTAGGTGTAAGTACATTCCACTTAAAGGTCGACCCGATCACATGTCGGAACTGTTGTCAGTGGGCGGGTTTTACATTTGCCATTAACAGTTGCACTTTTACTGAAATCACGAGTTGTTTAGCATATCCAGGACAAAAAAAACGACAAAACACTTGGTCACTCTGCACTACGGTGCTTCATGAACCCTCGTCGTCAGATCTGCTGTGAATAATATCGATTTGTTTGTCTTTGTCGTAGCTATGGAGTTCCACGAGGGGCTGCAGAGCATGGCCACGCGGGAGGGGCTGAAAGGTCGGAAGGTCAGCCGGGCACTGGAGAGCTTCAGCTGGAACATCACCATCCTTAAGGTACTCCATCACAAAACCCACCAACCGACCGAAAGCTGACTGAAATAATCTTTGTGTAACGCTTCAACAAGTTATTTGGGTCAGAAAGTCCCCACAAGTCGACCAGTCGTCCCCTTTATCACAAACCTTTAATTGGAATCAAGATCAGTCAATTCAACATAAAAAAAAGTCCCCCAGTCAGAACTCTTCTTCTCGCGTGTTTCTGGTTTCTGGTACGCTCAAATAAGATTGTTGACCATGTTGTTTTGTTCCAGGGCCAGGCCGACCTGCTGAAACGAGCCAGGGCCGAGGTGCAGGAGAACATGAAGCAGATCCACGACACCGCCGTGACCGGGAACCTGTCCAAGCAGAGCCCCAGGACGCGGCGCCTCCGCACCCAGAGCAGGGCCAGCCCGGACCACCGCAGGGCCCAGGAGCACAGCTAGTGCGGGGTCGGGGAGGAGGGAGAGAGAGAGAGAGAGCTGGGGGTTCCCCAAAAGGGCGGGGCGAGAGGGACTGATCGGGAGGTTTCATGAGGGCCTATCACTAAAGCAGAAGAACAACTGGATATTTATATAAGATAAGATAAGCCTTGATTGAGCTCAAAATGGAAAAATCCGCTTTGTTGTAATTTAGGAGATGATTTGAAAGAAAAGCAGTCAGGTCTGGGATGTCATGAATTATCTGTCTGGCGTCGTAGACTAATCGATGTGAAAACGAGCCAGTCTTTTGAAATGAAGACGTCCCAAAGACTCGGCTCGCTGTGAAGAGCCATGAAACTCATCACCACTGAAGAGCATCCTCGCGCCCTTTTAGAAATCACAGAAATGCCTTTAATTCAGTGCCTGTTCCTACACACGTGCACATTTTTTTGTTCGCTAACGGCTCCCGGACTAGGGAAACCCGGCATCCATGCTAACGAATGGCGAGGTATGTTATGTCCTTTTCGTGGCATTGGTCTAATTAATGTGGTTTCTTTATCTTTAAAGGAATAGGCCACCGTTTTTACATACTGAGATATGATCTTACCTTAGCTTTGACGAGTTCTTTAGGACCTGTCTGATCTTCCCCCGTGCCTTCAGTCACGTAAACACAGCGCAGACGGCGTTAGCATTTAGCCTCTCCCTCTCTCCACTATAGCTCCAAAACAGGTCAAGATAGAAGCTACCAAGCTCTTCCACGTTTTCCTTGAGTATAATTACCCAAAATTAAACAATGTGGATAAAAGGGGGGACTATATTGTAGGGCGTAATAATACCAGGAGTAATTTGGCATCCGCACAGTAAAGTGAAGATTACTGCGCGGATTTCGAACTACTCCTGGTATTATTACGCCTTACAATATAGTTCCCCCTTTTATCCGCTTAGAAAATCCACATTGTTTAATTTTGGGTAATTATACTTTGTAGTGGAACACTTCACGTAACCATATTTAAATAGGGAAAACGTGGAAGAGCTTGGTAGCTTCTATCTTGACCTGTTTTGGAGCTATAGAGGAGAGAGGGAGAGGCTAAATGCTAACGCCGTCTGCGCTGTGTTTACGTGACTGAAGGCTAAGGTAAGAACATATCTCAGTATGTAAAAACGGTGGACTATTCCTTTAACATCTTATAAGAAGTGTATCCAACCCCACAACAAGCTAGCATTTAGCTCAGAGGACACTTTTGGACGCTAACTTGTATCGAAAGTGAAATCTTGATGAATGATTTCTAACGAGGCTTTGACCTGTGATGGGTGGGTTGACAACAGCTGAAAACAAACATCTGGATCGTTAATTATTTGCTATGTTTGAGGCTAATGCTAACAGTCTCCCGGACTAGCCTACTTGCTAACTGTCCGCACACGTTAGGATCGAACGCCGCTTCTGCTTTGGATTTCTATGGTGGGGATAATGAACTTATAGTGAAAAACAGACACGAGGATGCTCTCCGGACCGAGCGGAACATGTTGACAGTCAGCAGTTGAACAACAGGGTGCGTTCACATGACGTCACAACATTCTGGAGAGCCCGTAGTTTAAAATTGAGGCGCTGAAACGATGGTAGTGTTTTTGTCTTACTTTTTGTCTAATACTGTGTCGTTACTGGGAGGACCTACAAAAACAGTCTCAAAGTTCATCGTCTTCTGTGTATGCCTGAATAAGTACAAAGGTAAAGGTTTGGGACGCCCCGCACTAGAAGGAGGGGTTCAGGGCCATGGGTAGGGGGGGGTAACCCAGGGGCTCAGGCTCTCACCCCGCTCTCTCTCTCTCTCTGGGAACATGAATGTAGTCAAGCCATGGGACAGGCCGCGGCGCTGACCACCGTCTACGGCAGTCACTGTGGAGGGGGGGGGGGCTTTGGTTTGGGATCGACTGTTTTTCCTGCTTTTTTATAAGAGAACGTTTAATGTGTGTTTTTAAGTGGAACCAAATATGAGCTTGGAAATGTTTTGAAGACATTTTGTGAAGTGCCGTTGAAAATAATGACTGAAGGCTTTTTACTGTTCCTTTGCATCGCTGTCGAAAGACAAATCCACCCGAAATATATACGACCATCACTTTCCTGTCCCGGGATTGGTTTACATTGAAGTAATAACACTGACGCCGACTTGTGAAATGTGAAAAGCGCTACACACAAATAGATTCTCTTCAGTTTAAGTTCAAGTCAGTGATTTTCCATCAGGAACCGGCTGCGGGTGAATGGGGAACAAAGACGTTTAGAGGCAACTGTTCAAAACTTCTGCTTGAGGTTACTGACAGAAATAGGGGACATTTGTTTTGCATATCCAAAAGGAAAGGCATTGTATGTGTAAAAAAAAAACTCTTTATTCCGCTGATGTATTATACACAAAACTACATTTAGGCAGGGTTTTGGATATTTAGTTTCATTTTCATTCAAGTTAGTTTTCAGTGTAAACTATTTCAACATGTCTTAAGGTTCATAACTCAACAAATCTGGATTAGATATGGATTTATTTATTTTTAAATCCCAAAACTGGAAATATTGAAGTCTGTAGGTGCTATATTAAAGTGATAGTCTGTAAGATTGCAAAGTCAGGAGAGTGAGGGTGAAATTTGAAAGTAAACAATCATATACAGGGGCAAACAGATCCGGCCTCGAGAATAATCCCTCCTGATCGGACCAGAAAGCCACTCCTGGTTTGCAAAATGAGGAGAGTGGGAACCGACTTTCAAAAGTAAATGGTCAAGCTCCTCCCCCCTCCTACTGATTGGACCTGACAGGCCGGTTCACAGGAAAAGCTCGTCTCATTGGTCAAAGTGATGGCACTGATTAGTTTCTGAAATGAGCAAAAAGAGGGACATTAGAAAAAAAATCTCTTAATGTTACTTATGTTACGTCACATTGAAGGCCCAGGCGCTCCATTATACACAGTTTATTAAATGTGTAAGACATTCAAACTTACAGACGATCACTTTAAGCGCAATGAATGATGCAGAAATGAGGCAATGTTTTTTAGTTTCGCCCCATAGGGATGGAACAGGACGGGAAACTGATGGTCACATGGCGTTTAGTGGCAACACGTTTTTGAGGACGTACCAGAGGTAAAAAAACCAGACAATAGTCAATAGTGCTGTCCCCAGTTCACTGCCGTAGACGGTGTGTCCCCGCAGTCAGGGCCTGTCTGTGAACTGTACATACTGTTTGTATCTGTGCAATGTCCGAGGTGTTTGTCTCAAAGAGAACTTTTATAAAAGCCACATCAGGAAAACGAACCGCAGCAAAAATCCAAGTTTAAACCGCGTTAAGAACAGTAGCAGTATCCTGCACCTAAGTGTCGTCCAGTGTGTGTGTGTGTGTGTGTGTGTGTGGGTGTGCGTGTGTGTGTGTGTTTGCGTGTGTGTGTGTGTGTGTTTGTGTGTGCGTGTGTGTGTGTGTGTGCGTGGCCGGAGGCGGGGACAAGGAGGAGACTCAAAGCCAGCATTTCCTTCTCCTTTGAGATGGAGGGAAAGATAAAAATCGGGAACACGGACAAAAAAAGAAAAGAAAATGACCATAGTGTTTATACAAGTCACAGCAACTTCACTTATGCAGTAAAAATATTCGAGCAATATCAATAGGTTGCATTCACGTGACATAAGAGCCTGTAGTTTAACATTGTGGTGGAGAGAAGCTGAAACTTCCATGGCCGTAACTATGGTAACTGACAAAATGCAGATTTCTAGTCTGAGTCTATTGCAGGGGTGTCCAAAGTGCGGCCCGCGGGCCAAATGTGGCCCTCAGACCAATTTTTGGTGGCCCTCAGTCTTCTTGCTGAATCGGTTCACATTATCAGAGATGGTCCTTTTTATTTAATATGTAATAATTCTACACAATTCTAACCGAACAACTAGCATTTTATTGTAACACAGAGCTGGCATTAAGGTTTTAAGCATAAATAAAGGCATGAGGCACAATTTAAACCTCTGCTAGTGGAAGGTTTCACGGAACTAACCACCAACCCATGGCCCTTTACCCCGTGTACGCTCCAATATGTGGCCCCCCATGAAAAAAGTTTGGACACCCCTGGTCTATTGCTGGGTTGCAGGTGACATCACAGCATTTTAAAGGCCTATACTATTATATAGAGGAAAAAATACATTGTTTTTGAGGAAATTTTCGGTCTTGTACAGAGAGATCATGGACCTTGTGATTGATATTAATGATAGTTTTTTTTATTCATACATTTTCTTTTTAGCTACGACTTGTGAAAGTGTAATGCTGTTAATAGGAAAAACTGGCTCCTGCCCCCTGTTGGGTCCGATGACATCATCATATTCTAGAACCTGCAACCCACCAATTGCTCATTTCTCGGTCATTCCTGGGCCAATTCACATGAAACAAAAACTAACACAAAGTTGAAAGCCCTCACTTCCAGCTCATATGAACTATGGTCTAATTTTTCCTCATAAAGGCGTCCAAAAGTGGTGACAATATTCAGTAGAATAAGAATAATGTGGTGAATTCAATCACTGTCAAAAAAATGATCAGGGAAAACATTTGGTGTTTTGTTTCTTTCTTTCAAAAGCTGCTTCTTTCCCCATAGTGGTTTTGGCACCTGCTCCAAGAACATGAACGCAACCTATGGCTACGGAGTTCTTTTCCCCATAGGAGTGTGCATAGTGTGGTCATATGACCGGATTAAACATCATAGAACAACGAGGCAAAAAGTCATCTCGAAATACGTCAAATGTTCTTGATATAATGAAGGTTCTTGAGTCATCGTCTGTACTCTGTAGTTAAAGTGTAGAACGTTTTGCCTCTTCATCCGAGCCTTTTGGATGAAGAGGCAAAACGACTGAGAGCCTGCAGAGACATCTTTCTTCATATACAGAGCCTCTGGAAAGTACTAATACACCTCTTTTGCACATTTTGAAGATTTTATTTTGATTTTTTACTGAACGTTCACACACAAGTAACAGACAACTGTGAAGTGAAAGCAAAATGATACATGATTCTGTTATTTTTTCAAAAATAGAAAAGTGAAAAGTGGGGCGTGCATAAGTATTCACACACATGAATTAATACTTTGTGGAACCCCCTTTTGCTGTAATAACAGCAGCAAGTCTTTTGGGGTCTGACTCTACAAGATTTGCACATGTAGAGACTGACATTTTAGCTCATTCATCTTTATAAAACAACTCAAGCTCTGTCAAATTAGAAGGAGAGCGTTTGTGAACAGCAGTTTTCAGGTCTTTCCACTGATTTTCAATAGGATTTAGGTCAGGACTTTGACTGGGCCATTCTAACACATAAATATGTTTTTATTGAACCATTCCATTGTAGATTTATCTTTGTGTTTAGGGTCATTGTCCTGCTGGAAGGTGAATCTCCGCCCCAGCCTCAGTTCTCTTTCTGACTCCAGCAGGTTTTCCTCCAAAATGTCCCTGTATTTGGCTCCATCCATAGATACAGACGGCATCTCTGGAATCGCCCATATATGGTCATTTTTGAAAACAGTTAAGGGGGAAAACAATTTTGAAAAAATAAAATATTTCTCTAATTATTCAAAAACTACTGTAACAAATGCTGAAATATGAACATAGTTTCTACTAAATAAAGATACAGAGACATGGGGAGGAGCAAAGTGGTTCAACAGCCCATAAATACATGAATAACAGAGAATGCTAACTTGATGCTACATGTTAGCATCGGGCTAATGCTAACAGTTAGCTAGCGCTTGCTACAACTGCCGTTTTTTCACTTTTACTGCACAATCTGCTGTGAGAAAATATCCATATGGGCCTGATTTACACTTGACTTTATTTGTATGTGATAAATAAGTTGATAGTCCACCAGAAAATGGCAAAAAAGAGTGGAAAATTGTGTTTCTCTAAAGATCATATTTTCCCCCTCGGCGAAGCCACGCCCCCTTCTATGACGAGATGCCGTCTGTATCCATCTTCACAACTGTTCTTACAATCTCCCCAGTCCCCGCTGAGGAAAAGCAGCCCCACAGCATGATACATAGTATACTTATACTTATTGTACAGATTCAGCTCAGCAGCAGGACTTCACTGCTCCTCCAGAGTTATCTTGGGGAACTTGGTTGCACTTCTTACCAGTGTTCTCCTTGTTCGGTCTGTTAGTTTAGGTGGACGGCCGTGTCTTGGTAAGTTGGCAGTGGTGCTTTACTCTTTCCATTTCTGAATGATGGATTGAACAGTTGCTCCGGGAGATGTTTAAATCTTGGGAAATCTTTGTATAACTCAATGCTGCTTTTAACCTCTCTGGTGCTCCTTGACCTTCATGATGTTGTTTAGTGACCACAGCTCTGAGGCCCTCACAGAACAGCTGTAATTATACTGAGAGTAGATTACACACAGGTGGCCTCTATTTAATGGTTAGGCCAAGGTGTGAACATTCTGCCGTCATTAGGAATGTTATAAAGGCAATTTATGATTTTGTTTTCACTTCACAGTTGTCTGTTACTTGTGTGTGAACATTCAGCAAAAAAATTCAAGTAAAATCTATGTTTATGGTTGTAAACATGACAAAATGTGCAAAAGTTCAAGGTGTATTAGTACTTTCCAGAGGCACTGGAAGTAAATTTGCCCCTAATTAGAGGAACTTTTCTCTCTGTAAGAGCGAATTTTTATTTTATTTTATTTTTATTTTATTTTTTATTTTATTTTAGATTTACTTATTTCAGGATTACTCTTAACAGTGCAGGAAAAAGACATTTCACACAAGGTTTTCTGGGGCTCTAAGGGATAAGATGGCAGAGTAGAAAGCAATAATAATATGCTTATGAATGACAAAGGGAAAATACATGAATTATTGCAGTTGTTATTAATACCACTTTGGGCCTTCCTTCCCTCTTCTCCATCGAGATCATGAACACGTCGGTTATCGCTGACATGTTTTTACAACTGATAAGGGTTCTTGAGTCAACCTATAAAAAAATAAGCCTTCGTTGTTCAGGAGGTTTTGAACAGAGGAAACAAACTGAACCTAAAGCCTCTGTTCTTATTCAGTGAATCACTTCTTTCTCCGTCAGCGTTTCCAGGCGCTGAAAGTCTGGGCACAAGCTCCTGTGGTGGATAGTTTATAGTTTATACGTTGTCTGAACTTTACAGTCACAGGCAGATCTTTGCAAAGACTTTTCCTGATTTTAAGTCAAAAGTCAAAAGTACAAACGAAAATGCTATCATCCAGCAGCCAAGGATTTACAGCTCATCACCCCTTTCCTCCCCCAACGCATTTCGTTTCCGTGACAACCCGTCCGGCGTGTCCCCCCCGTCTCCGGCCCCGGCCCGTGTCCACCCTTTAAACTACTGTTGTCGTACACAAAGCAACCTCTATTTTTTTATTTTCCCAGACTAACGGCGTTTTGGACCTTTCTGAGCTAACCGTGTGTGCTAAGCCCCTGTACAGTATTTTCATACGTGACTTTGGTTTTGCTGTGAGAGATTTGAACATTCCAGACTGATGTGACAGTGCTGTGCATCTCATCCAACCCTGCTGTAATAAAGTATTTTTTATAACAACACCTCATGTCGTCGTCGTCTTTTCGAATCTTCTCTCCTCATGCACGTGTCGTTGATTCCACTGAGCAAAACGAGGTTCTGATGCCACTGGGAATTCATAATGTCACACTGATATGATTATGAATTTATATAATGTGTCTCTCCAGAATTGTAGACAGATTAAAGTGGGGGTTTAGGATAAGGTTTGGGGATTTTCCTGCATTCTAGTGAAATTTAGACTTTCAAGTGAGACTTTCATAGTTCTACTTTTCTAATGATGTTGCTGAGGATCACAGGCTCCATATCACTGTAGAGCAGAGAGAGGAGGCAATAGTTTAAAAGTTTTTGGTTAAAGAGGGGATATTATGCTTTTTTCAATCACATAGCACCAGTCTATATCACACGACAATGATGACCAAACCTTCTGTTCTGTAAATGCAGTAAATTAGAATAACTGCCTTGTATAAAATGTCTCTCTCAAAATGGCTGTAGTGAATGTCTTGAAATAGGCCTCTGTCTCTTTAAGAACCTCTGAGCCTTTCCGACACGCCCCCTCCACACGCTGTCTGTGGCATCAGTGGGGAGGGGGCTCTGCTGAGGAGCAGTGGTTGGTTACTCGGCTGGTGACGAAAGCTCGGAGGCATCTCCAGGAGGTGGGGGCGTTCCTAGGAGGACTCAGGCAAACCTATCCCTAAAATGGCCGCCATCAGAGTTTTTACAGATTACTCAAAAATACGTGAATGTGCCAAGGCAACACTTCAGGCATGTTTTTAATGAGGGAATGACATAATGACATGATACAAAGCTTGAAAAAGTCAATTTTGCATAATACCCCCCCTTTAACATTTAGGCTAATTTGTAAAATAAATCATACTTTTGTGAGTTGTTCTCTCATTTGACTTATAATTATTTACAAATGCAGATGATTGTGTATGCTACCAGTCGTCTGCTCAGGGTGGCATATAGTGAAGCTCTGACGAGTGTTTTCTCTCTGCGATGAGATGAATAAGCTTAGCCAGAGATGGAAAGGTGAGGAAAGCATTTCCTGCATAAATAGGACCTCAGGAGGAGCTGTTTGGGAAGAACAGCCACAGTTGAAGATTCAAAGATGACTTAAAGATGGGCTGAGAACTCCAGGACAGTTTTTGGTGAGAGAACAACATTGTAAAAAGCTGCAAAAAGGCGAATGCGGAAAAAAGAGGCTCAGCTCAAGTGAGATTATACCTAATACTTGAAAATACAAAAAAACAGTGCAAAACAGTTTTAAAACTTAATGGCTTGCAAAGCTTTGGACAAAAATAAAACACATTACATAGTTCAAAGTTTGTAGTTTAAAGAAGGGATCACCAACCTTTTTTCAGCTGAGGGCTACTTCAAGAGCATTAAGTTGATCGAGAGCTACCAGTTAAAAAAGCTACCTCAGTCAAGACTTAATGTACACAGTTTAATTATAGGATATTGGCCCCATATTATATCAAAATAGCTTCATTTTAAACTCGGAAGTGAGACACAAGAACGAAATATCTGTATTTTTAAGAATTAAATTCAAGAAAATGAAGTGTTTTACTCCTTAGAAAAAGTCTCAAGGGCTACTGGGCATGCCCCAAAGGTCACCTGAGTGCCCGCAAGCACCACGACCCCTGCTTTAGAGGGACGAGGGATCTCCAACAACTACTGCAAAAAGATATGAATTAAATACACTAACTCACATTTTTATAAACCAAAAGATAAGAAGCATTTTACCTTATTTTCTTGTATTTAGTGTTAGCGCTAGTCACAGTTTACAGATGTGCCTCATAAATTCTTGTAGGTTCAAGTTTTCGTTCATTAATGATGACAGAGACGACATAAAACAGGCTTTGAACTTCAGCTCGTCTCAAAATGACAAAAACAACAGACTCCGAGCAGATACCACTGGGTGCAAAGCAGGATGTCATTTATTAGTTTCAGTGATTACCGCTGCTGCTAATGGGAAGTAATCAAATCTCGTAGAACATAATCTATATAACAAAAAGTCACATTTAAAAAGATTTGAAAAAGAACAGAAAACATAATTTAATCATTCTCTCAAACTAAAACAACCTAAGGGTTAAAATATTTCATTATATAAAAAAAATAATAACAAAAAGAGTCACAGGTTTGGTTTGAGGAGACTGGTCGAGGCACTGCGCTTTGTCGCGCACGGATTCAGAGACATATAAAAGCACAGGGAAACTAAGTGGACATATCGTGCACAACCATGGCTTAGACGTCTACTTTTGGCCCCCTCAGTGTGGATATTTGATCATTTTAAATCATTTGTGTGGATTGAAAAGACATTTGATGAGAATGGGCTGCACTGTTTAGCCTCTCGCGCTACTTAGAGTTAGCTAATAGCAGCTTTTTTAGCTAACAGTAGCTTTTCTGGTTACGGTAGCTTTTTAGTTAACGGTAGCTTTTTTCTTAGCTAACAGTAGTTTTATTAGCTAACAAGAGCTTTTTTTTTAGCAAATGCAAGCTTTTTAGCAAACGGTGGCTTTTTTAGCAAACGCTAGCTTTTTAGCAAACGGTGGCTTTTTTAGCAAACGCTAGCTTTTTTAGCAAATGGTAGCTTTTTTAGCAAATGGTAGCTTTTTTAGCAAATGGTAGCTTTTTTAACAAACGGTAGCTTTTTAGTTAAAGGTAGCTTTTTAGCAAACAGGGGCTTTTTTAGCAAACGGTATATAGCCTCTATGTAGAGTTTTTTTGTAGTGTAAAGAGCACTTCCTGTCCACATTTTAATGTAAATAAAAAATAAACAACTGCATCAAACTGAATCAAACACCAGGCTGAGTGTTTCATAAAAAGCATATCAGATGGTGGTTTTTACATTTTAACATTTAGCAGTTAGCGTCAAATTAATGTTAGCGTTTAGCTTCAAAGCTAAAACAGCTACAGTTGAAGCCGGTGACATATTTACATCCTGAGTTAAGTTTTTAACATATTTTCTGCCACATACAGTTTAGATATTCATTCAATTCAACAAGTTACGGATAAGTCTCCTTAGGAATAAAACACAGATAGGCTTTACCCTACGAAGTTAGCCTCATGTTGATAAGCAACATTCTGTGCACAGGCTTTGGAGAATGCAGAGAACTCAATATTACAACAAAATCCACAAACTACAGGTCGTAACGCTTCAGCAGTAGAAGAAGAAGTGATCAATACAAACAGGACTACTCTAAACTGCGTGGACGAGGGGAAATACTATTCCAGGTCTGTAATTGATCATAGACCAACATTATAGCACAGTTTAAAAGCTTCACAAAAGTTGATTTTGCACGATACGTCCCCTTTAACATGTCGTCAGCCCAAGAGTGCCCCCCTTCTGCAGGACAGTGCGTAACGTGAGGTTTGGGAGACGCGTATAGAGACAGGCAAGAAGTGTGGAAGCTGGTTCACCACTGAGAAGGAGGAAATATGAAGTTTACGTATGAAATTAAACACTGAAATTGACAAACTTGAAATATTTCTTTGTAAGTTACAGTCATTTGAAGTTTTACCCTAAAGTTAACCTTGGATATCAACTTCCATATTGCGCAGAAATATCATAAACACCTGTAAATATTTTTGAATGACACTAAATAGAGATGACTTTACGTGATGACGGAAATGCAAGGCTGTTCCTCCCTCTCAGTGGTTGGACAGAGCGCTTCCGTTCACCGTCAGCACGAGCGCAGACACACATGGCACCGATGAGTCGTGGATTAGACACAGTATAGAGACAGTCAGAAGCCGCTGCAGAGGCCGGCAAAGTGTCACAGTCAAAATGTGCAATAATCACCCCACCCCACCACCCACTCCCAACCCCGAACCCCAACCCCCCGCGGACACCCCATGTCCCGAACTGATTTGCATCCCCACACAATTTGGACTCTTGGCGGTTTGCTGGTGTTCCAGTTGTCCTCAGGAAGTTACGAGCAGTTTAGTTTTTTCATTCCCTGTGTACTGAACATCGCTCGTGTCCACTTCTGTTAGAAAATGTGCTGCTTGTGATGTTAATGTCGCCAACGTCCAACATGGGCTCACGACCAACAACCAACAAAGGCTTGTAAAAGACTTGTCACATCTATAATGCAAACACAATCACAGTGCCCGGATTAATAACTGCTGAGGCGAGCTGTGGGACGGGAGACCGGAAGTTGGGACTATAACGTCAGTGTAGATGTGCCAAACTGTAGACATATTTTCGGGACAGGGGAATCACAGTCTAAAAGTCAGAGCACCGAAAAAGGGAAGGTCAAGCTGGAGCCTGATGAACACTTTCACAAAGCGAAGAAGAAAAAGGTTGTTGGTTCGCAGTAAGTCACTGTGACTGTGTCAGTATCACTCGTTAAATCACTATTTTTTATCATATTGGGTCAAACTGTATGGCCATACCATCCCTGTAGTACAGCCATAACTTTGGTTCCATCATAAATAAATAAACTAATTGCAACACACGCACTAATGCTAACGCGGTTAGAAGAAGAACAACAAGAAGTGCTAACGTCCACAGCAGCATTACCTGTGCAGTGCTTCCATGTCGCCTTAAGAATAGAGTAACAATTCAGGCAGAATCACTCCAACAGCCGTAATCAGGAGCTAAAGCATGTCCATATTAAGTAGCCATGTGCTCCGGGTGCGACTCAGGCCTTCAAACTAATACAATAAAACTGGGAAGGCCTTCAGATGCCAATAGGACTTAAATAGCATGTGTCTGTCACAGTGAGCTGCTGCCGGGGCGTTTCAAATGCTGGAAATACTTCATGTTTGTGTCCCGACTTCCGGTGTCTCGTCCGTGCAACTTGACTCAACATTGACCCAGCACATATTCCAGACGTGTGGAACTAGTTCCAAAGCCTTAATCATCTGTGTTCGTCTCACTGACCGTAAACCACCCGACTTACCAGGCAGACAACTGGAACGCAGCACAAGTCTTTCATTTGAATGGCCACACCCGGTCGCTTTGATAAAAAACAAAAACAAAATCTATCTGAATGTAAAGACAGTCACCAAAACTCGGCGCTGTTTCTTTTACACGGTTCAAAGCAGTTTCAACATTTTCCCATGGCTTGTATTTAGTACTTCAGACGAGACACTGCAGGTACATTTAAAATTTGGAACATTTGCTGTAGATTACTGTAAGTTTTATTATTAAAAATGTGCATTCATTTTATGCAACAAAAGCTAAATAATGGATAATAAATGTATTGGTTTATTTAGTTGACATCTATAATCTTAAAAATCTAATTTTGCCTTGTTTTGGGGGGTTCAAAACAACCTATCAGGCGACAGATTGGATATTGGATAAACCTCTTTGAGTAAACCTTCAGACTGGAACGTTTGGTGTCTGTAGGTGCTCGCTAAAGTCGAGAGGCTGTTGCATTAAAAACTCGTTTTGACAAAATAGCCTGGAAATGTTAGCAATCGGCTGAAGAACCCCCCCCCCCCGCACACAGACTTTCACGGTTGGTATTGTCCATAAAGGACATTGCGACATTCTGAAGGAAGTTGAGTATTTCACAGCGGAATTAAACTTTTTGTGGTGAAAAAAAAGGTGCAAGTTGACAATGAATAAACATCTTCATACGATTAATGTCTTAATGTGTAGCTGTAGTCTGTTTTTTGTATTTTGGCACTATAGCAAAGGCATAAGAGACAAAAATCTTAAAAATGATCCGCTGCATGAGAGCTGTTTGCACCTGCAGTGTCTCACCTAAACAGTTAAAATTTTTTGTAGTAGTAATAAAACGACATTTGTTCCAAGGAAATGTCCCAGCCAAACACAGTTTAAAACCGTCCAAATTGCGCAGGGATCCGAGTCCGGTAATAACCCCCCCCCCCCCCCGTACCCGGGCAGGGCGGGGCTCACAGGTCGCCCGGGTTGACCATGGTGAAGTCTGAGTCCTTGCTGTTGGTGGAGCCCTCGTCGGGACTGGAGGACCCCGAGGCCCCGCTGCCGGCGGTCAGGGGGTCATGGAAGGTCCCGGCCGCGCCCTCGGGCTCCAGTCGCACCAGGCCCCGCCCTCTCCGGATGGCCCCGCCCCCCGCCTGGAGCTCCCCGTCCTGCGAGACCAGGATGTAGTCGCCCCAGTTCCTCCCCGCGTCCGAGCCCATGGAGGACGGCGCCTGAGGGGGACAGAGGGCGGGACGGTGTTAGCCTGATGTCAGTCTAAAGGCCCTGGACCCCATTTTATAGTGTTCACAAACAAGGGGAGACGGAAAGAGTCTAATCACCAAAACGCATGTGATAAATCAAAAACAAATAACACATCATGTGATTTGACCTTCACTTTGCTCCAAATCGTGAGTGCGCGTTACTTCCTGAGGTAGAACCACCAACTGTGTATATAAGACCCTTCAATTCTTTTATGGATACGGAAAAAAGAGGGTTGGTATTTATGAGCAGAGGAGCATTTGTCCACATGCACCTGCTCCTCCCATCTCAATCCACACCGTTTTACATACATCTGGTCATTTCATATATATTATGGTTTCTTTTCTCTATCTTTTTAGTCCGGGGTGGCGTGGTGTTGTGTAGCGAACAGCTGTAAACCCGACACTTCTCTCTGGAGCATGTTTGACAAAGCAGAGCAGCTGGAACGATCAAAACAGTTGAGATTTGAACGTTTCTCTGAGTTTTTAAATGGTCAAAATTGATCCAAGGACGGCTGAGAAACATCCTGTTAAAGTCTTCAATCCGAGAACCCGGTTGTTTAAATGTACACCCCATAAAAAGCGATTGATAACACGCGTGTCAACAATGCTGTCGTTAAAGCGGAGATATTCAGGCATTTGCCTCTTCCCATAAGGGTGTTTCATAAAAGACGCATTATCTCTGTTTCTAAAAAAAAAAATCAGTGATTTGATCAAAACTTGCCTCTGTTTAGCTTAGATTTCTCAGGAACCGAGGCACGTAGAATTAAAGGGATATTTCAGGATTCTGGAGATGTGTTTTTTTTGTAATTCATGCAGTTCTTATATTTGAAGAGTTATGTGGGGCGCTAGGTTTGTGCTACGCTAGCGCATTTCTATGGTATCGGCTAGTCTGCATTAAAAACAGTCTGACCCGCTCCACAGAGCACCTGAGGCAAATCACTTATAACACCAGACTAACCATATAAATGTCTGTGTCCATAAAATCATTTTTGGAATATAACTGACCTTGCATCACATGAATGATCGCATTCTGAGGGACTATTTTCTAGCAGATCACTCCACCGCTGCGTAGCTTATACAAACACGAAGCTGATGCTGCTCAAATATAAGGTATTTCAAATGCAAAATGGTTAGAATTATTCTATGGACATAGACATTTATATGGTTAGTCTGGCGTTATAAGTGATTTCCCTCAGGTGCTCTGTGGAGCGGGTCACACTGTTTTTTTAGCTGATATCGTAGACATGCGCTAGCCTACCATTAGCCTAGCGCCACAAAACTCTTCAAATATAAGAACTGCTTGAATTACAAAAGAAATATCTCCAGAAATCAGCAACACTCTGGATAACTAAGAAATGAGGCCCTATGTCAAAAATCCTGAAACATCCCTTTAAACTGTTTAGAGTCTCACCTTTCAAACGAGCCATAGCACGTGTGCATAGCTATAACATAGAACAGGGGTCACCAACGTGGTGCCCGCGGGCACCAAGGGGCCCTTTGGGGCATGTCCAGTAGCCCTTGGGACTTTTTCTAAAGTGTAAAACACTGAATCTAATTCTGTAAATTACAGTTATTTCGGTTCTTGTGACTCGGTATGAGTTTAAAATAAAGCTATTTTAATATAATATGGGGTCAATATCCTATAAGTGAACAGTGTATGTTTAAGTCTTTAGGATTTGTTTTTAACTGGTAGCCCTCGAACAACTTACTGCTCTTAAAGTAGCCCTCAGCTGAAATAAGGTTGGTGACCCCTGACATAGAATATGCTGAGGTGCTACAAATATCATGATTAATGGTCTGGATTGTTGGCACTTTACAGCTACATTCCACAAAGGCGGCAAAGTGCGGCACTCGATGTGTTAAATAGAGCAAACCTACTTTGTTTTTCAAGTTAGGGTATGTAGTGTTTTGTACATTGTAAATTTCAGAAATATCTGTCTGTCTCTCATCCAGTCAGAAATCAGAATTGGCACTAGGAGCCTCCAAAAACACTCACTTTAAGTTTACTCCTTCAACAGGTCCTCAAGCGGCACCACTTTAGCTTTATGTGATGAGTTATGTGAGTGTTAATCCTCGTTGATTCATGTGAATGTGTCCGTGTGAGAGAAAACTTAAAAGCCGCGATGAGCCGTGGTGCAGTGACAGTCCCGGCTTCAGCTATGTTTTGCCCCCATCCAGAAGAGATGGGGGCAAAACTTTATGTGGAGCACTAAAAGTTAATGCTAGTTCATGCTAACAGTTTTGGCGGGTGTAACACTGTTTATCGTCCCAACGAAAAACACAGAAAAGGGGTTCCGCCTTGACATTAATGTAAAACTAGGCAATTATCCCGTGTTTTTCCCACCTAATAACTTCCTGCTCCTATGGATTAGAGACCAGGAGTTACTTAGTCAGTTTCAGTTTGTGAGATTCGTTAGCGCATAACCCCTATTTGAGCGCTGAAATAATCAGAACAATCTCAGTGAAGAGCAGCATCACCTCATGACATCAGCAGGTGTGGTCAGTTGATTTTTGCTCTGGAACTTGTGAGAATTGACGTCGAAAAATGAGCTGCATTTCTGCACCTGGTCTTTCATTTTCCCAAAGGACACTTTGACTAAGAGTCTTAGGCAGAAAACCAGCGGTATAAGGGTTACTTAACCTCTTAACTCCTGCCTGAACCGAGAGGATCTTTTTCCTCACGTCATCAGATTTTTTTCCATCATTTTTTTGTGGGGTATTCAACTCATTATTGTAACTTTTTTGCCATTTTTTAGTAATTTTTTTGTCACATTTTTGTAATTTTTTTGTAATTTTTTAGTCACATTTTTGTCATTTTTTTGGTCATTTTTTTGTCACATTTTTGTCATTTTTTGTAATTTTTTTGTTAGATTTTTGTCATCCATCCATCCATTTTCTTCCGCTTTATCCGGGGCCGGGTCGCGGAGGCGACACCAGGCCAGCTCGGAGACATAGTCCCACCAGCGTGTCCTGGGTCTTCCACGAGGCCTTGTCCCACTAGGACATGCCTGGAATACCTCCCGCGGGAGGCGACCAGGAGGCATCCGGAACAGATGCCCGAGCCACCTCAGCTGGCTCCTTTCGACGTGAAGGAGCAGCGACTCTACTCCGAGCTCCTCCCGGGTAACTGAGCTCCTCACCCGATCTCGGAGGGTGCGCCCAGCCACCCTGCGAAGGAAACTCATTTCGGCCGCTTGTATTCGCGATCTTGTCCTTTCGGTCATTACCCAAATCTCATGACCATAGGTGAGGGTGGGAACGTAGATCGATCGGTAAATCGAGAGCTTTGCCCCGACTCAGCTCCCTCTTCACCACGACAGACCGATACAGCGACCGCATCACTGCTGACGCCGCACCGATCCGTCTATCGATCTCACGCTCCATCCGTCCCTCACTCGTGAACAAGACCCCGAGATACTTGAACTCCTCCACTTGAGGTAAGGACTCCCCACCGACCTGAAGAGGGGAAGCACCTTTTTCCGGTGGAGAACCATGACTCGGCTGCAAACCGCCCCAGAGCAGCTGAAGGTCCTGGTTCGTTGAAGCCAACAGAACATCATCATCTGCAAACAGCAGAGATGAGATCCTGAGGCTCCCAAACCGGACACCCTCGGGCCCCTGGCTGCGCCTAGAAATTCTGTCCATAAGATCAGATTTTTCAGATTCTTGGTCATATTTTTGTAATTTTTTTGTCAAAAGTTTTCTCACTTTGTTGTCACTTTTTCATCATTGTTTTCATCTCAGTTTTGTCGCTATTTTCACACCTTTTTTCCAGAAGCTTTTGGTCTGGGGTAAAGCCGAACTGGAAAAAATGTGCTTGGTTCAGGTGGGAGTTAAGGGGTTAAAGGTGGGGGATGTGACATTGTGTATTCTTTCTTAAAAATGTCCAACCTATGTCCCATTATTTGAAATGAACATATAAACAAATCAAACCCTGACTGTAACACAATGATGTATTCACGGCTACATCAGCTAACCCGGTTTGGACCATTAAGCTGCTGATAAAGAAAGGTTATGTAGTAATTGGTTTAAAAAAGCTTTGCGACGTCTGCACTTCGAGTCCCTTTTCCCCTGATATTTTGCACTGGCCGTTTTCATGCCTTTGCCCACGAGAGCCGAATGCACATTTAGGTCATTTTGTCGCTGAAGCAAGCACAGCCGCGTAAGCATTCTAATTTGGTTACTCTCATCGTGCAAAGAAACAAAAAATATTTATGGCCGCTCTGTAATAGGAACAGGGGAGCTGGACAGTGGTTTGTAAAAGGTGACGGTGCACATTGTGATCAAATAAATGCAATGTCAAACACAAAGTGGGCAAAGGCTTGGGGAGAGCAGACCCCCATTATGGATTAGTTTATGTATTGAGGCGCATTAAACCTACAGTGTCTTCCATCAGTGTGTGCTGGGGGGAGGGGGGGGGGGGACTCTGCTGCTGCGGCTCTTTTTATATGATTACATTTTTATTAGGGGCATAGGGATGACCTTATAATGTTATCAATTATCGATTAATAAACTAATGTAAAAACAAGGATCAGTGAACTTTTCTACAGTAAATATCCTGGGCTGGATGAGAGGCTTTTAGGATGACTTAAAGGGGGGGTATTATGCAAAATTGACTTTTTCAAGCTTTACATCATGTTATTATGTCATTCCCTCATTAAAAACATGCCTCAAGTGTTGCCTTGGCACATTCCCGTATTTTTGAGTAACCTGTAAAAACTCTGATGGCGGCCATTTTAGGGATAGCTTTGCCTGAGTCCTCCTAGGAACGCCCCCACCTCCTGGAGACGCCTCCGAGCTTTCGTCACCAGCCGAGTAACCAACCACTGCTCCTCAGCAGAACCCCCTCCCCACTGATGCCACAGACAGCGTGTGGAGGGGGCGGGTCGGAAAGGCTCAGAGGTTCTTAAAGAGACAGAGGCCTATTTCAAGACATTCACTGCAGCTATTTTGAGAGAGACATTTTATACAAGGCAGTTATTCTAATTTACTGCATTTACAGACCAACAGAAGGTTTGCTCATCATTGTAGTGTGATATAGACTGGTGCTATGGGACAGAAAAAAACATAATACCCCCTCTTTAATATAAACAACTCGCATACAGTGATACATAAAGTCTCTTCTGTCCAGCACAGCTTCAGCAAATGAACAATAATCCGCGTGTGTTCCTCTTCTTCTCTGTATATCTGCTGTTGTTGATTGTCTGTCAGATGCATTTTTATTTATTTATTTATTTATTTACAGAAAGCTGTTCTGGATGGCTCCGGCCCCCTTTAACCCCTGGTTCTACCTGAGACCAGTGCCCATTGTCCTGCATTACCATGGCTATCAGGTTGCATGAACCGATTGAGCACAGGGTGAATAATGGAATGGGATTTTTGGATCAGCTGCAGTTCCACTAAGGAGCTGATCCAAACATCTACAAATGAACTGACACATGTAAAAGATAGAGATTTTTAAATTGCATATATACGTACCTCGGATTTCTCTGTCCATGTAAGTCTGTAAATGTACACTGTGTAAATCGTTCATAACCACGACCCATTCGTGCGTCCAGACCAGAGGTAAACATGTTCAAATCAAACATTGGCTTTACTGATAACAATTGTAAGATTGATTTATTCATATTTACACTCCTTTACATGATAAAACAGTTCTTGAGACAAAGATCCGAGCGCAGAATGAGCCTCATCCTCTGCTCGTTTCTGCTCTACATCACAGTGCTACACACACGGGACACGCTCCACCTCTAACTCCGAGGCCAGTACCTGTTGCTCGGGCGGAGTCAGGGCCTCTTCCTCTCTCTCCTCTTTCTCCTCCCTCTCCTCCGTGCTCATGTTGCCCTCCTGGTCCGAGTCGGGGTGGGGTCGCGGGCGGGGCTGCAGGCGGGACAGTGGGCGTGGCGGGGGCTGGTCGCCGTGGGGCCTGTTGGCGAGGAGGGCGGTCTCTGCTGCCGCCTGCGTGGAGGTGTAGTGGTCGTCGGCGATGGTGATCTCCTCGTTTTCCTCGGCCTCCAGCTGGCTCTGGTTGAAGCGCAGCGCCCCCTTGAGGATGTCCTTGATCTGAAAGCGGCAGTTCGAAAAAGGAGAAAGTGGCGTCGGTCCTGTTTTCTTTGCTGCAGGATGAACTCCCCCTTAAGTTTCACAGCCACACAAGTGCATTCTACAAAGAGGAGTGTGTTTCTGACCTGTTTGAGTCCCGCCAGTGCCACCAGGACCTCATCCTCCTTCTCCAAGTGCTCCTGCAGAATCACCTCCTGGATCTTACCTGAACACACACACACACACAACACACACAACACATGGGCATTATCTTCCACCATGGAGTCCTGCCTGCAGCCACTAAATAATGAGCTCTCCTGTGCTGCTCCATCACAGTCAGGCCAATTCTATAGGGACGCCTTTCATTACCATGCATATGAAGCATCTCTCACAGTATGCACAAACATCTGATAGAGAGACAGTTTCAAGCTGGAGTGCAGTAATATAAAAATGTTTGTCTCCACTTTGTCCCTATATGTGACAAAATTCATCCCAATTTCCACTACTTATTCTCAATACTTATCAAAATTAATCTGTTGAAATACCAACACTTAAATACTTTTTAGAATGAAACTGTTAAACAAACTAACTTCCATCGACTAAAGCTAGACTAAAATGATCACATATAGGAATGAGTAAAACGTGACTAAAACTCAAAGACTAAGACTAAGACACGAGAGGCAAATCGACGTGCGTTTGCCGGTGCGTGTGTTTCTAGTCACGCCCGTGTGGACGTTGGGGAAGGACAGAAAGAACAGCGCGCAGAATATGAACAAGGGATGAATTACAGCGGGACATTTGAGGAGGAACAAGGTCAGTCTAATGAAAAATCACCTGTTAGTGAAGCCCCTCTTATGAGTCATCCGGAGCTGACTGTTGTGAAGTCAATTATTAGAACTGTGTCTGAATCTAAAATCAGTACGTTTTTCCACCGCGATCAAAAAATACAATTGCAGTGGTTAAAAGTGACTCAGCGACTGAACCCTCCATGTCCATGTTGACTGTTTAACCATCTTGTAGCTACCCAGTTTTCATTGCAATATTTCTCCGCTCTCCTGAGGCCGAGGAAGTTTTAAAGCCCTGACTTCGCTCTTTCCAGCGCATAAAACAGGAAGTATGCATTACTTTCGGTCCTAGAAATATCGTCTTTTATCGGCGTTAGATCGGCTATTAGCCGATATTGTAAAATGCCAAATATTGACCGGTTGATATATCAGTCAACCTCTTTAAAGAATACAATACAATGGAATACAATAAAACAATGACTCAACACAAGAACAAATATGTTATTATTGCGATATTGTCAAAATCTCGTTTGGTTGTAATGAATCCAAACTTGTATCTCGGCCCACTCCTATCGACAGAATGAGCACATTTAGTCATAGTATTTGTCTTCATGAGTTAATGTGAAAAGACTGTGCTGACTAGGGATGAGATTTTGATGATATTTTATTGATATGAATGCGACCGAAAGCTCGAAAATTCTATTTTTTCATTTTTTTTTATCACATAAAATCGATTTGATTCTTTATCGATTCTCTTATCAATGCCTGACTTGTATGTGTGTTGGGGAAAAGCAAGGAATGAATGTGATTTTGATAAAAAGATACATTGTTAGTTTTCCCAAGAAAACTAATAATAAAGCAATGTGTGTGTCGCTGCTTCTACCACCGGGTCTCTGTGGCTGCAGCCTGTTAGCCAGAGCTGTGAGAGATCAGCTGATCTGCTCATATTGCCGCAGACTCCGCTCTGAGCCCGGGGCTGAGCGGGGGCTGCCGAGGTGCGCTCAGCCAGAGTCTCGGACCCGGGCTCAGAGCACAGCGGCACGGCGAGACAGCGGGCGCAGCAGCGAGGCACTGAACCCTATGACGTATCGAAAGTTTAGAAAGAAACTCCAAAGTCAAATAAACGGAGCGTTCGCAGCAGCAAAGCGAAAACGTAGAATTGACAAGTTTATTGCAATAAGCTGTTTTAATTGTTGCAGAAAGCGAATCAAGTCACGAACAAAGAGTTCTGCAACTTTTTAAATGTTGTAAGAGTGCTTATTTGTTTCATTCATCTCACAGCTTATTTCCATGTTTTGTCAAACTCCGTCTGTGGCGCACTATAGTGTCCAAAAAGGGGAAAAATGTGTGTTTTCAGAGCGAGAGCATGGACAAGAGGGATTGATAATGAGGTAGACGTACGGTTCCGATGCAGAACCGGGTCTACTTGTAGAACCGGTTCTCGATTCCCATCCCTACTGCAGACTGTAATGAAATACTTCTGTCCACTGTAACACCAGGGGCGTATGTCTGACAGTGCTACTCACAGATGTGTGTGTTCATCATGCGGGAGCAGTACTTGCTCATGGCCTCCAGGTCGTTGATCTGGCCCTGCAGGAAGGACACCTGCGCCTCCAGATCCTCATCCTGTGGACAGACACACTCAGTCAGTCACTGCGGTTCCGTGAGCAAGGGGAGAGCCAGATCTCTTTCCTTGTCAGACTAGAACAGGATTACCAAAGCCATGTAAACTCAGGAGATTTGATTTGAGGGGGGATATAAAGTGGCCTTTATGACTGCACTCTTCTCATCAACATGGAGCCGTGGACTAGTGTAGCCTTCGGTATACTCAGTGCTAAAACACAAATCATCAGCCTCTGTTGATTTGAGCTCAAACACAGGAAGACACCCTGGAGAAAAGCGCTAGCGTATTGTTACAGAGCAGTTTGTCTGAACACACCTCGGGCTAATCGGGGTGAACTGTCACAAAAAACGCAAGCTCGGCAAATGTCAACGGTAAATGGTGCTAATAGTCATCAACCTCCTGCCAGCCGGATCGTCTTCTTCAATACGGCTGTCCTGTAGATCCAAACAGGACTGGTTTTCTCCAAATAGCATGTTGGAGTCCAATCTTCAGCGCAGTTGGACACATTGGCCCTCATTTATCAACATTGCGTACAAAAACGGTGTACGTGTAGGTGTATTTGCGATATATACGCCAGAGAGCGCGTGGCATTTATGAACCCGTGCTTTACGCTCAGATCTTTCCGTACGCAAAAGCAGCTGACGGTAAATGCCACGGAGAAATCCCAGCGTCATTTGAATGAAACGCCCCAAAATATTCATAATCAGGAGGCCCTACCCACGGGTTTTACGGCACGCACGCACGAAACGCCGCAAAAAAGGGAACATTTCTCCAACCAGGAAATGATAAAGAGTTGTTTTTAACAACAAAACAACAAATATGATAGTTTTGCGCGTGAGAAAAATTAAAGAATCTATTAGAAACCCACAATAACCTTATAGCCAATCCAACATCACATTCACTAAAAAGAAATACAAAAAAACACGTTTATTAAATAGTTAAAATCCTGACTTGGCGCATCGTACGCCAGGTGTACGGTGCGCTCAGATTAATAAATGCCAAAACAGGCGGTCATTTTTCGTACACCCCACATACGATTTCACCGTACGCAAGTTTGATAAATGAGGGCCATTACATGTAAATGTAAAGGCTCTCGGGAGGTCTCATACTACAGTGGTTCCCAAAGTGGGGGTAACGCACTTTTAATTGAAAGTCGGTATAGGCAACACCCCCACACTGCACTGTTTCTCTGCCCAGCCTGAAAACGGCTTTGTGTCTGTGATTTTCTCCTGTGTAAACTAACAGGAGTGAAGGGACGGGCACAATTCGACTGTGTTGCAAACTCAAATTGCGTGTCAATGGTCAAAACAGAAACCCCCCCGCCCTCTGGCTCCCTCCTGGGCTCAGCCTCGGCCCGACCGCAGCTCACCGTCTCTTTGCGGCTCATGCTCTTGCTGTGGGAGCGCGAGCGGGTGATGTTGAAGAAGGAGTCTTTCTTGGAGGCGGACAGCGGAGGGGAGGCCGCGCTCAGGTCGCTGCCCCTGGAGGCGTGGAGGGGAGGAGGCGACGCGCCGGACTGAGCCTTCCCCGACAGGCTCTCCACGCTGGGGGACGAGCTGACCATCCGGGAGCCCTGGCCTGGAGCAGAGGAGAACGACACGTTATTGAGGAGAGAGGCAAGCGTGGAATGAGTTTACGACGACAACAACAAGA
This sequence comes from Gobius niger, assembly GCF_951799975.1. Lineage (NCBI taxonomy): Eukaryota > Metazoa > Chordata > Actinopteri > Gobiiformes > Gobiidae > Gobius > Gobius niger. The sequence continues at coordinate 4,009,743 of NC_136865.1, read as the reverse complement.
CGGGCACATTCACGCGAGGGGCGCGGCGTGAAATGAAAGGGGAGGCGGCGGGGAATGGGAGGGAGGAACACGATCCTGCAGACCGTCAGCACAAGAACACAACACACACCTTCTGCGGGAGTCAGTTCAATCACATTACGTGTCTTTGTTTCCATCTGGTCTGTGGGGGAATGCGAACGCTCGTTTGACTGTTTTAATGAGGACCCAGTGTGTGGCTCTTCGATAAGCACTCTCGTCTCATAAAAGGCAGATCCTGGATTCAATTTCAACACCGTGATGGCCTTTCTGTTTTAGTCAGCTAAGGCCATAACAAAATCATAACGTCGACGCACCTTAGCATAACGGTGAAGAGCTACAAATAACTCTTGAGCAACTAAAACATGAGACGTTTACGAGTTTACGTAGACGAGACGAAAATATGAGACAATAGTTTCGCCAGACGTCTAATAGCGAGCAACTGACTGATGTATCTGGGACTTTATCTTTTCTCCGGGCAGTTTTTCCCCACTTTAATTAAGTAGAGCAAGAACACAGCATGTTGATGAACTAATATGCAAATGGTGCGGTTGATAAAAAATCTCGATGCTGAAAAGTCATGTTCTCAATCACACTTCTGCCTTTTGCGTCTGTCAAAAGCTTCGTGCAGCTTTGACAATGATGTCATATGATTACTTTGTTTGAAATACTAATACTTACTAACTTTTTTAAATTAAGTGCTAAAAATGTTTTTTAATTACGAAACTAGACACTCTAATACACAATTTGGTAGCTCTGTGATGAACAGAAGTGAAATAAATGACGATCCAAAACTTGTGAAAAGTGATGATCTGGACATTTTATATACATTGTGTTTCTTTTCTCTCTTTTTTCCGTCCGTGGAGGCGTGGTGTTACATAGTGAACAGCTGTAAACCCGACACTTCTCTCTCGCTCTCTAAAGCATGTTTGAAAGAGCAGAGCTTCCCGTGGAAAGATCGAAACAGTTGAGATTTTAACCTTTCTCTCAGTTTTCAAATGGTTAAAATCGGTCCAAGGACGGCTGAGAAACATCGATTACACGCGGTGTTTCAAAACGTGTCCACAATGTTGTTGAATGTTGTTGAAATTTTCGGCCTTTGCCTTTTCCCCTAACGTTACTGTCTGTCCAGAGAAGAGAGAGTTGGAGAGAGGAGTTAATCAGAAAAGAGAGTGTTGGATAAAAACCCCGTTATCTCTGTGATTTTGATCAAACTAGCCTCTGTTTAGCTTTGGATTTCTCAGGAACCGAGGCACGTGGAATTAAACTGTTTCCACCTACGGAGAGCTTAGAGTCTCACCTTTCAAACGAGCCATAGCATGTGTCCATAACTATAACATAGCATATTCTGTAATGCTACAAATATCATGAAAAATGGTCTGGATTGTTGGCACTCACAGCTGAATCCTAAAAACAGTGCAGCACTCACCGTGTTAAAATGAATCAAACTTGACTAAAACCTTTTGAGTTTTCATCAACTAAAACTACAACATTTAGAAATGTGGCAGAGACTCTCATGTTCCCCCAGTGCATAGGTTAAAGCTCCTGCTACGGGGGTTTGGTGGAAATACCGGGTGACTTGAAGGGGGCAGTCTTATTGGTATAGAGCTTTTCTCATGACACAAGTCACTCCACACAGACATCTTTCTTCTCACCAAAATCAATCTATCCGTTCCTCACTCATTCATGTCAATTACTGGAGATGCTCATTACGTCTCTCCTTTTCCTATTTTATGAGCGAACAGATAATGACTACTTCACATCAAAGTCGCGTACAGCGGCTGCATCAGGTGTGGGGGTTTGGGCCGGACCAATCAGAGAGCCCCGTGTCGGAATAGTGACCATTACGGCCCCATTTACATGTAAATGACATCCAGCCCTTTCATTGGTCTTTCCATTATGATTACATTTAAACGGCGGATAATGGCTCCCAGCTGCCCCCGGGGAGATAAAGGAGGGGGACGAGCGAGCGCGGGGCATGCAACAGATGTGCACAAAGGGATCAGAGCGCAGCAAACAAAGAGGCTGAGCATTTCAAAGGTGTGAGTGACTCCAAAACTCAAGAGCAAATACTCTACCAAAAGAGAAACACTGACTGCCGTGGAATATTCCTGGATCAGGCTCCATAAGCGCCCACGTTACTAAGTACTACTAACTACCAACTAAAAACCGTCACTTGCACCCTTAAAATGAGAGGAAACGGCATCAAACGAAAGCGATCTGTGAGTGCCCTCTGCTGGAGATATTGAGCACTACACAACAACAAAAAATAAAAGCTACATCAGTGGTTGTTTTGACTAGTTCAAATGTGGATTTTTGCAAATCAGACAAACTTTAAGGGACTTGACAGAGATTGCGAAGGGACAATGAGCAAATTGTCAGGGCTGGTATTCGAAACCATGGCCCACGGTTAAATAAAAATACATATATATATGAACCAAAGCGTGCACCTCACGTTTTAAAAATATTTGTCTCGTTTACTTGGACTTATTTTGGACTTATTAACATAATGGTCCTAGACATAGAAAAGGTTATTTTCCGTCAGAAATCAAAAACTGGATTGTGATATTTCCAGTCCTTTTCACACTGGCTCTGATGGTAGTTCCGTGGCTGATAGTAGTGAATGTGAATGCAGCCTGAACAAACACTGAAGTCACTGCAGCTGAAACTAGAGCCGTCTCAGGTTTGTACTGATTAAAACGAGAATAAAACTGAATTAAAAGTGGTTTATGAGACTAAAACTATGACTATTGTCAACAACAACTAGATGAAACAAAAATGAAAAGAAGCAACTTAAAAAGAGCCTCATATTTAAATCCACTGCCAAAAGAACAGGTCAGTGCTTTGCTTATGTGGAAGAACAAACATGAAGCAATGAAATATGATTAAAATAAATGTTATCAATGCAAAGTTGACTCAATGAATCTTAAATCTAACTGTAATTTTAGTCGACTAAATCTAGACTAAAATTGAAGAGAATTATTTGACAAAATCTTGACTCAAATGAAATGAACTAAGGGCCCTCAAAACGCAGACGATAGCGTGACACTTTGCCGCTCCAGACTTGGTGCATTTAAGTGGGTGGAGACACACATTTTCCTCCAACCAGGTGGAGTGGGGGGTGAACATGTGCATTTGTTTTGTTTCACGTTTACGCCGAACGGATCGATCTGCGACACAGCAGACGCTCTTTCTCTCTCGAGACGTGAACATTGTTTAGCTCACGATGGATAAATAAAGTTTTTAGTTTGACCTGTGAGATCCGAAGTTTTAAAGGAATAGGCCACCGTTTTAACATACTGAGATATGTTTTTACTTTAGCTTTGACGAGTTCTTTAGGACCTGTCTGATCTTCCCCCGTGCCTTCAGTCACGTAAACACAGCACAGACGGCGTTAGCATTTAGCCTCTCCCTCTCTCCACTATAGCTCCAAAACAGGTCAAGATAGAAGCTACCAAGCTCTTCCACGTTTTCCCTATTTAAATATGGTTACGTGAAGTGTTCCACTACAAAGTATAATCACACAAAATTAAACAATGTGGATTTTCTAAGCGGATAAAAGGGGGACTATATTGTAAGGCGTAATAATACCAGGAGTAATTCGAAATCCGCGCAGCTATCTTCACTTTACTGTGCGGATGCCAAACTACTCCTGGTATTATTAAAACGGTGGCCAATTCCTTTAAGAATGAACGCAGGGCAGCGCAATGTAAACAAGGAAATGAATGTCAGCGGTGCCATCAGTGCTTTCACCTCCTCTTGTGACGCCAGCGAATGGCACATACTGTAGCTTCGCCACGGAAAATAATTCACATTCAAGAGCCTGCGCCCACCGTGCGCCGCGACAAGATCTGGCCCAAAAAGACTAAAACTAAAATATGTTGTCAAAATGAACACTGGCCCACAAAGCGCACCAACATGTGTGATTCTCAGTCTCATATGTGGCTGCCTTTGGTCGACATCTCCATGATGGGCTGGAGACGTCCCACCCCCAGAAAATTAATTAATGCTTGTATTTATTATTCTGCTTATTGGGTCAAATATGTGGCTTTTCCAGAGAAAATAATCGCTGCCTAAAGTAACACCATAAAATACAAGGTTTAAATCCAAAAACTAGATCACATTTGCTGCTCGATAGCCGCTGCACATGTGCTGAGAGTTCGGCTCTTGGTCCTGACAATTTGCTGAATGTCTCTCCCCACTTTTCTTCCGTTTCAAACTGTACCTCTAACCGTCTAACGTCACAACTTTTGAGTGAAACAGTAAGAATAGAATAAAATCAAGACAAACACAGCAGATGGGTAACACAGGGGGACAGCGGGCGGAGAGGCGGTTGCCACGGCAGCAGAGTGGCGTCACCATGGCGGCAGTTACCTGGAGCATCAGTCATCTGCGTTGACAGCAGCACCTGAGACGCCCCGACCGAAGCAGAGTCTGCCACAGGAGAGGCACAGCGCCACATGTCACTGGGGTTAGCACCGGCTAAAGCTCCTACTGTACTTTTATTTAAGGGACTATTTTCTGCTAAATTCACTTTTTATTACCATATATCCTCTTCCTAAACAGATCGGCCGAACCAAAACCTTTGCTCTGGTCTTGTCTGTGGCCATAACCCTCTTTGAAATGTCTTTTTATCCAAGTCTCATGTCTGTCCTGCTGCTGTGTCACTGGAGGAAGAAGTGCGCTCTCTGCAGGCGATTTGTATAACTGCAGGCCTTCAGGGTTTAAATTTAATGCTTTATAATGCCATTTTTAATGCCACAAACGGAGCATATTTAATTTCTTAAGATTTGCAAACATTTCATCAAACAGAGGAGAGACAATTGAACAAAACAGGAAACTTCTGAGCAAAAATCTGTGGCCAATTTCAGCCAAAACTGCAGCTGAATATTTTGGATGAACTTAAACAGTAAGAAATGTTGAGCAATGTCAGAATTTTCCAATAAATTTAAATGTATGTCCAGCTTGAATCCAATTTAATGCTTTTCAATGACATTTCAGAAGACATTGAATGACTTTTAATGCTTTTATATCCCCGAAGGAAACCCTGTTCTCCGTAAAGCAGCAAAATGAGCAAAAATGCCACATGTATCAGTCATTTGTGGCGTGTTACTTTTGCGAGACCAGCACAAACTTTACAAAACCCACTTCCCCCTGAACACATGAGAGGGACGGGACGCTGTGTCTTCTTCTCCTCACTCTCTCAGTGACAGCAGAGGTCAAGCAGAGGTCAAGCAGAGCAAACAGGAGGAGAACCCTGTTGGCTTTTCAATCCCTATTTTGGGGATTTTTTTTTCATGGAAATGGAGCAAAGCGTTTTAAAATGAAGAGAGCTTTAACTTTCATGCATAATCGCTAAGACTCGTAGCACAGAGGAGCGTTGAGCAGTGGTGAAAGTGTTAAAGAGGCAGTCAGGCGAGCGCACAGACCTTTGCTCAAGTGCACGGGCATGCTCTCCGACTTCAGCATCCTGTAGTGCTGGTTCTGGTTGGGCGGAGGGGCGGGGCCAGGCGGGGGATCGGCCAGCGGGTGGGGGATGGCGGGCGGGCGCGTCCTGGTGGGCGAGGTGGGCGTGGACGAGTGCACCTCTGCGTTGATTGGCTGGACGGCCCCCGAGCCCGCGGACATGGCCGGGCCCATCAGCTTCCGGCCGAAGTTGAGCAGGCTGCTGGACACCTTGTTGATGTTGAGCGGGGCCGGTTTGGCGTGGGTCCTGAGTGGGAGTGGGGGGGGGGGCAGAGCGGACAAAACAGAAAAGTCACGCGTAAAAGTAAGAGCTTGATGTTTAGTCAGACCTGTTTTCATGTTCGTTATTTCTGTGTGGATACTGTGAGCCTATGATGAGAATTTAACAATTCACTGAACAGAAAAGGGGCTCCAGGTTATCGGCAACTAGGATTTGTCCAATGAGTGAGGAAAACACTTCTTTGGTCCTGATGGCGGGGCACTGACATTGCTGCGATACCACCCCCTAGTGGCCAGGGGCGCCTCCAGAAGATTCAATAATAGATAGAAACCACTGGGGACTTTACGAGTGTCAAAAACAACTTAAAAGCATACAGTTTTTTAAGTGGACGGTCTCATTCAAGTGGAATCAACACCGATCTAACACCGGGACTGAGAGCATGTTTGCGTCAGACCTTGGATATATACGAGGATGAACCGAGCAGTAAAGAGGAGTACAGATGAGGCCAAGAGGAGAGAGGAGGTGCAAGGTAGACACTGAGCACGGCCTAAAATGTTCAAACCAAGGAAATGGAAATAAGCCACAATATTGAATTTTAACTCAGAAAATAAGCAGCAGAACTTGCCTACGTTATTACATGACGGATTTGGATGTGAACTTAATGTACTCGATGTAAATGAGGCGCTAGTCCCTCTTTACAAATCTGTAGTCGTTCAAGCCTTATAATAAAAGTAAAAAAATATATAAAATACCATTAGAACCAGAGAAGCTGTTGTTTTCAGGAAAATCACTGGTTGTATTTTGTGCTTTGGCGGCTAAAGGGTGTAAATGGGGAGGAGAGTGCAGTGACGGTGTATGGGTTTGTCCGACGTGAACAATACAACGTCCGACATCAGAGCGCTAATGCTATAATCACTGGTTAATAAAATGCTAACATTTAACAAAGCTTTCTTCAAACCAAATATCATTAAAAACATGACAACACAATCTAGAAAGAAGAAGACCGTCGACGGAAGAACCGATATGGGTTTTTCTAAGGCCAATGCCGATTTTTGGGAGATTTTTATTGGCCGATGCCGATATGCTCAACCGATATTTTATTATATTTTCTATAATCCCGGAAAAACATAAATACTTGTCTACTCCAGCAGTGGCCAATTTTATTTTATTACTTAAGGTGATTCAATCATAGTTTCTGTCCCAGCTTTGATTAGTTGCCGTTAGCATTAGCATGCTGCCGCTAGCAATAGCATATTCTTGCTAGCCGGGGCATTTTATGCGTTAATCCAAAATACGGGGGTTAAAACTAACTCAGCGATTGAATTCTCCAGGTTCTGTGCTTCAAAATGACATGCAGCATGTCCATACACTGACTGAGGTTTAGTGAAACTTTTATTTTACAAACTTGCAGCTAACCAGTTTCATTGCGATGTTTCTCAGTTCCCATGAGGCCTAGGAAGTTGACTGACTTCTCTTTTTTGCAACGGAAAAAAGGGGAAGTCTCTATCACTTTCGGACCAGGAGATACAGGCTTTTTTCAGCGCTAGATCGGCTGATGAATGAAAATCTACAAATATCGGCCCGATATATCGATCGACCTATAGACAGAATAGCTGGAGCTGAGGGACCAGAAGGTTTCCCAAGGGCCCTTTACCCCCTTTTCTATTATTTTCCCCAAAACTGAGCCATAATTGACCGAGTCCGGAGTTTTCTCTTCACATTTCAAATGAACCATTCCCAAAAAACAGAGCTTTCAACTTCAAACAAGTCCAAACTGAATGCAGGTCCAGAAACGATCCGTGTCTGATCAAATGACTTTACTTTGTTTGAGTCAGTATAGAAAAGTGTCCTACCGTGTTTTGTTCATGATGTCCGCCCCTCTGGTTTTGTAATAGTCCAGGTTCTGTTGGAACTGGTAGTTGACGGGCCGTGGGTGATTCTGCGAGACGTGACAAACATGTTTATTTCTCACAAATGCAGGTTATATAACACAAACGGTGAACACGTCAGCTGTGAGATGGGGCCTCTGAGCTTCAGCCCCCGGGGCCGCCTCTCACCGGGGGCCAGCTCCGTCAGAGAGAGGATCCAGGGGAGACGGCAGAGTGGTTAGCTGTGCTTTTGGTTCACGGGTCAGGGATCTTTAGCCGAGGGCAGGGGATGTCTGTCGGAACTGCGGTTTCAGCCTCGTGTGAGGGTAAAGAGCTGGAACTCCAGACCGGAAGATATCGTTCATTATCATACCAGCGCCATTTTTTGGGGGGGAGGCAAGTAAACCATTCCCACTGAATGTTTATAATGGACCTGCTGCAAAAACAACAACACTTAAACATGTTGAGATGACTGCTTCAGAACCTTTGTGTGAAATACCAGCTTAAAAGTGACTGTGGAGGTTCTGCACCAAAATAGAGTTAATTTCTGCACATTTAGGGATGGGACACTTTTTGGTTAATGATAGGCCTGTCATGATTTACAATACAAACTCATCGCTCCAGAAGTAAAATGACTTGCACGACACGCTGCGTTAGAAACACAGGAGAATGGACACTCGCAGCGTTGAGTGAGTCAGTGGAGTCTCCAGAGCTTAAAAACAGACCCACAAAAACAAGCTCAAAAGACTTGATGCTAAGTCTTTCTTCCACAAGAGCAGAACAACTACCACCTACAGCCTCATCACTCGCCGCTCAATCCACCTCTTGGAAGGTTTTACGGAAAGCTAAATTAACAACAGGAGTAAAACCCAGGTGAAAATTCCTTGAAGGTCATCGACGACGGAAAGGCACTGCTCTTATTAATGCTCTCAACAATCTGTACGAAATGAAGACCAAAAGCAACTTCTGCTCCACACTGTACAAGTGGCCTACATAGAGATAAAGCATCAAAGAGAACAAAGTCATCATACATCGAACACAGTGTTGCAACTGTTCTAATGTTTTCATACATACAGTATAGCATAAGTACGGGAGACTGGGAGAGATGATTAATGACCTACTTATCTTTGTATCTTTCAAGTTACTGTTTCCTGCCAAAGCTACACAATGTTAGGTTTAGAGCAATGGAAATTGTGAAAAAGTTTGCCACCCTTTACTGAAGTGTGATAGGCTTCATTTTTGGTACAGATGTCAATAGGAACCAGGCAAAATGCGATCTGGCAAAATCAGAACAACCTTACATTATACAGAGAAGGTAAAGGTGCTTTATTTGTCATCAGCATTTGACCCATCCTTCGACGCCACTGGGACGACCTTTAAGGAGCAGTGGGCAGCAGCAGCGCTCCAGATGTGGAGCCGGGCTGGAGTACCCGCAGGAAACCTACGCAGACACGGGGAGAACATGCAAACTCCACAGAAAGACCCCGTCCAGGGACCTTCTAGCTGTGAAGCACGAGCACTAACCTCTATACCACTGTGCCATCTTTAAATTACATTAAAAATCATGTATTTGTGCTGGGTCAAACACTGAGTGGGTGGTTTCTCTCCGCTCAGACCCGGTTCTTCTCGTGTGACAATGAGTGTGTGCTCTTACTTTGGGGTCTCTCAGGAACAGGGCTTTCTGCAGCAGAGAGTTGATGTCTCCGATGGGGGGGTAGTGCATGAGCAGGCCCAGGCACGTCTGGAAGTTACTGGCAATCACTGAGACACACAAAGTAAAGCTGTGTCAGCCTCACACGGCCCTTTGTCAGCGCTCAAACATCTCTAACCGACAACGTAACCACTGGAATGGAGTAACGGATGTAGCGCCGTGAGTAAACTGGGGCACTCGCGTGGATTGTTGGCACTTGTTAGGGACCAGCAGCCGTTAAGTAGCTTAGTGAGAGGAAACTGGAGCTGAGGAGATGTGCGCCAGCCTCACAGATTAGAGCCATCTCCATACTCATAATAACAGCACGGCCTTCTAAGGAGAGGAGGTGGGCAGATGTGTGCGTTTAAGTGAGCAGAAGCTTTTACAAAATCAGAGTGGACCAAAAAAACATGGTGTTTTGGTCCACAAAGTCTACTACAGTCATGCTACTAAATAACTTAACTAGCACTGATTCAAGATGTTTTGCTTCGTATGGGCCCAGTAATTACAGAATCAAAAACCTGTCAAAAACTGTTTCGGACCCACCTCTCGTTTCCGTTTTAAAAGCCTATATTATGCACAATTTGAGCGTTTTACTCATGTAACATTATATCCTCATCCAAAACAGACCCAGAATGGGACTGTATGTGACATTTGCACATCATGTTGGAGTAATTGGGATGACAGTGGTTCAGATGGTAGAGGAGAGGGTCCTATGATCAGACGGAGGGATCAAAATAATGTTTTTAAGTCAATCTTAAAGGCCACCGTTTTTTCATAGCGAGATATGTTCTTACCTGAGCCTAAACGATTAAACATGACGATTTTCTAAGCGGATAAAAAGCGTGCAGTAATATCTTCACTTTACTGCGCAGGCGTCGAAGTGCTCCTAAGGCTTTATTGCACCTTACAATATAGCACCCTTTTTTATCTCAATACTCAAAAAATACTCATGTAACCGTATTTAAATAGGGACAACGTGGAAGAGCTTGGTCCCTTCTAACTTCACCCCCGTTTGGGTCCATAGAGGAGAGGCTAAATTCTAACAACATCTTTGGTCTTTGTGTGTGACTGAGCGCACGCATAGACCAGACAGGTACGCATCAACTCGTCTAAGCTCAGGTAAGAATATATCTGGATGGAAAGATGGTGTCCTATTCCTTTAAGCTCCATGTGTATGACATGTCCATTTCAATATACATTGAAAAGGTTTTGAGCTGGTCGACATTCTTTTAGACGAGTCGACTAGTCGTGTGTTAATCCCTCTCTCTCAATGCCAAACGGAAGAGGAGAGAGGGGAGAAGGTCTACGTGATGTTTCTGGAGGCGCAGGTAAAAGCATCAACACTGAGCATTGCCTAAAAATTAAGTTAAAACCTAGGAAATGGAAAATGGAAATAAGACACTATGTTGTATCTTAACTCGGAAAATAAGCTGCAAAACTTGCTTACATGTGAACCTACAACCACCAGCACTTACGTGCGTCTCGAATGTAGAGCAGCATGGCCACGAAAATGTAATCGACCAGGTCCAGCGTGATGCTGTCAGCGAACAGGGCGTCCCACACCACCAGCAGGTCCTGTAGGGGAAACTCCCTCCCGAACAGCAGCCGTACCCAGCGACTGAAGGACACAGAGGGAGGGGGCACATGAGCTCATCTGGACTAATATCACATTTGACCAGAGGCAGCTCCTCATTGACTAAAGGGAAGCTGAACATGTTGGAGGATAACATTAAATCGCTATTTATCAGACTGGGTCAAGCTGTACAGTTGTACTGTCTCTGTCATAGCCTTGACTGTGTGGCTCAGACTCTCAGCCACTGAATGTTGGCTTGTGTATCAGTATGACGCTCTGAGAGGGTATTTATCCCTTTTCTATGGAAGCATAGACAGACTTGAATGTAGGACTAGCACAATGTCTCGAGTTCATGTCTCCGGGTCCTGTACCGATGGTAAATAAACAACTTCTGCATAAGACATCCAGACTGCTGCCTATTCTTCATCTATCCTCTGGAACACCATTGTTAATTCTCTAACAGAACATCTCCGAAAAATTTCATGAACTAAATCTAACCTCACAAATGTAATAAATGTCTTGATACATCCATTAGATTGTGTTAAATTGTGTAACAGTGTTATTTCAGTGTGGTCGTCCCTGTCCCTCAGAGCTGCTGAAGCTCTATAGGAAATCCCATTGGAGCCCTCTTTTAAAAAAGCTTTAAGTCATTCAGATTGAAGCGAGGGATGCTGTTTCTGCCCCGCCTCCTCTCACTCACCTGGGTCTTTACAGCGTCTTTTGGAAGCTTTCAAAATAAGGGTTAGGGTTTTGTGAGATAAGAAACGTTTGTGGAGAGTAGAAAATGTTGTCTGGTGTTAGCTCCTCCTGCTTTAGCTGCTATTAGCCTCATACAGCTACATCATGACACAAATGTGGACCTGGTTTGTTTGTTTAGTCCTAGTCAAGACCTGGTTTAGTTCTGGTTTACTCATGTTTTCATGTCCAGGGTTTTGTTTTGTTCCAGTTTAAACCCCGTTAGCGTTGTAGCAACTGTTTGGACTGGGTTTAGTTGCTGATGTAGGAACAGCCTACTACATTTCCCCTTACATATTAAGCCTAATTCAATTGTTAAATTTCAACATTTTGTTTTTATCAAAAGTCACCAGTCGCCACTGCATTTGACCATTGTTTCATCATTATTGATCCAACGAAAGCAAGCGGTTCATCTTTCTTTGAATAAATATCTATAATCATATTCTACTGGTTGCTCTCAGCTGTGCCCCATTTCACCATGACCTCTTTAGAAAGCTACTTCACGTACATGCCGTAGATCTGGGGGGCGATCTCCAGCCGGTTGAGGTGCATGTGCAGCTCCACATCGTGCTTCTTCACCAGCTGGTCCTGGATACGGTTCACTTTGGTTACTATGGCAACGGAGGGGCCCGCGTCCTGGGGCCGGGCGAACGGGATGCTGGTCAACATCTCCTCTTTGCCCTGGAGAGGTGGGAGAGGAACGTAGAGTCAAGAAAATGAAACGCGCTATAGTGAGGACATGTATTTGGTGGCCTGTAGGTGTTTTTGTAAAATGTGTCACACTGACCTTCCGGACTTGTCGTTCGAAGCTGGAGAACCAGGGCTCTGCTGTCTCCATGAGCTGAGAGAACATGGCACTGTGGACACACACGGACAAGGGAACACTCCTCTGAGAAACGTGAGGATGTAGAACAATATCTGGCATATTCAGAGATCCACAAAACAACAAAACACATTACATACTCTGCATGTCAGGATGAAACACTCCATTCATCTCTCACAAGAATCAATGATTGAGCTTCATCACAGTCATTTCTCATTCATTTTTAAAGCCACGTCATATTTGCTCTGTCCGATCTCGTCAGATCCGGAAGCAAAGTGACGTAGGGCCTGGTTAGTAGATGAATGAGAGACCGAGAGGAAACCAGGGGCCTGTGGAGATAATGTGTAATGGCTGGGGTATATTGCATGATTTCTTTTGTCTCATAAGATTTTTAGCTGTTACACTGCAAAATGTGGGGATTGTAAAACCGTGAGCTGCTTTTGTCTTCACTGAGCGATAGTTCAAAGAGATCGTAGCTACAACCAAAGTTTTGACATAGCAGTTTCAGGCTGCAGACGGTAAGTGATTATTTCCACAGAGAAGTGCAGGGAAAGTCCAGTAAAGTGCGGAGTCAGACCCGCTCATGCTTGGCCTCTGTAGCTTATGACTCTGGCGGCGTGCGGGGTTGATGAGACACTGACAGACATTCTAGTTGCAGCGAGACGAAGCTCTGCGACTAGTGTTACAAAATATCAGACACTGCCTGATGTCGGTCGTAGCTTGTCTTCGGTCGTACAACGTTTCTATTTTAAATCTTTGTCCCGGTCCCACTGTACGACCAAATCGATTTTGAGCTACAACCAAAGATTTTTCCCATGACTGCACCCGGCTTCAGTGAGCAGTGGATCACATCTGAAAAGGCCCTATACAAAATAATGCATTATGTTCATATTTTACAGCTTTAAACTAGGGAGAAGAAAAGCTATTTTTTCCTTGGGGATGGAACCCACAACAATGACGTTGCTCAACTATTTTTACTTCCTTTGTCAAAAACACAAAAACTAACATCTAGAACAAATTGAGCTGCAATTCTGACTGAAATATGACTTTCCCGCTGTGTCCAATGTAGTTTTGAATATCAAAACTTCCCCTCATTCCCCTGTTTGATTGAATGTTTACAAATCTTATGAAATGAAATATGCAAAGATTTGTGGAATTAAAAATACAGTATTTACTAATTCAGGCATTAAAATGTCATTAAAAAGCATTACATCTGCCCTGCTGCCATCTGCCAAAACCCTGATTTCTGTTAAATTTATGATGTTAAAAATATTAACAGCATATATACAGGCAGCTGTCCCAGGCGCCATCAAGTGGCCACAATGTGCATTTATTCATTCCAGTTCTGAGACAGCGAGCTGGGTTTATTTTCTAAATTCATTTTCTGTCAGATGTCGATATTTTGATTTTGAAGCTCATGTTGATGAAACTCTATACAACATGCATTTCTTCCATTGCAAACTAGGCCATGTTTTGCACAGTTGAATAACGTTCTAAGACTTGCCTGTTAAAAGTTTATGCTATGTTTTAATCCAGTCAAAACAACCACAAACAAGAAAACCTCCCCAGGCTTTGCGTTGCTCTAACACAGCCACCAATTAGACACAAACTGTTACTGGCACTTTAGTCTGAGAGTCCAGGATCAGGGTCAGATCAGGGTAATTGGACTCTAGTGGATGTGGAAAGTACAGTTACTTCAAAAAGTGGAGAATTTCAGCCGGTTGAAAAGTAAGTTTTCATATTGGACTTCTACATATTAAGGCCGAAATAACTAAGTGAGTGTTGACTTACTAGGCGTCGTGCTCGAGGTACTCCGGGTTTAGCAGACACTTCATCTCCTCGCTGTGGACAGACAGAAAACACGGATTGAATGATTATGTTATGGGTATATGTGTGAGGGGGGGCAAAGGTGAGCTGACCTGGGCGCGGCCGTCTCGCTGGCGTGCTGGAAGGCCTGGTGGTCACAGTGCAGCACGAACACTATGGGGGCCAGCAGCTCGTGCATACCCTGGAGTGAGGAGAGGACAAGAGGAAAACAAAAGGAGATGAGGGAAGAGGAACAGATGGAGAGAGAGAGAGAGATTCAGATTCAAATATTTGCACTAAAACAGCCAGAAGATCAACTTTCACACATAACAATCAATATCCAATAAAAGAAGTAAATGAGCGATAAAGTGGCAGATCAACAGTCTCTACAGGAATGAGGCAGCAGGTCCTTACACCGCGTTCCAAATTATTATGCAAATTGTATTTCAGTGTCAAAAGGTTAAAAAAAAAAAAAGCTTTTCAATGAAACTCATGGATAGTGTTGTGTCTCGGGGCTCTTTGAATCACTGACATTAATCTCAGAGACCTGGGATGATTAGTTTTCAGGTTAAGCCCAGTTAAGAGAAAAACTACTGAAAAAGGGTGTTCCACTTTATTAAGCAGATCATAATTTTCAAGCAATATGGGAAAGAAAAAGGGTCTCTCTGCTGATGAAAAGTGTGAAATAGTTGAATGCCTTGGTCTAGGTATGAAAACCTTCGATATTTCATGAAAGATTAAGCATAATCATCATACTGATAAGAGATTTGTGGCTGATTCAGAGCACACTCGGGTTTGTGCAGATAAAGGAACAATAAGGACGGTTTCTGCCAGACAAAAACGTCAGATGAATAGAACAGCTGCTACAAAGCAGCAGACAGGTATTTGAAGCTGCTGGTGCCTCTGGAGTCTCCCGAACATCAAGGTGTAGGACCCTCCAGAGGCTGCAGTTGTGCATAAACCTTCTATCCGGCCTCCCCTAAACTGTTCATTGAAGCTCATGAACAGAAACGGCTGCAGTGGCTCAGAAATACATGAAGACTCATTTTCAAACAGTGCCGTGTAACCCTGGATGGTCAGATGGATGGAGTAGTGGATAGTTGGTGAATGGCCACCCAACAAGGCTGTGACGTCAGTAAGGAGGTGGCAGAGTCCTGTTTTGGGCCAGAATCATGGTGAGAGAGCTGGTCGGCCCTTTTAGGATCCCTAAAGATGTGAAAATGACCTCTGAAAAATATGTGGAGTTTCTGACTGACCACTGTCTTCTATGCTACAAAAAGAAGAGCCGTGCTTTCCCGAACAAGATCCTCTTCATGCATGACAACGCACCATGTCCTGCTGTAAAGAAAACCTCTGCATCACTGGCTGCTATGGGCAGAAAAGGAGAGAAACTCATGATGTGGACCCCCTCCTTCCCTGACCTCAACCCTATTGAGAACCTTTGAAGACTCAACAAGCAAAACTTCTATGAGGGTGGGAGGCAGTTTTCATCCAAACAGCAGCTCTGGGAGGCTGTTCTAACATCCTGCAAAGAAATCCAAGCAGTAACTGTCCAAAAACTCACAAGTTCAATGGATTTAAGAATTTTGAAGCTGCTATCACACAAGGGCTCCTATGGTAAAATATAACTTGACCTGTTAAGATTGTTTTGATTGAAATAGCTTTTCATATCAGTAAATAATGCTACAAATTCAACAAATGACCATTTTCAGTTAATTACAAACTTTAAATTGTATTGAAACGATGAGTTGCATAATAATTTGGAACAGCAGATTTTGAGCTTTTTACTATATTTATTTGTGAAAAAAATACTATCATCACTGGGAGAAAATCAGAGAAAAATGTCATTTGCATAATAATTTGGAATGCGGTGTAAAGAGCAACTAAAGGCTAAATAAATTGTAATTTCAGTGTAAACTAGTATATTTTATGGTTATATATGCTCAAACCCAGGACACCCCTGGATAGATACAGACGGCATCTCTGGAATCGTCCATATATGGTCATTTTTGAAAACAAATGCTGAAATATGAACATAGTTTCTACTAAATAATGATACAAAGACATGGAGAGGAGCAAAGTGGTTCAACAGCCCATAAATACATGAATAATGGAGAATGCTTGATGCTACATGTTAGCATCGGGCTAATGCTAACGGTTAGCTAGCGCTTGCTACAACTGCCGTTTTTTCACTTCTACTGCACAATCTGCTGTGAGAAAATATCCATATGGGCCCGATTTACACTGGACTTTATTTGTATGTGATGAATAAGTTGATATTCCGCCAGAAAATGGCAAAAAAGTGTGGAAAATTGTGTTTCTCTAAAGATTCTATTTTCCCCCTCGGCGAAGCCACGCCCCCTTCTATGACGAGATGCCGTCTGTATCTATGGCAGAGTGGACCACTGTGTTTAAAGATCTCCCCTATATCACCACAGCGATAGAAGTTAAAAACAATCTGCTCGTTCAGGGCAACTTTGTTTTAAATCATGCAAAAAACGACTGTGCTGTTGGGCCGTTTTGACAAAGGCGAGTGAAAGCAGGGAGAGGGAGGCAGACAGAGCAGGTCATGAGTTTGTTTAGCGCTGAAGCATGATCGCTCTAATCAGAGCTGACACACACAGTTTAGCTGCACTTAGCTACATGTCACTTCCACTTTGGCAGAAAGACGCCTCGCTACATCTCTGTCCTTTTGGCTCCGCTCGCAGACGCGGGGGTTATGTAACAGAGTCCCTGCTCAATTACACCCATTTACACCAATCCGCACAGGACGGGTTCAGCGCAGATAAGTGAGAAGGCGCTTGTGGAGCAGCAGATAAAGTGTGGAAAGTGCGGGTGAATTTGGTACCTGTTTATAAAGCAGTTGTTCGTTCTCTCTGGCGTAACAGAAAAGGATGTCCGTCAGTTTGGCCCTCACGTCCTCGTCCTGGAAGTAGCGGATCTCCGGGAACCTTCCATCGGAGAAGCATTTTTGTTAGTCCCAACGATGATGCAGAGGAGTATATGTGCAACGGTTACGGATTACTCACGTCCTCAGCACGTCCTGTTTGATCATGCTCTTCAGCTCTTTGTCCTGGAAGAACTTATTCCACAAGCTCTGGACACAAAGGGACAGAAGTGGAGTTTGGAAACTGTCAATGAGACTGACTATGAGGGCATTCGGATTGGGTAATGCAAAGAGTTACAGCCTCTGTCCCTCAAAGAATCTTATGGAGGACTTTACAAAGTTAGAAGAGTCATACTGCACAGATGACATTGTGCTTTAGTCACATACGTACATACACGGCAAGATTGATATGGAATAAGCTGTGCATGACAACACAAGGTTTTTGCTTTTCATCTGCGCCCTTTGCTTTTAATGCTTATTTTTGTATTTGTTTGTTTATTTGGTCGAGACAGTACATGGAAGTAGCCCCTTATATTGCTCACACTGTTCACTTTGCTACTCATTGCTAGATTCAGTTCAAGCCAACCTGGACAGGGTTTAATTTTTCCAGTATTATTATTATTATTTCATCATTATGTTTCAATATATTGCCTTCATTTTGTAGCAGTGTGCAATGATTCCCAAAGTGGGGCATGGGGCCCCCTGGTAGGCCTCAGAGGGTCTATAGGGGGCCTCCAAAGCCTGCCCACAAAACAAGTACATTGAAAAAATAAATATTTTCAAAGGAAACAAAATGTACCACTTTAAACAAGTACAAGACCGAATCACGGACCGAATCACGGACCGAATCACGGACCGAATCACGGACCGAATCACTGATCGAATCGCGCTGTCTCGGACTTTGGAAATGGGATTTGTTTTTTGTGTAAATTTTGAGTTCTCGTGCCCATCACAAGGGAAATGGGGATGTGGGAACAAAAAGGGGAAAAGAAGGAACGTGTGAAACAAATGGCGTGTGGAAGTGTGTGTAAACTGAAAGTGCCGGCGTGTTGTGACGGTGCAGATACTGACCCCTTCATCCTGGGACAGGGGGTTGTTGACCACCAGGTCCTGCTGACCCGCAGCTTTACGAGGGTTCGTGATGTGCTGAGGACAGAGACACAAACAATATGAAGCATGCTGCAGATGTGTTACAACAACTTCATGTTTTGTCAGACTAGCTGTAACGGTTAGAAAGAAAGAAATCGATTCATTGTGTAAATAGTTGCTGGCTAAACCAATTGGAGAAATGATTAATTGCAGTTCTAGACAAAAGAACAAAGGACCATCTTTGTACCGTCTCTTTAATCTTCTCATACTGGGCGCGGAACTCCCGGCTCTTGTTGATCCACTGACTCTTGTCTTCTGGAAGCGCCTCCAGGTACAGCTGCACACACCAGAGCACACACTTTCACATCACACCAGCTGCCAGGGCGGGACCCATCATGAAATAACAGCCAGTAACATGGGAACAGGGGCTAATGCAATAATACAGCAATATCTTTCTGCCAATAATGCGGCAGTATAACGTCATGGACTAGAGTAGACTTTCATGACTGGCCTGATGTGAGGAGTCAAGTCAAACTTGGTTTGTGTGGACCTGATGAGATTACTGACATAAATATGAGGGGGAAATGTATTGCAGGTGTACTGTCAATGTATGTTTCAGGATTTAGTTGATATCCTAGTTCTAAGGATTACACAGAGGGATTTGGGATCTTGTTTGGTTTTTGGGCTAGATATTACAAGTAATAAGTAAAATTAACTATTTTGGAGCATTCGGAGCATCTTGGGCGACAGTCGCTCAGATGAAGCAGCTGTTTGCCTTGAGACCGAGAGGTTGGTGGTTCAAATCCCGGCTCCTGTAGGTGCCGGGATTGGGCACCTACACCTACATTTGGCACCTATCAAAGAACCACTCACCCTACAGTGAATGAGTGAGTGGTTCTTTGATATAAAGCTCTTTGAGTGCCTGATGTAAGAGGAAAACGCTGTATAAGCGGAGACCATTTACTAGAGCCTGCAGGGTTTATCCATATCGAATCGCAATTGAGGTTTTGACTCGTAACATGACTTCCTTCACTCATCATTCTAGCAGCTTCAAATAGAAAAAAATGCAAATCGTCAAAATTGTGCAGTCTTACCATTTATAAGTGGGAAAAAAAACTGTAAAAATAAAATGTATACTTAGTTTTTGGGATTCATAACTCAATTTTTCCAACGAGGGATTAAATATGGAAAAATCAGTCAAAATGTTGCTACGCTTAGAGTCTGTAGTACTAAAGTGCAAATGTGCATCTCAGCAGTCTTCCACATAGGAAATGACCATATTTGGATCACAGAGTCTTGTCGGGAGCATTCTGAACGCGGTCATGTCGGAGTGACTTCCTGACAGAATACAATGCAATTCGTAAAGTAAATGTCGAAATAAACATTGTAACAAGTGAGTTGGTCCATTTCTTAGGGGCATGCTGGGACCTCATTTTGGTCCAGGAGTTTTCAGATTTTTGTTTTTAGATTCAGTTTATTAGCACTGCAGTAAAAAACGCATTGGAAAACGATGTGCAAGGAGCTCAAAGTGCAATGTCTACAACACATTAAAGGGGGGGTATTATGCAAAATCGACTTTTGCAAGCTTTACATCATGTTATTATGTCATTCCCTCATTAAAAACATGCCTGAAGTGTTGCCTTGGCACATTCACGTATTTCTGAGTAATCTGTAAAACCTCTGATGGCGGCCATTTTAGGGATAGCTTTGCCTGAGTCCTCCTAGGAACGCCCCCACCTCCTGGAGACGCCTCCGAGCTTTCGTCACCAGCCGAGTAACCAACCACTGCTCCTCAGCAGAACCCCCTCCCCACTGATGCCACAGACAGCGTGTGGAGGGGGCGTGTCGGAAAGGCTCAGAGGTTCTTAAAGAGACAGAGGCCTATTTCAAGACATTCACTACAGCCATTTTGAGAGAGCAATTTTATACAAGGCAGTTATTCTAATTTACTGCATTTACAGACCAACAGAAGGTTTGGTCATCATTGTAGTGTGATATAGACTGGTGCTATGTGATTGAAAAAAGCAGAATATCCCCTCTTTAAAGGAAACAACATAAACAAACTAACAAATGCCACATAAAAAGCTTAAGGGTAAAATGATTTAAGCCTGGCCCTCTTACCCTTGGAGTTTTAGCTCACCTCTAAGGGCGTTGGCTCTGATTTGATAATTAAAGGTTGTAGGATCGGTTACAACATTTTCTCTTTTCACACAGGCCGCTACACACAAAACCTGAGCCTGACACGTCTCCACAGTTAGCTTTGAGTTATAGACATGAAATATATATCATTGAGGTCACTATTGCCTTTACTTATTCATTTGGCCTCACCTGCTTTTTTCCTGTCCACTTGTTTACTCACACAGACACCCAGACACCGCTGGACTGCACCAACACTGAGTTAACTGGTCAATAATGCAGCTAAACTCATGACATTAACTCCAAATCACCATTGAGTTTCTTCCACTACAAACGGTCTGAATTGTTTCTGTTATCATTGGTTCCTGCAGAGAACAGTTCGGCGCAGAGCTCTGAACACTGAGCAGTTGTAGATCTGGCAGAGTCGCTGGTCGCGGCGGCTCACCTTCCAGCACACGCTCCTGAAGCGGCTGCTCCTCAGGCGCCCGCTGACGCCCGCCTGCCGGATCCGCGCCAGGTAATTACTGTCCACAAACAAGTCGTCCCACTCTCGCCTGGACAACAGAGAGGAGGGTGAGGGGCGCTGCTCATGACAAACACATCAACTCTAAACATCGGTACAGAATGCAATGTAATGTTCCTCTTCTTATGGAGCTTAATATGACCCTAAATCAAGATTGCAATGTAGCAGGATTCATTCTCACGAAATATTTGAAATAGTTTTAGTCATTTGACCTAAACATGATTCCATTTTAGTCCAGTTTAAGTTGACAAATTAAATCCACTTTACATTTATATCATTTTATTCAAACATGTTTCATCATATTCATATTCATGACAGTGAATGTATAAATGACGATTTTTCAAACTCTCACGAGAACTTGTGATGGTTCAAGTACATTCTTTTCATTTTTTTTTTAACTCGACGAACATATCTGAAGATTTTTAGACACAGTTTCAGTCTCATGACCTACATTGCATTTAGTTTGAGTCAAATTTTAGTCAGCAAAATGACCATGTGCTGTAGATTGCAACTGGTTAGAAATTGTTTGTTTACAATTGACCAATTTAATGTGATCAGTTAGAAAGGAGACAGATCTTCCCGTTCCTTTTTTTCAAAATGGATTTAGTAAAAACAGTGTTGAGCTAAGTATTTGTTTAAAGTTTTAGTGCTAGTTGCCCACAAAGTGCTGGATAGAATGGCCCAAATATTTACTCAAATGAGAGTAACGTGACTGAAATTATTTTTGCTCAAGGAGAAAAAAGTAGTGATAATACAGGCCCGATCAAAAGTTTATGATAAGTTGAAAAAAAAACAAATTTTTCCAGGTTCCAAATAGAGCTTCAATATGCAACAAGAAGAAATGGAAGTGAGACGAAAACAACCGAGTGAAGCTTTTATTGAAATTAACCATTAAACTGAAATAGTCCGTTTATGCAGCTGATCAAAAGTTTAAGACCACATGCCTTTAAAGGAGCAGGTGTTCAGGTATGTGTTCATACCTGAGCTTAGATGAGTTGATGTGTACCTGTCTGGTCTGGAAGAGTGACTGAGGGCACGCACAAAGACCAGACAGGTACGTATCAACTCGTCTAAGCTCAGGTAAGAACATATCTCAGTATGGAAAAACGGTGGCCTGTTCCTTTAAAATGCCAAATCTGTGCAAAAATGTGGATTCAGTATTTTCTGTCAGGCGATGAGAGTTTAATTGTTGTCTTTACACATAATGTTTTAGTCTCACTCCCATTTCTTCTTGTTGCATTATGAATTTCTACTTGGAACCTTGTTAAAATGTGATTTCCTCGACATCTTTCACCTGGTCTTAAACTTTGACTGTGTAATGATTTTATTTATTTACAAAACATGTATAATGATAACTAGTTCTAATGCTAATTGAGCACAGTAAGTAGCTACTGAGGAAACTCACTCATGACACACTTGAAAAGATACTTGAGAAATGTTTATTTTCCCCCCTGAATGATTAGCTTGCACAAATAATAGTGCTGTTTTTTCCCCCCTCATGAACCTTTTTTATTTATAATTATGCAAACATTATGTGTGTGATGATGTCAAGGTTTTTTTTCCCCCAAAAGGCTATAATCCGAGCTCACCGTGGCTACACCTGCCCCCTCACCTGTATGACTGGAAGGTGGACTGAGGCTGCGGGTGTGAGCTGCTGTCCAGGCTCCCTCCTCCTGAAAAAGAGAGCCAGCGTCCCACATGAGACCACCAGAGGGCGACGCCTGCTCAGTTTACCCGCACACCCACAACTCTCTCCTCACTATTACCGCCATTACAGAAGTGCCAAACATTATTTACCGGGGACTATTTTCAGCTGCTGTTCAGTTAAGCCTTCTCCTGTGGTCTAATGATGTAAAGTGGAGGGATCCGCACCCGCTCGTCGGGGGGTAATGGGGGTAAATTAGCCGCGGTGAAGCCTGGGTGCGAGGCTGCGTCTGTCTGTCAAAATTAGCCGAGAGAGATGAGCCCAAGGGGACCATCTCGACTGAATATTCATCACCTCCGCCGTATAAGAGAGATCAACAACGCTCGCCCGTGGGACCCGCTCAGAATAGGCTCATATACCTTCAGAACATCCTACACAGAGCATTGATTATTATGAAGGGGAAGAGAAGATGGGGGAATTTGGCTCGTGTGCATCTTCTAAACACAAGAGCTATCAAGAAGTATCAAGTGAAACGGGTTAAACTCATCAAAAACACTTTGGAGGCGGGAGGCGGGGAAGTTGCACGGTTATGGCAAGACATTGGTGAATATAAGGTCATTTAATGGATTTCTTATGGATAGGGCCAGGTTTAAATGCATGGCTTTATTTTGTTGTATTAGTTACAAAGATTTCTTCAGAGATATTTTGGATCTTGTTTAGTTTTTGAATGCAATAATCTCCAACAAAAAAAAGAGATGTTTATTGAAATAAAGATGTGAGAGGAAAGAAAACCTAATTTGGAGAAAAGGGTTTTGTAACGTCACAAGCGCCCTGTGTTCTCCTGTGAATGTGTCCCAGAAAGGAAATCACCATATTTGGATGAGTGTCACCTGGCCTTTCGTGCTACACACGGGTATTAAAGTACTAAGGCTGCGTCTGAAACCATCAAATTGTAGCCTATAAGCACCAACACGAGCAACTAACTCCTTAACCTTTCATGGGGTCAACTGTTAGATCTATGCAGTTAGTGAACTAGAGCTTCAGCAGCATTTTGCACAATTCGACCGTCCTTAAACAGGGGAAAGGGAAATGACATCACCAACAGCTGTTTTTCTTCTTCTTTAAAGTTACTGGTGGAGTGCAGGCCAGACAAAAGTGCATGTCGCCCCCTACTGTACAGTGTCCAAACAAAGACATTTAAGGAGAAAAACAAATCCAAATGAGCCATACATTTCCCTTTAGTGTTATTTTATCTCAACAGCTGTTTCATAAAGCTACAGCAGCAAATGATCCATGTGGCTTAAGTTTCTACAAATGAAAACAAAAGCATTTAATCCGTTTCCTGAGTTTCCTCTTTAACACTGACATGTGACTGAGCTGTGGGGACGACAACATGGATTTATCACTTTTATAAAGTTTGGCTTGTGCAGAATCTTATTTTTTTATTATTATTATTTTTATTATTAAATGTGCTCCTGTCAATCAACAGTGGTTGTGCATGAATCACTCGAGGGTGGGGGCGAGGGGGGTGGGGGGATTTGGCGCAGTGGCTTATGGCATGGCACATAGCTCCTAATCACCGGTTAGTTAGCATCAGAGGTCCCTATGCTAAAGTGGCTATGATAGTTAGCATTGAGGCCCCTTTTCCAAACTCCTTCCTAACTGACAGCACACAATTCGGAAGCATCTTGTCATGGCGGACGCTGACGCACATCCGGTTTGGCGTAAGAGCTCTTACCAATCTGCTCGTTTCGGACGCAGCCTAAGTAACTTGTTTACCTTATTAAATCCTTTCCGTAGTCCCTCTGGGGGTAATACAAGTGTTAATGGGATGATGGGGGGGTCTTTCATCTCCCCCGGTGTCTCTGTCCAGAAAACCACAATTGCAACTTTCCCTGCACTGGGTCGAAGTCACCAATACACAGTAATGGCATCACGAAGAAGAAGCTAGCAGGCTAACGGGCAAAGCTAACTGCGGGCTAGCGCCACTTAAACAGTATAAAAAATGTTCTCCATTGTGTAATTGGATGTACAATATCCCTCTGTCCCTTTGACTTTTCTGTCAGCGTAGTATTTACTCTCATGGACAATTAATGAGTAAAAAAAACACACAACATGCTACGACACCTGCACTGCGAGTTACTTTGCACTGCTTTAAATGTGTCAGTGTAATATTGGCGGACACGGTCGTCCTTCACACAGCTAGAAGGTCTCAGGTCCGTTCCCTTTTCTGCGTAGGTTTCCCCAACCACTAAAAACATGTACAATAGTGAAAGAATGTGTGAGTGAGTGGTTGGTGTTGGCCGGAGGGGCCGATAGCGCAGATTGGCAGCCTCGCTTCTGTCATTCTACCCCAATGTGGCTACAATAGTAAGTTACCAGCACCGATTACAGAGTGAATGAATAATGAGAGTGTGGCGCTTTGAGAAACTTGTTACCACAGGCTTGAAAAGCGCAATACAAGTAGAAGCCATTATTATTAATATTTGTAAACGAATAAGCGGATAAGTGGAAAGATCATAAAATAAGCATCGACTAAGTGTCATCATTTATTTACTCTGACGTTAAAACTAAGATGTTAATGGAAAACTGGCTAAAAATCTCACCATTCACCAAGAATCCATGTTTTCACGCCTGAGGGAATAGTTTGTGAGGAAACTGTGGATTATTGGAATAGTTGCAGGAAAGTTGGGGGGGCTTTGACGCTGATTTCACAGCTTGGTTGATTTTGCGATAGCTGCGATCGCAAACTAGCAAAATAGTAAAGTCTCTACACACTGTAATAAGCACTCCTTTCATATGATGAGATTGTGGAATAAAAAAAACACACACACAAAAATTGGATTGCACGTACGGCTGCGGTTCTTGTTGAAGTTGTGTAAGGGGTCCACGCCCGTCTCCTGCTCGTCGGTCTGCAGAGGGTGACGTGTCTCGAAGTTTGGGTGCTGCATGACTGCCACCCACCCAGCCGCACCTAGCAACAGACAAAGACCCATGCTAGTAAGCGGACGTTACTTCTAAAAGGTTCATCACAATTTAAAACAAACACACAAAGGCAACAATTGTTTAGGCTACAGAATATTCTCCACGAGCTACAAAATGTCAAATAGAGGCCTAAGTATGTCATTTGTGCTTTAAGAAATGACATTTAAAAGGAAGAAAAATGTATTCTCTGGAGCCCCCTTCAGATTGGGCCCCCCCTGCAAATGCCCGATTAGCCCACCTCATAGGTACAGCCCTGACGATAAATAGAAAGAGACCAAGGAGTTATGTTTAATTATACTAATTGCGTAAATGAATTGAATATACAAGAAAACAAACAGTGGGGAGACAGAAAGTGGCGCACAGCTCTCTTTCAAAAGTATGAATGGTTCCGATAAGGAATTGTAGTTTGTTAGGAAAGTTAGGAATGGTTTGGACTTTAATGGCCGATGTGCTCCTTCTTTCATTGTTTGTAAAGGAGAACAAAAAACAGAACAAAAAACTGCAATAAGGCCTTTAAAGCTCCCGGACATGAAGCTCTCAACCTTTTTTGAGCTAAGGCACCTTTTTATAATATAAAAACATCAAGGCACCCCAACAAACAAAAATGCCACAAAAAGTATTAGGCTATTTGCTCATCATATTTACTTTGTTCATACCAGTATTTTTAAATGCAGGGCTTGACAGTAAGCATTTTGAGGTACTTGCTCTCCGGGCAAGTGACAGGTATCTATAACACTCAAAATAGTGTTCATTTTAAATTAAGATTAAGTTAGCGCTATATAACGCTAACAATGCTATTATACACTGCTCACAAAAACTTAGGGCACACTCAAAAAACACATCCTAGATGTCAATCAATTCGATTTTTCGGATGAAAATCTTTATTCATAGTTTAGGGCAATGTGTTGAGAACAAAATAACATAAGAATGATAAATGTAAATCAAATTCTCAGCCCCTGGAGGTCTGGATCCAAAATTATAGTCAAAATCAAAGTGACAAATCAGGTCACTGGTTGATCCAAATTCTGTAGAAATTCCTCCAAACGAGTCAGTATCATCCTCAGTCGTGTGTGTGGCCTCCACGTGCCTGAATGCACTCCCTACAACGCCTGGGCATGCTCCTGATGAGACCACGGATGTCCTCCTGAGGGATCTCCTCCCAGACCTGGATTAGAGCATCAGTCAGCTCCTGGACAGTCTGTGGTGTGACGTGGCGTTGATGGATGGACCGAGACATGATGTCCCAGATGTGCTCTATTGGATTTAAGTCTGGGGAACGGGCAGGCCAGTCCAGAACATCAATACCTTCATCATGCAGGACCTGCTGACACACTCTTGCCACATGTGGCCTGGCATTATCAGGCATCAGAAGGAACCCAGGGCCCACAGCACCAGCATATGGTCTTACAATAGGTCTGAGGATCTCATCCCGGTCCCCAATGCCAGTCAGGGAACCTCTGGCTCGCACATGGAGGGCTGGGCCTCCCCAGACCATCACTGACCCACCACCAAACCGGTCATGCTGGATGATGTTGCAGCAGCAGAACGTTCTCCAGGGCGTCTCCAGACTCTGTCACGTCTGTCACATGTGCTCAGGGGGAACCTGCTCTCATCCGTGAAGAGCACAGGGCACCATTGGCCAATCTGCCAATCGCTGTGTTCTCGGGCAAATGCCAATCGGGCTGCACGGTGTTGGGCAGTAAGCACCGGCCCAAAGCCCTCATGCCACCCTCATGGAGTCGGTTTCTGACCGTTTGAAGACCAACATGCACATTTGTGGCCCTCTGGAGGTCATTTTGTAGAGCTCGGGCAGTGCTTCTCCTGTTTCTCCGTGCACAAATGAGCAGATAGCGGTCCTGCTGCTGGGTTGTTGACCTCGGTCGGCCCCCCCCCAGGTCTCCTGGTGTACTGGCCTGTCTCCTGGTATCTCCTCCATGCTCTGGACACTGCGCTGGGAGACACAGCAAACCTTCTTGCCACAGCACGAATGGACGTGCCATTTTGGATGAGCATCACTCCCTGAGCGACTTCTGTGGGTTGTAGATGCTCCTCATGATGCCTCTAGTGGTGAGAACACTGGACAAATGCAAAAGTGTTCCAAAAATACGGTACCAAGGATGAAGACAGGGAAATGGTCTGTGGTCACCACCTGCAAAACCATTCCTCTTTTGGAGTGATCTTGCTAATTGCCTCTCATTTCCACCTGTTGTCTGTTTAATTTCCACAACACCAAGTGAAATTGATTCACAATAAGCGTGGCTTCCTAACTGGACAGTCTGATGGTAATGTTGTTCATGAGGATTCAAATGGATTTTTCCATCAGTAATTTTGTTTATTCAATAATGTTTTTATTAATCTACCTTGACAATTGCTTGTCACTTTATTTGCTAATCTGCAACGTCACAGCCACTTGTTTATTCTCTTAAAAG
Source organism: Gobius niger (assembly GCF_951799975.1). Taxonomy (NCBI): domain Eukaryota; kingdom Metazoa; phylum Chordata; class Actinopteri; order Gobiiformes; family Gobiidae; genus Gobius; species Gobius niger. Next base: position 3,981,850 of record NC_136865.1, on the reverse strand, counting down.
TTTTACTATCAAGCCATATCTAACTAGTCTTTTGGCATTTTCACACAGGCTCTAGTTAAGTCGACCTAAAGAGCGGCACTTTTGAGTCAGTGTGAATCCAACCGACCTCGGGCTGACCTACTCTCGCTACTCTCTTATTTGCGTGAAGAAAGAATGAATATGCGCTGCATGAGGATTACTGCTCTTACGAGGCAAAAGGGAACCACTTTAAATCATCAGGCAGGTCTCTCTTTCCCGTCTTTCCCATCCTCCTGCTGCAGTGAAACTTTCCTCTTCATGAGCTGATTAATAATAATAATAATAATAAATCAAACTTGTATAGCGCTTTTTTGGACACTCAAAGACGATTAAAGTGCATTTCTCCTCGCTTCACGGATCAGCCTCACTGTATTTAACCACGAGGGAGACTCGGGCCGACCTACAAGACGCTCCAACATCACTTCCTCATCCACTGAGAAGAAGCAAACAGAAACAAAAATGTCTGTCCCCAGTGCACTTTTATATTTTATCACTTATCCTGAGCCTGCGTTTGTTCATTTTGTGCTGCACACTTCTGAATGCATTATTACATATTTTAATTAACCATCACATTGGCTCTATACAGTAACTGCTTATTGGCTAAAACAAACAGGCCTAAATAAATACAATAGGTGCTCCTGCTGCTGTGCTGAGGGGGTGGGCGGGTCTAACGCCGACTGTTAACTTTACATTAGCTCTGCTACAAACAAACAAGCTACTTTCTGATCCCGAGGAAATCGGAGTTCAGAGCGAACGCTGGTAGGAACAAACGCTAAACTTTCTGCCTTTGCCCCGATCTGTCTCCTCCTCACGAGCCGCTCCACCTCATGCACACGATGCTCCCTGCCGCAAAAGGCAAACATAAAAGTGAAAATTAATCACCTTATTCCGGAGGTTCGCGTGGGTACCGCCATTAATTGTGCCCGCCCCTTTTCTCCTTTCAGTTAACATGGGACTGGAGAAGTCCACATAAAATCAGTCACTACACGAAAACAAAGCCGTTTTTCGGCCACGCTGAGAAACGGTGCAGTGTCGACATGCTGGTGCAAATGAACATTGGACATTTTACACAAATCACTCGACTAAACATCAGATTTGAGCGGAGAATATTTTCCCTCGTTCTCTGTTTAAATGAACGGACTTCGCGCTCGACCGGAAGTGTCTGGACAATGGAAGTGGCGAGACAAAGCATAAAGTGGCAAAAGTGGGCGGGGCGGAATAAGGTGAATAGAGTTCTCCGATTGGGACTATCGGCAAGCGTATTGGCGGAAAATAATAGCAGATTAATAAATGTCGGGACACGTGGCTTCTGCTGCCGTCTGTATTCTTCACTTGCCCGATCAGGCAGCCAGGGAGAACAGGGCACTGGCCCAGACAAAATGTTTACTGGCCCCAGGCAAGCGGACAACGTTAATATCGAGCCCTGAAATGTATCAAATGACACGCCGATCAATCGATATGTGGGAAACCCCGGTTGGGAAACACTGATGTAGATGTTTTACTGTCTCTGCTGATGACGAAGGGGTCATTTACCAAGCGTTTGCTCATGTGCAAAGTGAGTAGCATGTGCAAAAGGGGATCAGCAGAAGAGTCATTTACAGCATTGTTTATTTACATATCAGATTTGGGGCCCTAATACTGTAATAGAGGCAACATTAAATGGTAAACTAAGTGCCACGTGCGCTGTGTACAAAATAGTAGATTTTATTATTCAGCTTGAGCCACTATTTACCACCTGCCGTGCCTTGTGTGTCTCTATGGGGTCTATTTATGTATAACATGAAGCGGCTCATGTTTCCGTCTTCTCTCTCTCCTGGATGTGTTTCAGAAGTGCACAGTGGACTGAATGTGGATTTGAAAACATAATAAAATCACATGTGTGCTGGGGCCCAGACTTACTGTGACAGCCTTGTGACTCTCAGCCAGCTCGCAGATAAAGGAACAATTCTGGAAGGGAAGAAAAGGATCAGTGTTAAATCTTTTATTATCATTTTACAAGCTTTTGGTTTTTAAAACCACTGGACGATAAAAGAGCAGGTTAAATGAGATGAAAAGCAAAGGCTGGTATCTATTTGGGAGCACAAGCAATGGTCAGGAAGAGTCATTTTGATAAACATATTGCTGCCAGTGGCACAGAGAACATTTCACAGGTTGAGACAAGAATGGATTCAATAAAATTCCTACAAATTACGAGGGAAAACGTGACATCATCTGTGAAAAAGCTGAAGTTGAAAGAGGTGAAGTCTGAAGGTTTTGCCGTCTCCTGACCTAAACGCTATTGACAATCTCTGGACAAACTGAAGACGACTGCTCAGAACTCTCTCAGAACAGAAAGACTTTTGTAAGGAAGAAAAAGCAAAAGTCCTTCGTACTCAAACTGAAAGACTTTCTGCGGCTACAAAAACTATACTTGCTGAATGGGATCTACTCAATGTATAAAATGTCTTAATAGTATATTTAATTTGTAATTTATTTTTATGTACAGTTGTTGCTTATATTGGTGTTGAGGTGTAACTTCCTTCTCAAAAGTGCCTTCAACACCTCTGGTGAACTGGACCTGCTCTACAGATTGAGCTACGAGCACTAAAAAGGCATCCCACAAAGAAACAAACTGTAAGTTTAGGATCTTTTATTTACTTTGAGTTTTTCTCTGATGTCTCGCTTTGTCAACATCCGTTGATGCTTCATCTGCTCCGTCATGTGCCGTGAGTTTCTGTATTTTACGAGTGTTCCCGAAGGTGCTTTGCTTTGTCTTGTTTATTATGTGGTGAACAAATGCCACAAAACCTGTATGTCTGTCTATTTATATACCTTTGAGTGAGTGAACCTGGGTTATTACAGAGGCCCCGACTGAAACCCCACTGTTTACTCCAGTTATTTTGGAAACGTAAAAGAAAAGAATAAAACTTGATTCTGTTTGAAATGTAATGAGTGTGTCATCAGAAACCTTATGCTTTTTGAAGATCATTTAATCTTTCACCTTACTGAAATTGTTCACATTAGGGATGATTCTAAACTTTTGAGCGATGATTATTGAGGGGAAAAATTGCAATTTTATCAAAATTAAGGAAGAAAACACAGAGAATTTCTCAAATCCTTTACAGTATTGTATGTTTAGAAAAAAACAGACATTACATTTCTATGTTGAGCATTCAGCCTGTGTTATATTTAATCTCTATTCTTTTACCATTATGTAAAAAATACAATAAAATAATGATTTTAGAATAATAAATAGGTAATAGAATCTAATTATTAGCCATATCTAAAGGAAGTAAATTGGTGAGAATGTTTTCACAAATCGTCTCTAATAAGATCCTCTGATCTGTGGCCTCGTCAATTCACTTTAATTACAAAAGAGTTCCTAAACAAACTAACCTCAGCTAATTTCCTTCCACAGTTTCACTTTTGTTTTTACTGCGACTGCAGCTGCACATAGAGCTCGGTGAAGTTGACAAAAATATGCAAAAATGTGCAGCAAACATCTATATTTATAATGCTTTGTCGCTCAAAAAGATATTTGTCTTGAACAAACTTGAAAAGAGCAGAAAAACAAACTTTACACTGTTGGCTGCACATGGTTCTTTTGGGACTCTTCCTTTGGCAACATTATGCAGTCATCATGAAAATGGATACGATTTGCTCTCTGCACATATGATTATTGAACCTGCCGCTCGGGCTGCAAGGTTTATCGATATCGTTTTAACTACTGCAATAACCTAACCTGAGGAGAATGAGGTTTGGGTTTTTCCCTTCAGTCTCTGGCCTCTGAGTGATACAGGTTTGTAGAGCCGTGCGATCTCAGGTTCATCTGCAACAGACAAACGTTTGTCTGAGTTTCCCTAAAGCAGATTTTAGACGCTTTGTGTTTCCATCCCGGACTCACTTGAGTCACGTGGCTGTCCCCCAGAGGTACTCTGAATACCGCTGATCTCACGAGTTTCGGACGCTGCTTCTTCAGCCTTTTGTGCACGGCCCATTTCCAAGTTTTAGAAGTTCTCTCCCAAATGTATTAATTCGTCCGATAAATCCTCCCAACTGTCAACTCAAACTGAACCGCCGCCGCTCATTGTTCCTCTCATTTTAATAACCAGAGATTTCTCCATCTTTATAAATATGTTTATCCTCATACATGCCAAAGTACTCCCATTCGGGTATTAATGAGCAAAATAATACAACAGCATCTCTTAAACCTATTAACCACGAGAGAGAAGTCGTTTCCATAAATCAGCTCTGCGCGCACCGGCAAAATAGGACTTATTACAAATGCATAATGTATGGGCGTGTTCTCAATGGGCACATCTGCTCTGCTCCAGTCTGCATTACTGCCAGAGAGACATCGCTGCTTTAAAGCACAGTTATCAAGCAAAATGGACCTTTTTATTCCCGAGCTTTTAAAGCCAACATTGGACCCTGGTCAAAGACATACCTGGAGCAGTTTCTGTTAGCCGGCTGCTTCGAAATGCAAATGATCAGTAAAAATAGTTTCCGAGAAGACCAGCACCAAAAACAATTGCAACAGTGTTTCCCAACCAAACTCGATTTGGTGCTAATAACTCCATACTCAGCAAAAAATAAATAAAACAAATCACCTTTTAAATAGATGTACTAAGATGGAAATTCTTTCCATCTTTCAACAATATATTAGTTTATTTGGATTATCATGTTCTTGAGAAATCATTGTAATAAAAGGTCTCATTTGTTCTCTCTAATAAATATACAATATAAACAACATACAGACTGGATTAGGCCCATGACCAGGTTAATATTACTACGACATGCAATATAGTTCCCCTTTTTATCCGCTTGGAAAATGGACATGTTTAATTTTATGTGACTATACTTGGATCGTGTATTTACTCATGTAACCATATTTAATTGGGGAAAACATAGAAGAGCTTGGTCTCTTCTAGCTTCAGCTCCGTTTGGCATCATAGATGAGAAGAGGAGCGGCGAAATGCTAACGCCGTCTGTGCTCTTTAGACGATCTTTAGTCGCTCTTTAGACGCTCATTCGACGCTCTTTAGTCGCTCTTTAGACGCTCATTCGACGCTCTTTAGTCGCTCTTTAGACGATCTTTAGATGCTCTTTAGTCGCTCTTTCAACCCTCTTTCAACGCTCTTTAGTCGTTCTTTCGATGCTCTTCAGTGGCTCTTTCGACGATCTTTAGTCGCTCTTCAGTCGCTCTTTAGACACTCTTTAGACACTCTTTAGACACTCTTTAGACACTCTTCAGTCACTCTTCAGCCGCTCTTTCGAGGCTCTTTAGTCGCTCTTTCGACGCTCATTCGACGCTCATTCGACGCTCTTTAGTCGCCCTTTAGACGATCTTTAGTCGCTCTTCAGTCGCTCTTTAGACACTCTTCAGTCACTCTTCAGCCGCTCTTTCGAGGCTCTTTAGTCGCTCTTTCGACGCTCATTCGACGCTCATTCAATGCTCTTTTTACCATCTGAAAAACATTGCTAAGATCAGAGGAATAGTGTCAAAACCAGACTTAGAGAGACTTATCCATGCATTTGTCTCCAGCAGGTTAGACTACTGTAACGGCCTACTCACTGGCCTCTCTAAACGAGCTATCAGACAGCTACAGTACATCCAGAACGCTGCTGCTCGAGTCCTGACAAGAACCAGGAAATATGACCATATTAGTCCAGTGCTCCGGTCTCTGCACTGGCTTCCTGTCACTCAGAGAATAGACTTTAAAACAGCTCTGCTCGTGTACAAGTCTTTTCATGGTTTAGCTCCAAAGTACATCTCTGACATGTTAGAGCCGTATGAACCATCTCGGGCCCTGAGAACTTCAGGGAGGGGCCTCCTGGTGGTTCCCAGAGTCAATAATAAACACGGTGAGGCTGCGTTTCAGTTTCATGCAGCTAAAATCTGGAACAGTCTTCACGAGGATGTGAGACAGGCCTCAACTGTGACAATGTTCAAATCCAGGCTAAAAACAGTTCTTTTTACCAATGCATATGACTGAAAGTATTTTATCTGCACTCTCGCCTTTTACTGTAATTGATTAATTTTATGTTGATGTTTTTATTGATTCTATTTGTTTTCAACTGTGAAGCACTTTGAATTGCCTTGTGTATGAATTGTGCTCTACAAATAAACTTGCCTTGCCTTGCCTCTTTAGTCGCCTTTTAGACGATCTTTAGTCGCTCTTTCGACGCTCATTCGACGCTCATTCGACGCTCATTCGACGCTCTTTAGTCGCTCTTTAGACGCTCTTTGGACGCTCATTCGACGCTCTTTAGTTGCTCTTTAGACGATCTTTAGATGCTCTTTCGACGATCTTTCGTCGCTCTTTCGACGCCCACTCGATGCTCTTCAGTCGCTCTTTCGACGATCTTTAATCGCTCTTTCGACGCTCACTCGATGCTCTTCAGTCGCTCTTTCGATGCTCTGTAAACGCTCTTTAGACGCTCTTCAGTCGCTCTTCAGCCGCTCTTTCGACGCTCATTCGACCCTCTTTAGTCGCTCTTTCGACGCTCATTCGATGTTCTTTAGTCGCTCTTTCGACAATCTTTAGTCGCTCTTTAGACGCTCTTCAGTTGCTCTTTAGACGCTCTTCAGTCGCTCTTTAGATGCTCTTCAGTCGCTCTTCAGCCGCTCTTTCGACACTCATTCGGCGCTCTTTAGTCGCTCTTTCGAACATCTTTAGTCGCTCTTTCGACGCTCTTTCGACGCTCTTTCGACAATCTTTAGTCGCTCTTTCGACGCTCATTCAGTCGCTCCTTCAACGCTCATTCGACGATCTTTAGTCGCTCTTTAGACGATCTTTAGACGCTCCTTAGTCGTTCTTTAGTCGCTCTTTCGACGCTCTTTTGACGCTCTTTTGGCGCTCTTTCGACAATCTTTAGTCGCTCTTTCGACGCTCATTCAGTCGCTCCTTCAACGCTCATTCGACGATCTTTAGTCGCTCTTTAGACGATCTTTAGACGCTCCTTAGTCGTTCTTTCGTCGCTCTTTCGTCGCTCTTTAGTCGCTCTTTAGTCGCTCTTTCGTCGCTCTTTAGTCGCTCTTTAGTCGCTCTTTCGTCGCTCTTCAGGCACTCTTTAGTCGCTCTTTCGACAGTCTTTAGTCGCTCATTCGACGCTCATTCGACGATCTTTAGACGCTCTTTCGACGCTCTTTCGACGCTCATTCGGCGCTCTTTAGTCGCTCTTTAGTCGCTCTTTAGTCGCTCTTTAGTCGCTCTTTCGACGCTCTTTCGACGCTCTTTCGACGCTCTTTCGACGCTCTTTCGACGCTCTTTCGACGCTCTTTCGACGCTCTTTCGATGCTCTTCAGTTGCTCTTCAGTCGCTCTTTCGACGCTCTTTCAACAATCTTTAGTCGCTCTTTCAACGCTCATTTAGTCGCTCCTTCGACGCTCATTCGACGATCTTTAGTCACTCTTTAGACGATCTTTAGACGCTCTTTAGGCGCTCTTTCGTCGCTCTTTCGTCGCTCTTTCGTCGCTCTTTCGTCGCTCTTTCGTCGCTCTTTAGTCGCTCTTTCGTCGCTCTTTCGTCGCTCTTTAGACGATTTTTAGTCGCTCTTTCGACGCTCATTCAGCGCTCATTCAGCGCTCTTTAGTCGCTCTTTCGAAGATCTTTAGTCGCTCTTTCGACGCTCTTTCGTCGCTCTTCAGGCGCTCTTCCGGCGCTCTTTAGACGCTCTTTCGACAATCTTTAGTCGCTCTTTCGACAATCTTTAGTCGCTCTTTCGACGCTCATTCGACGCTCTTTAGTCGCTCTTTAGTCGCCCTTTAGTTGCTCTTTCGACGCTCATTCGCCGCTCATTCAGTCGCTCATTCGACGCTCATTCGACGCTCATTCGACGCTCTTTAGTCGCTCTTTAGACGCTCTTTAGACGCTCTTTAGACGCTCTTTAGACGCTCTTTCGACGCTCTTTCGACGCTCTTTAGTTGCGTTGTTTCAGTGTTTTGTGTCACACTTTCATCCCCATTTTGGTCAATATTTTGATGCTTTTTTAAGCTTTTAGGTCTGGGTAAAGCCAAACTGGAGAAAATGTGCACAGATTAGCTGGGTTAGATAAGAGGTTAATGCTTCAAAGTTACTCAAGTAGAAGAGAGAGTGGAAGGTCATGCTCTTAGAAGTCACGTTGAATCACAAAGTTACTCGTGTGAATGTAGATGAGTAAAAGTAACCAATCGTTCCCCACCTCCGTCGCAGAACCACGGCAAATGAACTTGTGCATTATTCAATCTGCAGCACCTGGCGACGCCTCAATAATTCAGCATGTGAAATAATCAAATCAATACATAATGAAAGCATAAATAAATCAGGGCTCCAATAACACTGTGTCCATCTGTTCTGCGCTGTGTCTCTCTCATTATTATTAGTTCCATTAGAGAGGCGCCCGGGGCCAGCGCACATGTGGAGGCTCCCATTTACCAGCACTTCCCCATAAAAAAAAAAAACAACTCGTGTCGCTTCCTCTTTTGGATGAGCAGGAACTGTCTGGAGCGCCCGAGCTAAAAACAGGAAAAAATTAACTGCAAATATTCAGCCCATTGGACGGAGCTTTTTTTTGAGTGACTAACACAAGGGTCACAATACAGTATTGATATAACGTTTTAGCATTTTTTGAGTATATGGAAAAGAGACTTGAGGAGTAATGACTGAAGCTCTTTTAACCTCTTAACCCCGCCTTAACCAAGTGGAGTTCAGCTTTAGCCAAATAGTGTTGCGCCTCATTTGAAAGCTACAAAATTAATCTAAATGGATTTTTTTCCTTGCGTTGTTGTCATTTTTTTTGTCACTTTTTGGTCACGTTTTCATCGCTCTTTTGTTTGATTTCGATGTATTTATGATTGGAAACAGCATATTTTAGTTAAATTACAGGTGCATGACGCAACTTTTTATTGCCTGTCCTGCGAGACACTACTTTCTGTTCAAAAGACCACCACGAGACGGTCACCTGTCACCACCACGTACTCTTCCAAAACATTAAAGATGGCGGCGCTGCAACTGATACGCTGTTTTCTTCTGCTCTTTCATCTGTTTTATTTGGAAAATATTAAATCCCCAAAGCCTGAGCAAGAAACAGCGTAAAAAAGGACGTTTTTGGAAAGGCTTCCTGACACTTGTTGCTCTCATTGGTTGATGCCATCTGTTGATCACGTCCACCGTGAAATCGTTGAGATCATGCTTGCTTCCAGAGTATATGTCTTTGAAATATCTATGAAAAAGCATGTAGTTTAGCAGGCCAGGCAAACCTTTTTATGCGAGAGAAAAAAAAACTTGGTGTTTGTGCTAGGCCCGACCCATATATCGGCTGGCTGATATGTTGGACCGATATTTGGGTATTTTCCATATAACATGCCAAACCTAAAAACTCTTTGTTGCATTGGAAAGAGCTCAGTCTTTAAAATGAGCCCTCCCACAACCTGGTTGAGCTGACAAACATCACAGTGAAAATCGTTTGTACACTTATTTTATATATTTTATGTTGGAGACTTTCGCTTATAATTTTGGAACCATAAGAGATAGAGACTTACTTCTGATTTTTGTCTTTCAAACGAGCTCCCTCTGAAGTACCTACTAAACATGAATGTACAGCGCCTCCTGCTGTCACAGTTTAACACTGACACGTTTGAAGCTTCCCTCACAGGATTATAGACGAGACATTTTCAAAAAATTGGCCATTTTAAAATATTGACCAAAAATCAGTCGACCTCCATTAGATATATTTCTATCAGTGGCGGCTGGTCCATTATGGGCGCCGCCCCTCCTATCAATTTTGCAAATAAAATAAAAAGTTTTAAGTTTAGCAAAATCAAAACTTTCTTATGTACAAGTGTTTTTTACAGTGGAGGGAGGGGGAGCGGAGGTGAAGGAGGTGTCATTTTGTCTGCCTGGTTCACCTTGTGCTGTAACCGCTGTAACAGCTTCATAAATGTGTAGTTTTGTGCTCGGGCCGGTGAGGAACAGCGCCCACGCAATCTAACCAATGGCGCTCTGATATGGTATAAAAACGTCACTGTATATCATTAATTCAACCAATCAGAGACGCAAAATAATAAAACTCCGATGGGCGCTTGGCCTCAACGCCATCGGGATTTAACAGGTGAAAGACGAGGAAGTGTCTCCTGTAAACAACCGCGAGTAGCTCGTTGTTGGAGCAGCTCTGAGCTCACGGACAATTGGTGGAAAAACTTCTCATCTGAGAGACGGAGAAGCTTCTGTTGTTTCCTGAGAGGAGGTGAAAGGACTTAGTCAAACTAATGGACTAGAGACAACTTTCTTCCATCAGAAGTCACGTCTAAACAGACTTTCCTGGAGGTAGCATGACGATGCTTACTAGCTCATCTGCTTTAGCTGCTGCTTGTTTATCTTGCACTTTGGGACAACCCTCGCTGACTTGGACAGACAATTCTGTCCCAGGACGTGGACATTTGAACGAGAGAAGATTCAGGACCGTGAGGAGTTTATGACAGAATAGGGGAACGTCATTCATTCACTGAGGGAAACAGAGGAGGAGCTCCAGGTGCCTCGGAGGACTCTCGTCTATACGTAAGCTGCACATTATTTCTCAATATCAATATATATAATATAATCATAATGAAATCACAGCAGGTCTGGGACTAAAACTGTACATGAAATCAAAGAGGAAACACCTCCTGCCTTTGTCCTGGTTCAGTTGGTACAAAACACAAATCAGTGGTGCACAACACAAATATGTATAGTGACTATCGTTACTATACATATATTTCTGACTTTAGTCAGAATTTTTTTTTTTTCGTTGTTGAATAGTTTTGAATATATTCTACATAAAATAATAATATTAAATGCCTCAAAGACAACTTTCTTTTTTAAGTTAAAAACAATGTTTATAAGTATCTTCTAAAATATTATTGAAGGTTGGTCGAGGCAACAGCCCCCCCTGGTTTTCACATCACCAGCTGCCACAGATTTCTATCTATTTCTATGATTGAAACCATTACTATAATAATAAATGTTTAACTATAGACTATTTGAGAGATTTTTAAAAATGACCTAAAATTAAATGACTTAAAGTGTCGGCGACCCCCTTCACATCGGTTTTGGCATTTGTCAGGAATTTGTGTATAATTGACCTTTTTGTGACCCAAAGGCTGCATGAGTGGTTATCATAGCGCCTTTCATTTACATCACAGTGGCCCCTACAAAACAGAATCAATTCAACAATAGCCATTTGTATTTAATCTGTGATAGATTTAATGCTACTTAAGTTCATTTGTTGTGGACTGTAAAAAGGAAAGGTTTGTGCACATCATAAACGCTGAAATATCTGATAAAGTCGCTTTGTTTATATTTGCAAAAAGTGTTAATATTTTCTATGCACGGGCACATAAAGGTTCTGCATCGACAAAGATCATGGGCAGACAGAGGAGAGCCATGAACCTTTATGTAAGGCATGTTTCAGCTGCACTCATTAGGTAAAGCTCCCCTGACCTTGCCTGCACTGAGGGAGCTTTAACATCAGAATAAGTAAACAATGAGATTTGACATTTGACTGGACGTTGCTGTTTTCAGAGCGTCACATCTGCGTTCTCTCCCCCTGCTCCCTGCGTCAGACATACATGGAAGGAGAGAGCATCACTACAAACCTTTCATCAGCTTCATTAGGTAAAATACACAGCTTTAACAACACAGCAACAGCAGTGTTTCTGCATCGTAGACAGACATGTAGCCCTTTTCCATTGTTGCCAGGTTCACGTTATTCCTGCAGAATTGGCCGGCTTTTTGGGGCGACCAAGACGGTTTTACTATATTTAGCCTAGTCCTGATACGATCAATAACCGAAAACCCTCAGAGCTGCTCTTTCACAGGCTTCGTTTACATGGTCAGGAAAATCTGATAACTGGGATAATGAGGCAACCCAATAATCAGATCTGATGCGTTTATATTCACTTCAGAAATCAGAGAATCCAAAACTCTGGATTCTATATGAGCCAGTGCAGTTGTGGATTTTCTTTAGAGCATCTCAACTGCCACAAATTTGAGATAGATTTCAATCTTTTCATAATATCTTTTGATCTTTGTCTTGGTGACATTACTTTGGCCTTTTTGCTTTACTTCCCTGGTCAGTTTAGGCTGTTTATATGTCACTTCAATAATCTGAGAACTCCTGGAATCAGATCATGATCAGATTTTTGGTCTGCATGTAAACGTAGCAAGTGAGCGAGAGGAAAAGGTCCCGCATCATCAGAGGACAAAAAACCTAATTGCGATTCTTCAGACAAATATTGCGATTGCGACCAGATTTGTATTTAAATACAACGATGAGAGAAGGAAGTCGTGTTATTTTTAGATTTCAGTCAAACAGCACATTCTTGCTCAAACTGCCCCACATTAGAACAATACTCAATAATCTACTTTCAAAAATATTCGGTTTTATGTGGACAGCGCCCTCTTCTGGAGGAGTTTCCTCGACATTCAAAGTACCTCCAGGGGACAGCCACGTGACTACAATAAGTGTGGGATGGAATCACAGAGCGTAATGAGAATTTTATAGGAGTGAAAATATTACTGTGCAGACGTCGAACGCATAATAAAGGTATTATTACGCCTTACAATATAGTTCCCCTTTTTATCCACTTAGAAAATCAACATTTTTTATTTTGTCTAACTATACTTGTAACTACTTACGTAACTGTATTTAAATAGGGAAAACGTGGAAGAGCTTGGTCCCTTCTAACTTCACCCGGAGAGGAGGAGAGGACAGACAGATACGCATCAACTCGTCTAAGCTCAGGTAAGACACAGTGGCCTGTTCCTTTAAGGAAACTCAAGATTAGGTTATTACAGTAGTCTCGATTGCGATTTGATATCAATAAACTTGCAGCCCTATAAAGTAGTACATTACATTTGGGTTTGTCCTGTTGATACTTGACAGCCCTGCCTATCGCCCTCTCAGCAGCACTTCTGAGGCGCTATCAAGGATTCACCGCTAGGGCTGAACAATTACTTGCATTTGCGATTTCAACACGATGTACACAACGCAATTTCTAAATCGCAGAGGCCCGTAATTTTGGCCCATGCAGTTGATGGCCGTGGCCCATAGAAGTGAGTGAAGCGGCGAGATATGGTGGCGACGTCCGGTCCACCGCATGCTTCTGTCTCAGTCTAGTTAAGGTGTGCAGTAGTTTGTGGATGTACAGTGAAAACATCAGCGTTTATGATGCAGCCACCGCGAAGGACTCTGGCTTTTTTTCTCCTTTAGCATAGCGTTAGTCGCTGCGATAATCGCTCCATTCAGAGTCCCGGGCCACGCTGCCTACACCCTCTGATCATGGATCTATTATTACAAACTCTGATGCACTGATTACAGAAACTCCCTCACCTTCAGATTCACACGTCTCTTCCTCCACAGAGATAAAGGTGAGCCGTGTGTAAAGACACCTTTTAAAACCTAAACGGAGGCTTGTGTTTGAGAAGGTTTGGGATAAAAATAAGAACTTCTCATAAACACTGACTAAAACACAATTTAAGATCAGCACACACTACACGACCTTTATGCCCGATTTCTCAGTCGCGCCGAGTCTTCTCGAGTCGTGGCTAGTTGAAGACAGTTGCACGGAGTCGGGTCTTGTGGTGTGGGGGGGTCATGACTGGACTCGCGTTCAAAATCGTGTAGTGTGGCCGGTAGAAAGACGTGACTAGTAGACTCCAGTCGTAGGAAAAACCCGAAAGCCCGATTTTCTTGGACGCACAGGAGATGCGTGGCTGATTTTACAGTTTCAAATGTGAACACACAGAAAGCAGCGGCCAATGAAAAAGAAGAAACTTTATTTATGTTGCACCTCTCACAGATAAAATCACAAAGTGCTTCACAAAGGATCGCAACAAAACATTACATCACTTACATAGGAACAATCACAATCACAGCCTTGTCAAACTAAAAGCTCGTCTAAAAAGCAGCGTCTTCAGCTTTTGAAGGAATCAACAGAGTCGGCTACACGCAGTGACAGGGGGAGGTCATTCCACAATGACAGAGTGAAATAAAGACAGAAAAACACCGCTGCACCTCCATTCTCATCTGTCTGTCAAAACAGCGGCACAAACAACTCACTTCATGGCCACAGCCCCACACGACACAGCACAACTTTGTCACTAAAAGTTCACGACAACCAACATTTCAAGCTACATTTCAACCGCGAACAGAGTTTAGCGGCACTTGCTGAGTTTGGAGACGAACTGTTCAGCTTCTCCTCGCCGGTAACGGCTCTCTCCGCTTTCTCTGCTGTCTCCTCCATCCCGTCTCCTTTTCTTATTAAATCCACTGAAATACGTCCCGCTTCTTTGTGTCGCTGACTTTTATCTCCAATTATCCTTATCTCCAAGTGTAAGGCTTCGTAGTAGCATTAGCCTAGCGCTGCGGTGTTGTGACATCGTTGACACCGTTGACCAATCGGGACACGCACACGTTTTCCCACGCTCACAAACTCAGGCCCATCTTTGCAGATTTGAGTTTTTGAAGCCGGAGGAGAAGAAAAGCGTGCTGTGTTATAAAACAAATAAGTTATAAATCAGCTGTTTGTCAGAATCGTGTAGTGTGTTCGCTCTTACGATTAACGACTCAGTGGTTATGTGTGAACCCTAAGATGTTCTATAATTGCACAGAATCCAGTCGTGTAGTGTGGACTAGGCCTGGGGTGGTAACCGGATTACCGCCATACCACATGACGCACACTGTGGATCTGAGTGCCTCACCGTCATCATCGGCAAAAAAAAAGTAAACGAAATGTAACCAGAAAAGGAACTAATAATATACCAGAACAAGTGTCTCAACGAAAAAACTAACAAAAGTCTCAAAAAAGACCAGCCAAAGGTGAAAATAATCACATATCAGGCCTACGTGAGCGCGGAGTGTGTGGGTGACGAGATACAGCTCCATATGCACATGAGCAGGACAATTAAATCTTTTAGTTTCATTTTCTATAAAAAAAAACTGTTTCGGCATTATCGGCGCCGCGGCGCATTCGCTCCGCTTTGCGTAGCTGAGGTTACGCGGCTCCGTTACCGTCACCTCAGAGCGGCTGAAATGTAAACATGGCTCAGTAAACCGGTGAAAAACGGCTAAACTACGAAGAGGAGAGGCTGATCGTTGGACGGACTGGCAGATCAAGGACACTCGTGCGTCGTGTTTTCTGACTTTTTCACGGATTATCACGGAGGAGCAGGATCTTCGCGGTCCTCGGCAGGTGGACAGCGTGTTTCCCCTCTTCATCAGTACGAAGGCCTGACCAGTAACTTTAAGGTGAGGAACTTTAGTTTTGGATGTGTTTACAAAGCGGGTGATGAAGCTGATGTAGCGCGAGTTTGGGGAAACTGCACCGGGCTGGCACGAGTGTTCAACCGGTCAACACGCGTCTTAAACCTCGCTGTCTGGACTCTAACTTAGACAAATAATATCAGAACAATTCATTTGACAGGTAAATGGCTGCTTCCTTTCTCCATTCACTCAATTTGATCTGCATTTGTGGGAAATATGTTAAGATTCAAGCGCAGTGATGTTTCTTTGCGATGGTCGGAGTGAAGAGGCTGAAGCTGAATGATCACGCAAACATGAGCGTCATCTCATAATAAAAGCCTAATTCACTCAGTTTTTCATACAGTGCCAGGTCTCAGCGGCTCAGGTGCTTGGATAGCCCCCCTCCCGTGTTCAAATGTGTCCCCCCACCTTCGAAACAGCCCTAGTGTGGACCATTCTATTAAAATCGTTTAAGATTAGTAAAATTGTGTAGTGTGTGCTGACCTTAAGATGCAATTGCTGCCTGTGTAAACAACTACGGAAACCCAGCGTCGCCAAGAGGGGGGAAAAAACGATCTTCAGAAACAACTACTACAATCTAATCCAAAGGAAATATTTGGACTGAAGCAACGTCTTTGCGCAGCCCTGGCGCTCTCCACCATTTTCTCGTAAGCCTCCGCACAACGGTCAGATTAAACACAAAACCGTCTGCAAAAAGGAGAGTGTGATGCAGCTGAAGTGAGAGAGCCGAGCTAAACAAACTCACATGTCTCTGCTGGAGTTGACAGCCAGAGCCCAGAGCCTCCACAGCCAGCCAGTCACATGCTCCGGAGAGAGGGGGCCAGAGGAGAGGCAGCGAACCCGGGCCGAGGGAACAGGAAGCAAGCAGGACCTGCAACCACATTCAGTTCAGTGTCATCGAGAGCGCACAGACAACTCATATCCATTTGTAGTACGCGGTAGGACTGACAGTAAAGCAACTGAACTCATATTGTGTTTAAAAAAATGAAACAAAATCAGGACAAAACAAAGCTAAAAAGGCACAAAATTAGGTAAATCATGAGAAAAAGATGGTCCCCAGTTTGATTGCGTAGCATTTTGCTTAAAAAATAACATTCTTCATGGGAAACGCTCCTAAGCTACTGAAGTTGCACATGGGCAGCTTTACACCAGACATTATGGTAAAAATCTGCTCATCTACAAACAGCACATGTTAATTTCATCCATAATATGAAACAAACAACTAGGGTCGATTTTCCATAAACGTAAAAAAAAGTCAATAAAAGACTTTTCTCCTCAGACATTGACTGTAACTTTACTGGGAGCAGGGACGTCTCCAGCTCGTCTCCATGGCCTCATGCAAATCCATTCTTTGAATACCTACAACAACAAAAATCATCTCCCATGTCCATAGGAGCCTGTTTTGAATAGGATTCAAAATGCTCAACTGGGTGCCTTTGAGTTAGGTTTAGGATCAAGGGCAAGATTATGGTGGATATGGTAAATAGGACAATGTAGGAGGTGGAGTCACTTAGGTTACTTCCTGAACCAAAGCAGAAATGGAGGTGTGCTGGACTGTTGAAGAGTATAGGGAGGATCATTGTTGTTATTTATGTTTGCGATTTTCACCTGATGTTTTGATGAACGGTGGGCAAACAGCTGATTTTTCCAGGCATGAAGAGCTGTTTATTTAAATCACAGATGTTTTGACCCACCATAGAACTCTCATTATCTTATTATCAACTCACAATATATCATATCAATCAGCCCTATTTTGATTTTGATTCCGATCCCTTCATGTCCAACTTGCTCAACAGAATAAGATTACTCACACTAACAGGCTTCAACACAACAAAAACAACTACAGTATATCGAATGCTGAGATCAAAGTTCAGGACACACTACTTTCTCATAAATCTTTCTATGAGGCTCATATTATCGCAGCCAGTGCCCTAAAACTGAACTGAAAGCACATGGTTTTGCTTGTGTAAACAGCGCACTGTCATCCCTGCCTCACATTTTCACGGGATTTGTTTTGGGCTCGGGGGAGAGGCGTGTGAAACCGCATTAGAGCATGCAGCAGCAGCAGCAGCAGCAGCACAGCACACCCTGCATCACTATCATCATTATATTGACCAAAATGACCAAAATCCACGATCAGATTGTGTAATGACATCTTAAGCATGGATCCTACCAAGGTGGATACTGTATGAAAACGATAAAACAAGCAAACTTAGAGCAAAATCAGTGGAGCGATGAGAGGTGCAGTAAAATCGATGGAAGGAAGGCATAGCACCAGCCTGTTAGCATGCGGTGTTAGCCTCGCGAAAACACGCCGTGAAAACTGCTAAAAGCGATTTAATTTTCTCAATTCTCGGCAATATCTATAAAGAAACAACGAGAGGTTCTATTCACACGCGCGTCACGGCGGAATTTGTCGTGACAGTCGCGCAATTTAGCGTGTTTACCCGCTAATGCTAACGCTAAGCTAGGCCTGCGGGTGACTTCCGCCACAGAGTGCCATGAGACCAGCGGCGGCGGAGACAAGGCGCGCTCTCCCCCCGGGGTGTGAGGACGTGTGCTGCCGCAGCGGGGTCGCGGGCAGAGCCGGTGCACGGGGGGGTGTTGGGAGAGTGCTGGAGGTACCTGTCACAGATCAGGCAGGGCTGCTCATCGTGTCGAGGCGGCTCGCTCTGCGCGATTGTAAACAGTAGCAGCGGATGAGGATGTGTGGTGGCTGATCAGCTGACCGCTCACATGATCACAGCTGACGGACGTGAAAGTTTCAGATAGGCCGCACTACTGCTGAGTTTCGGAGTTGTTTCTCGTTTGGGGGATTTTTTTTTTCTTTTTTTTTGCATATTTACAGGCGTGACATTAACCTCTTAACTCCCACCTGAGCTGAGCACATTTTCTCCAGTTCGGCTTTACCCAAATCTAAAAGCTTCTGGACTGGAGCTTGCTGCCTATAGGCCACTGTATAACGCCGCATTTGAAAGCTAAGACCTACAAATGCGATCTGACTGATGTTTTTCCTCAGGTTGTTGCCGTGTTGTCATCACTTTTCTCACATTCATTTTCATCTCGTTTTTTGTCGCTTTTTTAAAGGGACTATACAAAGTTTAAAAATTTAAAAATTACATATTTTACCCGTGTTCCAGCAATGTCCTATATGTAGAATGAGCCCAGACCTGTTCACCACGACTGCCTCTAAAATCCTGCACTGTCACTCAAAAAGTTGTTTCTTCTGTCCGCCGTCATGCACGAGCTTAATATGGAAGGTGCAGTTACACGTATGACCTGAGGTGGCAGTAGTGAGTATAAAATGGCCAACTTATGGATTTATTTATTTTTTGTGTTGAGTTTTGGACTTCTTTTTGCTGCACTTCCATCACTTCTGTGGCTTTTTTTGTCACTTTTTCCACCCTTTTTTGTAGCTCCTTTGTTTGTGGCTTCATTATTGTGATTTTTGCTTCTTTTTTGTTGAGTTTTTGTAACTTCTTTGCTGCACTTTCATCGCTCTTTTGTTGTCATTTTGTCTGCATTTTTGTCACTTTTTTTTAAAACTTTTTGACGCTATTTCCGTTGCGGTTTCCTTTCTTCTCGTTTTTGTCGCTTATAGATTCGGGTAAAGCCAAACTGGAGAAAATGTGCCCAGTTCAGGTGGGGGTTAAGCCTGACTGCTTTTCCCAGTCCAGAATGTGCAGACTTTGTGGGGGAAAAAAGACCTTTGTGCACTGTGCATCTAATTACAAAGTCCTTTTTTATGGATCAAGTTGTTGATTTATAGACTAAAGTTGTGAAATGTGCTTATGAACAACGACAAATAGAACACACAAGAACACACAACTTGCCCCTGCTTTTACTCTGCAGTACTAGTTCCACATGTGTGGCCGCCATGAAGGAGAAGCTGGACTTTTGAAGCACACAATCCCCGCTAACTGAGGCTCTGCTGGAGGATCTGAAAGAGCCCTGACGCCAGAGAACATGTGCAACATTTTTCAAAGGTTATAAGCAATAATGCCATCTCTTTGTCCAATATCTTAATTGTCTTAATTGTATACATTGTGGTACATTCAATTTGAAAGCTATACATAACTGTCACGTTGTCATGTTTTTGTTGCTTTTTTAAATCCCTTTTTTTTTCTGTTTTCATCTTCGTTTACGTCTCGTATTTGTCGCTATTTTGAAGCATTTTCAAGAAGCTTTTAGATTTGGGTAATGCCTGGATAATAACTGGAGAAAATGTGCTAAGTTAAGGTGGGGGTTAAGAGGTCTAACCTTTATTTAGGCCGCAAACCTTAAAGCAGAACTAAGTAACTTATTTACCTTAATAAATCCTTTCCGTAGTCCCTCTGGGGGTAATACAAGTGTGATTGGGAGGTCTTTCATCTCCCCCTGGTGTCTCTGGCCAGAAAACCACACTTGCAGCTTCCCCGGCCTCCGACCCGGCAGCCCCAATACACACTAATGGAAAACATCGCCCTCGCTGCTCTCAGTTGTCGACAAAATCACTTTTGGCCCACATTTCTGAGGTTTATGACATGGTACAGGTTCTGTCTACAGCTTTCGTTATGTTGATGAACATTTTGCAAACTTACTTCGTTTATCACGATCAGAAGCTAACAGGCTAACGTATACGCGGTATTTACAGCCAAGTTTGAGCAATAATAATATGTCCATTGTGTAATTGGATGTACAATATTCCTCTCTTCCTTTGTCTTTCCTCAGCGTAGTATTTACTCTCACAAACAATTAATGACTAAAAACAAAAACATGCTACGACAGCTGCAGTGGCGCTTATGGCCTCTAGGGGAAAAATTTAGGTAGTTCTGCTTTAAATCCTGTTTTTTCCCTAATATGTTTGTTTTTGAGGTTACAATTGTGTAGAATTAAGTAAAAAAATACCATCTCTGGTGATGTGCGCCAATTCAACAAGAGGCCTCAGGCCACCACATATTTGTCTGAGGGCCACATTTGGCCCCCGAGCCGCACGTTGGGCACCCCTATTGTCGACCTATAACATTACTCACTTACATCTGAGGTCAAACCAGTGGAGTTTAGCCTATCAGCGCCCTGAAGTACTATCTGCCCCCCCCCCAGCCTTATCTGCAGACTATTACCCACACAGCAACCATAACCGCCTCCATCACACTGGCATTTCAGGGGCCATTATCATCATTATTAAGGCTAATATTCCTGATCACGAGGCTCCAGCGGCCCCCTGTATCACCATGGCAACAGATGGCCATAAACAGCAGGCGCTGATATTAAACGGCACTATAAAATATGACCGAATGGGGCCCGGTGCATGTGTGTTTGTGGTTTTATAACGCAGTGGTACACAAATAAAAGCAACACAATCAAATAGTGAGAGAGATATGGCTTTCATTACAGCGTTTTTACAATTCTACATTCTGCTCTGCACAGTGATGACATACATGTCCGCAGGCTGAACGCTCCAAATGTCCTCTCTCTGTTTCCATTGTCGAAGGGGATGGCTGGGTCAATGCTAGTATCAATACCAAGTGGCTGGATACCGGGTAACAACTGATGCTAATTTGTATTTGTAAAATAAAAGGCGCTGCAGTGTTGACAAAAAAGAAAGATTTACCTCATTTTTCGGAGCCAAAACATTCACAGCAGCTGGAATTTAAAGAATCAGAAAGAAAAAAATTATTAAAAATATGCACAGGTGCTCGTCATATAATTAGAATATCATGAAAAAGTTGATTTATTTCAGTAATTCCGCTCAAAAAGTGAAGCTTATTACACACAGACTGATATATTTCAAGTGTTTTTTTCTTTTATTTTGTTGTTTATATGTTTATGAATTTGGAAAATCGCAAATTCAGTATCTGAGAAAATTAGAATATTGCTTGAGACTAAGACAAGGTTTTCTTTTTAGAAATGTTGGGTAACTGAAAAGTATGAATGAGTTTGCTGGCCAATCAAGAACAGGGATACTGTGGTCCTTAAAGCAGGTACTGGTAGCTTTGGCACTGTGTGCAGGAGCCAAGTCCTGTTGGAAAACGAAATCTGCATCTCCATAAAGTTGATCAGCAGCAGGAAGCATGCTCTGAAACTTCCTGGCAGACGGCTGCGTTCACCCTGGACCTCAGAAAACACAGTGGACCAACACCAGTACATGACATGACCCCAAACCACTGACTGTGGAAACTGGACTTCAAGCAACATGGATTCTGTGGCTCTCTGCTCTTTCTCCAGACTCTGGGACCTTGATTTCCAAAGGAAATGCAACATTTACTTTCATCAGAGAACATAACTGTGGAGCACTCAGCAACAGTCCAGTCCTGTTTGTCTTTTGTCCAGGCCAGAGGCTTCTGACGCTGCCTCTTGTTCAAGAGTGGCTCGACCCGAGGAATGCGACGGCTGAAACCCATGTCTTGCAGACGCCTGCGGAGGCGGTTATTGAAGCACTGACTCCAGTCCACTCTTTGTGAATCTCTTTTGTTTCACAGTCCTCTCCAGGGCGCGGTTTCCCTTTTGCTTGTCCACTTTTTTCTACATCTTTTCCTTCCCGTCGCCTCTGTATTAATGTGCTTGCACACACTCTGTGAACAGCCTCTTTACACTGACCTTTTGTGTCATGCCCTCCTTGTGCAAGATGTCAATGGTCGTTTTAATTTGAACCATTTTGCATTTAAAAGAACTTATATTTGAGCAGCATCAGCTTCGTGGTTGTATAAGCTACGTAGCGGCGGAGTGATCTGCTAGAAAATAGTCCTTTAAAATGCAATTATTCATGTGATGCAGGTCAGTTATATTCCAAAAATGATTCTATCGACACAGACATTTATATGGTTAGTCTGGTTTGTAAGTGATTTGCCTCAGGTGCTCTGTGGAGCGGGTCACACTGTTTTTAATGCAGGCTAGCTGATACCATAGAAATGCACTAGCCTAGCACAAGCCTTGCGCCACGAAACTCTTCAAACATAAGAACTGCATGAATTACCAAAAAATCAGTAACACTCTGGATAACTATAAATGAGGCCCTATGTAAAAAATCCTGAAATTTCCCTTAAAGATGATTATCAAACCTCAAAATAAACTCTTCTACTCTGGGAAAAAGGACTTGGAAAGTGACTTGAAATGTTTGAATGAGTACAATTTATGCTGATTTCTAGGAATCGCTCTGAGTAATAAAAACAACAAATGAACTGAGACTTGTAGTTGCATGTCAGATCATTTCGAAATACACATAATCAAACTCTAAATCAACAGAGCATGAGTTTTAAGTAAGTAACTTCGCGGAGTAACACCACTCCGCTGCGCGTCGTGGTGTTCTTGACTCCGCGTCGTGCATTATAACCGTCGAATGCACGGCTCCTCGTTGTTTAATCCGCTTATACCATGGTCCCACAAACGTAACATTTATAATAAGTATTTCTTTCATTTACTAAACTCACGAAAAATATGCCAGACCACCGGGACTATTTTGGTCACGGAAGGTTCGTCTCAGAGCGAGTCATTCTCCGCAGCTACGAGGATCTCAGTCAGGCGCAACGAAACAACATAAGCACACGCTGCATCGCCAGAATCACAACACAACAGGACTAACCCGGCACTTTTCCGTGGAAGTAAACACCGATATGCGGCACTCGTGGGCAGGAGTTATTTCACTTTTACGCTGTTTAACCTGAAGCTAGCTAGCTAGCTCAACGAGCTCAACTGTTGATGGAAACAGCTGCAGTGGAGTCCGCTTACACCGGGGCCCCACGAACTGAAACTTTTATGTTTGACTTTACTAATCCAGACAAATATGTTTAAATGCAGGATCATTTTATACGCCTGAAAATCATGAATAGTGCCTTAACCGTTTTCAATAGAAATGGAAAGCTCATATTTTATTAACAGTAGCTAACCTAGCTGCTCACTCTCCTCTACTTCCCATTTATCAAACATTTTGTTTTGACCAAAAATGTTGAAATGAAAAACAAAATCCATCTCATACGTTCCTGTCAGTCACTAATTACGTGTTTATCTGATTCAGCTGTGTCATGCGTTGCTATGGCGATGCCCACAGCGGAGTGATATCCCAGTGATTTAACTACCGGACTACGTGTGCGGTTATACCAAAATAATGCACGCTTGTTAGCACCCACCAGCCAATCAGAATCGAGTATTCACCCAGACCATGGTATAATAAATCATATAGGGCACGATAAAAGATGGCATCATTGTGTTCTTTTATTAGAGAATCAACGGTGTAAACTTCCACATTTCCCTTTCACGGTGTGAGCAGCTTCAGCAAAACCGTACAACATGGGGATACTTTTGGTAAGGCATTTCTGACGGGACACAGTGTATGGAATTAAAATGGTCACTTTCTGCTCCCCGACGTTTCTGCACTGGATGATAAGTCATAGTTTAAGTCATCTGAACCATGACTGTTGTTTCCGAGGGATCTTTTGTGTCGACCTGAATCCAAACGCTGCGGGAAAGTCGTTCTGATCAGAAACTATCACAAAGTGTAAAAACCTCAGTGGTTCATTCGGTCCCATCAAAAAAGAACTCACATTTAACTCAAAATCTGTGTCAAAGAAAACACTGCAACAATGTTTACAGGATTAAAAGGGGGGGAAAAAAGAAAGAAATATTGCACTTCTGGGGAAAGCAGTATGACTATAAACTTTTTTTTTTTTATATATCTTTTAATAATTGTGCACATTGACCTCGTTCTATTTTTAATTGCAGATTTCCAAACTATTTGCACCCCTAAGTGTTTCTTGAGAGCTTCTACAAGGCCCTCGCCTCTGGAACGACCTGAGGAGGAGAACGTTCAGATTTTTCAGAGCAGGCTCAAGACCTACCTTTATAGCTTAGCTTTTAAAGGGGGGTATTATGCAAAATCGACTTTTTCAAGCTTTACATCATGTTATTATGTCACTCCCTCATTAAAAACATGCCTGAAGTGTTGCCTTGGCACATTCACGTATTTCTGAGTAATCTGTAAAAACTCTGATGGCGGCCATTTTAGGGATAGGTTTGCCTGAGTCCTCCTAGGAACGCCCCCACCTCCTGGAGACGCCTCCGAGCTTTCGTCACCAGCCGAGTAACCAATCACTGCCCCTCAGCAGAACCCCCTCCCCACTGATGCCACAGACAGCGTGTGGAGGGGGCGTGTCGGAAAGGCTCAGAGGTTCTTAAAGAGACAGAGGCCTATTTCAAGACATTCACTACAGCCATTTTGAGAGAGACATTTTATACAAGGCAGTTATTCTAATTTACTGCATTTACAGACCAACAGAAGGTTTGGTCATCATTGTAGTGTGATATAGACTGGTGCTGTGTGGCTGAAAAAAGCATAATACCCCCTCTTTAATGGAAGTCTATTTATTTAGTCCTAATGTATAATTATATAATCATATATTTATTTCTAGCTTCATTAATTGCTTTTATTTCAGGATTTTAACTCTTTGAGTGTTTTTAGGTTCTCCCAGTGTGTCCTCTGAAGGGGCCCTCTGGCTCGGGAGCAGTGATGGTCTATGGCTGTGTGGGTGCTGTCCTGTGGGTGCTCAGGTGGAGGTGTGGCGTCTCTGTCCTGTGGGTGCTCAGGTGGAGGTGTGGTGTCTCTGTCCTGTGGGTGCTCAGGTGGAGGTGTGGTGTCTCTATCCTCTGGGTGCTCAGGTGGAGGTGTGGTGTCTCTATCCTCTGGGTGCTCAGGTGGAGGTGTGGTGTCTCTATCCTCTGGGTGCTCAGGTGGAGGTGTGGTGTCTCTGTCCTGTGGGTGCTCAGGTGGAGGTGTGGTGTCTCTGTCCTGTGGGTGCTCAGGTGGAGGTGTGGTGTCTCTGTCCTGTGGGTGCTCAGGTGGAGGTGTGGCGTCTCTCCTGGGTCAGTGCCCTGTAGCTGTGCTGGACTACTGCTCCCGGTGCAGACGGCTCCTCAAGTGGTGTTTCTACACTTGTCCATCAGTACCTAGCCTTACATATCTATTTAATTTACTGTGTGTGTGTGTGTGCGTGTGTGTGTGTGTGAGTGTGAGTGTGAGTGTGAGTGTGAGTGTGTGTGTGTGTGTGTGTGTGTGTGTGTGTGTGCGTGTGTGTGCGAGTGTGTCAGTTAGTGTGTGAGGGGGCGTGTGCGTAGACGGTGGGGTAACAGTTTGAGTGTGTGTGTAACGTTTGTAAAAACCCGGAGGGATGGGAGGTTGTGCCAGGGGTATTGTCTTAAATGTTGTAATCTGTAAAGCACTTTGCGATACCTTTCGGTATGAAAAGCGCTTTATCAATAGAGTTTGATTGATTGATTGTGAATTTGTCCACTGTGAGATCAGTAAAGCCTTATATTAACTTGAACTGTCTTGCATCAACACTTATGGACCAAATTTGCGACCCAACAAAGTGAACACACCCCAAGTAGGAAGCTGCGGGAAGATGATTCACTGTCTTCTTCAGTCTTCTTGTGGCACTGGACATGAATTAAACAAAAAAACAAGAATATCAACATGCATTTAACAAAACGTTTTGAAAGTTGTGTGAGGTGTCGTATTGGTCAGATTTGAGCCCAACAAGGGCATAGTATTGTAAAGACGGCAGGAATTAGATATAAAAAAGTCCCTCTGATAAAAACCTTCAAGTCCAAGTCTGGAAAGATGTTGGAGATGTTGTTGCAAGAGTGGAATGAAAACCTAATTTTGAGAAAAAGGCTTAAAGTTTCCAACGTTTGCCTG
This sequence comes from Gobius niger, assembly GCF_951799975.1. Lineage (NCBI taxonomy): Eukaryota > Metazoa > Chordata > Actinopteri > Gobiiformes > Gobiidae > Gobius > Gobius niger. The sequence goes on along the minus strand of NC_136865.1, from coordinate 3,955,902 downwards.
AACATTTTCCTAGAAGCGGCCATCTCCGAGAAAGGAAATGACCATATTTGGATACAAAACTAAGACGTGAAGGGAGAAAACAGATCCGAAACATACCAAATTGAGGAGCACATTTCCAAGTGGCCATATCGCTTTGACCTGCAGTCTGAGCATGACCTAAATAACCTGGTCATATATGATTCGAGTTGTCCAGCTCTGGTGTAAAGTCCGTCCGCTCCTCTTTCACACCAATGGCAGTCTGAGTTCCCACATCTGTCTCTGGGACCTCGCTGGAGTCCATACCCTCCGCCCCGGTCCCTCTCTCTGGACGGAATAGTCCTGAGTCCATCACCATTGTCCTGCTTTCTGGATGGGAAAGTCCTGAGTCTGTGCCTGTCCACTCACAGAGGCGTCCCTCAGGGCTCGCTCTTTGCCCCGCCTTTATTGTGTGAGTGTGGTGGCTATTGAAGAAGCTGCAGATAATGTGCTGGGGCAGGCCGAGCTGGGCGGACAGGGTGTAGATGGCCTCCTCGTCTGGGGGCAGCCCCACCTCCTGGATGAAGCTCTGGAGGATCCCCAGGGCCTCATTGGACACTTTTAGACGTCCCGCCTGGATCTGCGCTTGAACCTCTCTCTTACTTTCACTTTTCCAGTTGTCCTGAAACCTGCAGTCTTTACTCTCCTCACATTCCGAGGCGATTTCTCCGTCCCCGACCAGTCCGTTGGCCCTCTCCTCGGGCTCCACGCTTTCACCGCCGGGTACTCGCGCTCGTCCGGGAGTGCCCCAGCTGAACCCGGTCCGGCGGTCAGGGGGAGATGCCTCATGTGGTTGTCCGGGCGACAGATGTGGTCCTGTCTCTGGATAGGGAGACTGATAAAGGGGGAGCTGCTGTGACAGTGGGGAGATCCGCTGGTACTGCAGAAAGAAAGCAAAGGTCAGACAAAATGCATGGATACATTGCATTATTTCTTAGTTTATTTTTGTTATTTAGTGAGGACTGTACATTTTGTTCAAGTTTGTTTTTTTAGTAAATGCACTTGACCGTTCAACACCTCACTTTAAAACCCTCCTCTGTTCATTTATGGATCACTGGCTGTTGTGGTAATCATCCTTGTCCCTTGGTCGTTGGCATTTAACTGCTATTAGTCTAATGATACAGCATTTAACTTTCTAACAATGTCCAAAATTATGCATGGAGGGGGGAAAAGGAGGCTTCAAGACACCCAGAAAAAAAAAATTCTACTGAAATTGGGGGAAACCATTACATTTGGTGTTACTTCATTATGCTCTTCCATCCCAGCAGATGGGGCTGTGGCAGCAGTCAGACAGAGCTTTGAGGACACTCCCACTGGGATAGGTCAGGTTGAAAGGATTACATGCTCACCAACTTATTCCCATGAAGAATTGAGATCATAGGAATGTATTAATCTGCAAATGAGTAGCGATGAGTCACATATTTTGTCAATCAGAGACATTATGATAATGATAATTGGTCCGTACACTGAGAGCTTCAAACAATAGGCTATTATTCTAGAGAGTCTGATTCATTGGGTTCTTTCTGCTCTTTAATTCCACAGTGAGCACTACCTATTACTAATTACTTAATGTAATTTTAATAGGAACAATGTGATATACAGATAAATGTATATTTCCCTTATGGCACGAGGCATCGAGGCAATATGTAAAAGAAAATGCCACTATTTTCATGTGTTAACTGTCATTATGCAGGCTGCCAGTTTCAATTTTTGCCCTTTACAATGCATATTTGATTTAAATTTCCATAAAATGTGGATCATTCTTAGATGCCCGTGGTTTTAAATTTAGTAATCCCAGGTTTTAAATTTGGCACGGCATTAAACCTGTTTAAGGAGGTTTTTTGAAGGAGCTAGTTGCAAATGTTGAATAAAAATGAAATGGAAATTCAACAAAGAGCCATTAAAAGTTACCCACAGGTTGATTACTGTTTATGCGGCTTGTGGAAATCTTACTGTTATTGTAATTATCGTTTTTGTGTTAGCCATTTGTTTAAAGTGTTACCCAGGGTTACAAGCACAGTATCCTGTGGTGAAGTCGCTACATCTAAAGTAATGTTTTGAACAGGCTGACACTGACTGTTCAGTAACTCACTCCACGGGAGCAGATCAGCAGACGTGGGAAAACCCAGTCGGAAGTCCTGAGTCCCCTCTGTGCTCGTGAATGTGCTGATTTGCTCATTACATTTCAAACACGCGTCTCTCTAAAGTGACCTCCTCCTCGTGAGTGACTGACCGGAGCCCTGTCGCAGTTGAACGCCGCCCCCCGGTGATCCGCCGTGCTCTCCAGTTCGTAGGCAGCGTCGCGCTCGCTCTGGGGCCGGCTCAGGAACTGCTGAATGGTGCACAGGTTGTCCCATAGAGTCCTGTTCTCCGGGCTGGGCTCCTCCTTCCAATGCAGCAGCTCACACAGCCAGCCCTGCCCCAGGACACGGTGGAAAACACAATTCATGTTCACATTACGCTTCTCAAGGTGATTGTGGCATCGAAACGTTCTTATGGGTCCCTCAGTGTCGACATGTAGTATTGTATAAATTGAAATGATGAGATACAGAGCCAGTCAAGATTTTGAGCGCCCTCTGCAGGCAGTTGTGGGAATGACATGTTGTAAAACAGTAAAAATGTAAAAAATAAATGCATGATGTGTTTCTTTTAACCAATAAACGCATCATACCTTAGCAGCACCATACCTAAAAATACTCAAAACACAAGCCCCTCACTGACCGACATCACAATGTACACAATGTACACTATGACAGTGCTCAAATATGCAGAAAGACTTAGCCATATTACGACATATTTTGGCCTCTTTACAGGCATTTATCTTTTATACAATTACATGCAAGAGAGGTTAGGAACAATCCAATCCATCTGACCTTTATTTATTGAGCACTTAAAAAACAACCCAGTCGACCTAAGTACTGAGGGCAGTACAAACTGACTGAACTTCACCTGTATTAGATACTTTGACCCGGGTCGACAAGCCCACACATGGAGCTTTTGAATAAGTGGTTCTACAAAGCATGTTATCAGTCAGTTAAAGCAGTACTAAGTAACTCATGCCCCTAGAGGCCATTAGCGCCACTGCAGGTGTCATGTTGCAGTTTTTCACTCATTAATTGTCCGTGACAGTAAATACTACGCTGACAGAAAATACAAAGTGAGAGAGAGATATTGTACATCCAATTACACAATGGAGATTATTTTTTTCACTCCAACTTGGCTGTAAATACTGTTTAAGTGGCGCTAACCCACAGTTAGCTTTGCCCGTTAGCCTGTTAGCTTCTTCTTTGTGATTCCATTAGTGTGTATTGGTTGCTTCGACCCGGAGGCAGCAAGGTTGTAATGGTGGTTTTCTGGCCAGAGACACCAGGGGGAGATGAAGACCCCCCTATCATCCCATTAACACTTGTATTACCCCCAGAGGAACTACGGAAAGGATTTATTAAGCCAAACAAGTTACCTAGTACTGCTTTACGTTAACCCGTGGTTTCTCTGAGGATTATTGAGGCGTTCTTGTGAAACAGGAGGAGTCAGCGCCAAGCGGCCAATCACAGCAGAGACATATGGACACAGTTCATCTGAATATCAGAATCCATCACCAAACTCGTGACAAATATATCGTACAGTCTGAACCGAGCAGCTCATAAGGAGAATGTTCGCATTTGTTGACTATCTTAATTTCCTCCTCTTCGATCTCTGCTCCTCACCCCCTCCATACACCGCAACGTTTGGGTGACAATCTCTCCTCTGATTGGTTAAAGAGGCGTCTCCTTATCTAAGACCTAAACCTGGTCCAGAGCAGATGTTACACTGGAGATCTATCCCGCTAAAAAGTGATCAAGCCTGAACTTACCCTCTAATCCAGCTTCCTAGTATACCCCTCTGTACAAATTCAAAATCCAAAATTATGCCGAATCTGACATGCCTTTTGCTAACTCAGCCACTCTCAAGTCCACGCTGCTCCACTTGCATTTCACAGCATACGTTTGTAGAGGTTGAATCCAGGATATTTGACTGTGTGCAGGAGATGTGCTGATTGCAATTTCCATTCCGGTCTCGCAGCCCAAGCCAACACATCTGACTCGCAAACTTTCCGACCAACTCACGAGGATGCAAACTTGGGAGTGTAGAGCACAAAGCCAAGCTCGTCTCCAGCCAGTGAAGGGGAACATGATTACGGGAGCCCGCTCGGTGCTTTTGGCTGTGAACCAGCTTCGGCTCACAATGCCATCCAGATGCACCGGGCTGATACGACACACACACACATCCAAACGGCTGCTGCTGCTGCTGCCAACCGGCACGCATGCACGGGGGGGGGGGGGGGGGGGGGGGGGGGGAGAGGCTGCTGATAGAAGAGATAGAGAAAGAGGAAGAGAGAGAAATCAAACACCTGTGTGCGCTGCCATGACCGCACGCTCACCTCCAACATCACCTGCCCACATGAGGACACAGCTGGGGGGGGGCAGTTATTGGTGTGAATACACTTATGGCCAATTGCCTCTACAACTGAATATGTTGGAGAGGAAACTAACAAACTATAATGGGCACTTTGATGGACTATTTGTTCTAAGGCCAATCACAGTGAGGCAGATTTAACCCATCCCCCATTTTGGGAACCGTTTTCCAAGAGCGTTTCCAAAAATGTGTTCATTGAAGTTGACCTTAAACATGTTACAGGTTCAGAATTTTCTCAAGAAGCCTCTTTTGCTGGAATATGTTTAGTGAGTTTTATCCCAGGGAACATTCATTCACTCGTCTGGTATGAAACAGGGTTGAAAACAACATGGGGCCCAGTCTTTCGCCTGCTGCAAGAACAGCATTGGTCCAGATGAACCGGTCATTTTGTCTTGTGACACAAAAAAGGAGGTCGACTGACATATTTGTAATTACATTTGGGACAAATCCTATGTTTGAGCCTGTATAAATCTACTATTTCATTATTAGAACACATTCATACTAACTGGACAGTATTTTCCATCCATCCATCCATCCATCCATCTTCTTCCACTTGTCCGTTGCTGGGTCGTGGGGGCAGCTGTTGGAGTTGCCCAAATCACATTGCACCACGGGGGTCCACGGGAGGACGGCCTCATGATTAACCGGGCCTGTTGGTCTCTCATAAGGGGCTTCTGAACCGCTCTTTGTCTGACCCGTCACCTACGACCTGTTTGCCCCGGGAGACCCTACCAGGGGCACGAAGACCCCGACAACATACAGTAGCTCCTAGGATCATTCGGGTGCTCAAACCCCTCCACCACGTTAAGGTGGCGCTTCCAGGAGAGGTGGACAGTATTTTATGATTTGTAATGAATATTGTTATATGTGTCATTGCTTGTGGCCACATCAGTTGAGAAGCACTGATGTCCTCATATCGGGAGGTGTGGACATCACTGCACAGACTGCTGCCTCCACGACCTGGATAGATGGACGATATCGCACACCCATAGTTTGTCACAGGGAGGTGGAAGTTGATACGAATTATCCTAAGATGAAGAGGATAGTAATCAAACATCATAATTGGGTTGGGTGTTTTCATATCTTCATTATACTGTGGATAATTCCTAAATACTCACAGCTGTTTATTGCAACCGTTCATACAGCGATTTTTAGTGCTATATAAGGTTGAGGACAAAATATGTAGCACAGATCGACTCGTAACGCTGTTGTGCGGAGAAAACAGGCCTGACTAACCCCATTTCTCCACAGAAGAAAATCATCCTCAAAACAAAAGGCAATAACAAGCTTATAGTGGGCCATAAAATGAGCACAGTAGAGCCTTGCCAGGGCGCCTGTGAGTGTGCAGGCTGTACGTGTGTGTGTGTGTGTGTGTGTGTGTGTGTGTGTGCGTGTGTGTGCATGGGTGAACTATTAGAGGATTCAGGACACAATGGTGATGATGATAGCCCTCTGCTCAGTGCAGCTGCTCGCTCATTATCGTAGCCTCCACATGTACCAAAACTCCAGCTACACTAAACATTAACCATACTCCGGGCGCATATGAAGTGGATCCACCAGGGCTCAGCGTTTATCCTCAAAACTCGGACTTAAAGGTAGGATTTTTGGGTATGAAACACAACCACGACAGATACCATGTACAAATCAAATGGTGTTTTTAATGAGAACAATTGTAATGCTGATTTGTGTACTTTTATTGATACAAATTATCACGAGGAACATTTTTAAAAAACGAAATATTAAATTGCTTCGGTGATTAGTTGAGCTGTGGTTTGAGGCTTAACTGACGAGATTCGCTTGATCCAACGAGCAACAAACATCCCCCAAAAGTCCGTCCTCTTCCCGTATGAGTTGAACCAGAGCCTTTACAGATTTATATCGCTGTGCTAATTACGTTTGCTCTGTAATACAGCATCAATCTGGCTTTTGCCAAATTCAGCAGTCAAAGCAAAAGTTTCACCAAGTTTACCATTTTCATTTTCTAATTCAATTTTTTTTCTTTGTCCAGGGCATTTATCATTTGTTAAGATTCAGAAATGTTTACCTGTATTTAAAGGTGCATTATGCAACTTTTTATGTGAAAAAAAAGTTGATATAGTGCGTATTTGACCAAGTATTGGCCCAGTGGCCGTATGAGTGGTCAGCTTGGCGCCTTTACTTTTGATCACGGTGGTCTCTAGGACACTCCAGGAACAATTGTTTGAGAGGTTTTCACTGCTTACGGACCCACTCACTAGAAAACCTACTAAACAATGGAGGATTGTAGAGGCCACCGTGATCGAAAGTAAAGGCGCCATGTTGACCACTCACACAGCCACTGGGTCAAATACGCACAAATATAAACTTTCCACATAAAAAGTTGCATAATGCACCTTTAAGGCGAGACAGTATAGGGGAATTTGTGAGGAGGGGTTCAAGTTTTTCTGTCATTTTCTGTTTTCATATTTTAAATTCCTGGTTTTATTTTGTTGATATATAACTGACAAAGATTTTTTCAGAGGTTCTAAACCAGGCAGGAATGCAGGAAAAATCTCTCCACAAAAACCTTCAAAATATTAAGTCCAAGCCTGTGACGTTTAGAGTCTGTAGGAGCGACTGAAGTGGGACTGTTGTTGCAAGAGTGGAATGAAAACCTCGTTTTGAGAAAACGGCCCTATTCACCTTATTCCGCCCCGCCCACTTTTGCCACTTTTTTGCGTTGTCTCGGCACCTCGTTGTCCAGACACTTCCGGTCGAGCGCGAAGCCCGTTCATTTTAACGGAGAACGAGGGAAAATATTCTCCGCTCAAATCTGATGTTTAGTCGATTGATTTGTGTAAAATGGCCAATGTTCATTTGCACCAACATGTCGACACTGCACCGTTTCGCGGCCTGAAAACGGCTTTGTTTTCGTGTAGTGACTGATTTTATGTGGACTTCTCCAGCCCCATGTTAACACATAGGAGAAAAGGGGCGGGCACAATTCATGGCGACGCCCACGCGAGCCTCCGGAATAAGGTGAATAGTGCATATTTCTCCCGACTTTAGCTGCTGCTGTCACGCAGAAAGGAAATGACCATATTTGGATTAAAGCGTCATCTCGGTCGCCTTACGTGCTACACGAGGATAACAAACCTGTGGATATTTGTGAATGAATACGCAGCATGAGAAAAAGACTGGGGCGGCGCAATGTTGCAGGTATTTCCTGGAAATCTCTGGCTCAGGAGTGACAAAACGTCAATGTAAAGGGTAAGTTTTGTCATTTTTTATACTGACACTAAAACAGAGATGTTAAAGGGACTATATGGAGTTTAAAAATGTTAAAAATGCATGTCCTAATGTGTAGAATGAGCCCTGACCTGTTCACCACAACTGCCTCTAAAATCCTGCACTGTCACTAAAAACGGTGTTACTTTGGGTCTGAAGTGCCGTCATGCACGAGCTTAATATAGAAGCTGCAGTTACATGTAAGACCTGCGGTGGCAGTAGTGAGCATAAAATGGCCAACTTGCATCTAGTCTCTTTAAGAACGATAACCGCGGCAGCACTGTTACAGTATTTGTTTCATACTTTTAATATTTTGTGCTGGATGGCCGCAAACAAAGTTATTCCAAGGCTCTTTTCTCTGCATTTTAAAATGTGTATAGCTAATTTCAGTCTATGAAAAATGTTGGCTAATGTCTCTCAAAATGGCAGATTTCTCTGTAACGGCAGGGATGAGACCTGTGGGTGAAGGTGTACCTGGCTTTTGGAGGCAGCCACTTTAGCGAAGAGCGCCTGGGAGACCTTGGCCCTCTTCATCTCCTGCTGGATCTGCTCGTAGATGGCGGAGCTGACAGAGAGAAGCGCCGTGTCCGCCCTGGGCACGCGATCTGCGGACACCGGAGACAGGCGTGCCTACAACACGCAGACAGATAGAAGCGCGTGAGATACAGCGTTATCAAGGCAGCTGCCGGATGGCTGATAGACACTTAATACCTACGATAGACAAAAGGAAGGATTGTGTAAAGAATTAGGGCAGCAACAGGAAATATCATCTGCAACACTTAGAGCCTTATCTGAAATCTGAGCTCTCGCCGCAAATGGTGCTGAACAAAATTCATAGGTTCAACTTTGATGATCACACTGTATTTGCTCTGTAACTGAATGCAAGAGCCTGCACTGATTGTGTTGTATTGTCTCCTATTTTTATTCTCTTATTGTAGGTATTGTTTGCTATACATCTACTCCTGCTCTGTATGCCCAAGACAAATTTTCCTTTGAGCGACAGGAAAGTCAATCTGAATCTTGTGATTAGATGTGAGATACATTGATTTAAATGAAGTTCACCGTGCATGTTTTAATCATGTCAAGGAGCATCAATATTTGGAATAAGACTTTCCATCTGGCAGTCTGCAGATGGATTCCAGCCCATGGCTCTAATCGGGCGTGTTTACATTTGTTTGTCTGTAGAGGTCTAAACCACAGGGTTAGGTGTTTTTCTGAGATATACTGTAGGTACATTACTCCTCTTTCCTTTTCCTAGTTTCCCGGAAACTACTGGGATTTTACCCCTCATGGAGGTTGTTTGGTGAGTGACGGTGGAAGCGGGCGCCAGAAAATGTTCCTTATTTTTAAATCCAAAAGTGTAAACACTGGACTGGACTCTAGGGTGTTTGCACCATTGAACAGCCTTTTAGACCCTGAAAAAACAGAGGGCCAGATCTTGTGGTTCATAGCGCAGGCTGTAGAGAAGACGAATACGCAGACTGGTGGCGCTCCTTGCAATCTTCAGTGTCATACCTGGCGCAAAAAGTGGGCAGGACAGGAGGGGGGGAAAGACTCGCATTGCGATGTTGTGGTGCCGCCCCCTCCCCATGCTTTCCCCAGACCTGCGGAAGGCGGTGGGTAGCGGGGGGGGGTTCTCTTGTACATGCGTAACATGCGTGATGCAACGCGCAATGTTTAGTACAGATTAAAGAAATAAAAGTGTCCCTCCGCTGCTGCAGCCACTCGCTGCAGATCCAAGATGAGCGGGCGGGACAGAGAGGCAGCAGCCTCAGCGTTGGACACCGTTCGAATGCGCAAAGTTACGAAATGTACAGGATTTAACTGATCAGAAACTGTCATATCGGCTGCGGAGGAGTTGCAGAGTTATGTAGTAGTTGCAAGAAAACTGTAGCGTATTGGAACATTTGCGCTACAGCTGCAGGATTCTTGGAGCGGCTGAATTGGAAAAGAAAAAAAAAGTTGCTATGCGCCCTGAGCTGTGGCTACACAAGGAGCATCATCAGGAGGTAAAGACTGACACACGATGGAAATGTCACCTTAAAACTCAGATCAGACGTTGTTGTGGCACTTGAAGGCATGTGTGGTTTATTTATGGAAAACTGTTGTTTTGGTGTTGTGTTGTGGTGTTGATCTACTGTAGAAAGTAAGCCGTGTGTATCCTACGCTCTAACAGACTTTTCAAGGCAATTTCGCTTTTGTTTTCAATTTGACATCGATTATAAGGAGGAAGACAAGGCAGTGGGATGTAAAGAGGAACATAATGTGAAGGTTTCCATAGAAGAGTAGTGCTGCTTGTAATGAACCACGCCTCAGTCGGCCTCTTTTTCTTAAATAACGCCCTCTCCCTTGCAGCGCAGCCTTTAGCGCAAAACCTGCGCCACATGCAAGATTGCACGTGTACCACGTTGCGCTTAGAGTTGCGCACGGACTGCGCCAGTCACAAGATCTGGCCCAGACTGTTTCCCACTGACCTGGGTGTTCCTGGATGGGGTGACTGTTTCTCACTGACCTGGGTGTTCCTGGATGGGGTGACTGTTTCCCACTGACCTGGCTGTTCCTGGATGGGTTGACTGTTTCCCACTGACCTGGCTGTTCCTGGATGGGTTGACTGTTTCCCACTGACCTGGCTGTTCCTGGATGGGTTGATTGGTTCTCACTGACCTGGCTGTTCCTGGATGGGTTGACTGTTTCCCACTGACCTGGCTGTTCCTGGATGGGTTGACTGTTTCCCACTGACCTGGCTGTTCCTGGATGGGTTGACTGTTTCCCACTGACCTGGCTGTTCCTGGATGGGTTGATTGGTTCTCACTGACCTGGCTGTTCCTGGATGGGGTGACTGTTTCCCACCGACTCGGGTGTTCCTGGGTGGGGTGACTGTTTCGCACTGACCTAGCTGTTCCTGGATGGGTTGACTGTTTCCCACCGACTCGGGTGTTCCTGGATGGGGTGACTGTTTCCCACCGACTCGGGTGTTCCTGGATGGGTTGACTGTTTCTCACTGACCTGGGTGTTCCCGGATGGGGTGACTGGTTCTCACTGACCTGGGTGTTCCTGGGCGGGGTGCTGCACCCTGCCCCTCCGGTCAGGCTGCGCTCTTTCTCCTCCTGGTAGATGCGCTCCCTCTCGGACTCGGGCAGCTGGAGGAAGCTGTGCATGGCCCGCAGGTTGACCAGCAGGGACTGGGAGGCGTGCTTGGGGTCCTCTTCTTTGCGCAGGATCTCTGACAGAAGTCCCTGGGAACAAACATTTCAAGCAGTTTTTCAATCTGTGAACAAAAGACTGGAGTGTGTGTGTAGTAATTTATTCAGGCTTTGTTAAGAACTTAAGTATGAAGCCTTGTTTTTTTCATATATTACAATGAAGTCTGAAGAATATGCCATGTTATTGAGGCCTTATGAGTGTGTATACTGCCTAGATTAGAGATTGAAGCTGTTTACATAAGGCTAAAACAACACCAATCTAGGGATGCACCGTTACCTTTTTTTGTCAAACCGCTAAGTGTATGAGTACTTTTATTTGAATACTCACCAATAACGAACACTGCTATGTGTTCATGGCAGAAGTTTTAGCAATTAGTTACTTGACTCAGTTAAATTTTCTATCATAGTGTTTATTGCAGAAGCTAATCTGCAGCACTTGTGCTTAGATACTTGATTAAACTTTCCAAAACGGTCCAGAAGTTACTTGCCTGACTCCCTATGTAGTATTTTTTTTTATAGTACAGTAGTATTTGTGATGGTTACTTGCTATTTCAACAAGACTGGCCTCATTTTGCAGTACCCTCTTCATTTGGATTTGTGTTCTTGCAATGGTTATTTTTTCTCCTGACAGGCAGCACAGTTCAAATGTTGCTCAATATGGACATGTTATGTCTTCTTTTAAAGCTCTTCCCGAGAACATTTTAGCCTCAGGATTTGTTTTACAGACGCTTTAATTAAGTCCCAGAGCCATTAGCAGCTAGCTAGCAACATTTGCTTCCTTGCCTTGTAAACACACAGACACAGCGCTGTAGCACAACAAAGAAAATTTAGCACTGGTTAAAGTCAGCACAGACTCTGATTTAGGGAAAGTAGTCAACACCCAGGAAAACAAATCTGTTTTAAGAAGGAATTAATTTCTCTGATATTCCGAGGAAGTTCATTCCAAAGGTTAAGAGCAGCCACTGCAGAAGCTGAGCTGCTTCTCAATTTTCATTTGTTTTTTGGCGTAACTAAAAATAAGTTGATATTAGTGTGTATTTGACCTTTTAGTAACTCAGTGGCTGAATGGGTGGTAAGCATGACACCTCTGAGGAACAGCATCTGCACATTGTAACTGGAAGTGCAAGTAATGCGTCTTAATACATTAAGACTCTGTTGATTAGTTCATCATTTTAACTTAATATACATACAAGTACTTTGATACAGTATCGATATTGTATCAAAAAGTATCACGATATATATTGCAAATCCAGCCCTACTAGTTAATATCACAATATTTGTTTCTCACATAGTACTTCCCTAGCGGAGAGTCATTTCTGACACGATTCACAACGCTGCCTGGCTGAAACTCCCTCACTAAACGCAAATTATTTATCCCTTTGTGAGAAAGTATGAAGCTGGCAAAGAACGTATGGAACAATTTTGAATTCAAATGAGGGATTGTCGTGAGCCTCTCCCATAAGCAGCGGTGGGAGGAGGGGGGAGGCACTGAGCGAGTGTAGATGACGAATGCTGCTCTCTCCTGTAGATGGCACGTTGGCACAGTGCCCGGCTGCTGTGCACGGCTGGCACCAGCGCGCCTTGGGAGCAGGAAGCGGGGGGGAAACAGGGGGAGGGTAATACGCAGCCCGGCTTATTGTGATGAAAACGATAATGGCTGTAATAATAATGATATTAAGAGTGGGCTGGGCCTGTCCTCTGAGCGGCGTTTATGAGCGGGTGCCAACCAATGGGAAGGGCTATGCTGGATCTACAATTGCTACGGGCAAAGGCAACATCAGGGAGCGGAATGGGGAAACATGAAAGTCTATGAGCTAAGCACGAGCGCCTGCTGCACTTTGTTATTTGATAGGAAATAAATAATTTCTGCTAAGTCAACTTTTTAGAGCTTCTTATCATATTATGTTAGATACTAGATATCAAAAACTATCTATCTAGTATCTATCTATCTATCTATCTATCTATCTATCTATCTATCTATCTATCTATCTAGTAACTATCTATCTATCGATCTATCTATCTATCTATCTATCTATCTAGTAACTATCTATCTATCTAGTAACTATCTATCTATCGATCTATCTATCTATCTATCTATCTATCTATCTAGTAACTATCTATCTAGTAACTATCTATCTATCTATCTATCTAGTAACTATCTATCTATCGATCTATCTATCTATCTATCTATCTATCTAGTAACTATCTATCTAGTAACTATCTATCTATCTAGTAACTATCTATCTATCTATCTATCTATCTAGTAACTATCTATCTATCTATTTATCTATCTATCTATCTAGTATCTATCTATCTATCTATCTATCTATCTATCTATCTAATATCTATCTATCTATCTAGTAACTATCTATCTATCTATCTATCTATCTATCTATCTATCAACTATCTATCTATCTATCTATCTATCTATCTAGTAACTATCTATCTATCTATCTATCTATCTATCTATCTATCTAATATCT
>NC_136865.1:3657500-3940000 GCF_951799975.1 Gobius niger | reverse complement strand
TCTGTGTCTGTCTGTCTATTATGGCTGGAAGAAAACAAAACAAATTGAGCCAGGTGCGCGGCTTCATGTGAATAAAAATGGCGTCGCTCAAGCTAAACAAAGGTTACACTCCGACTACCAACGGCTGACATGTGTGCACTTGCATGTAAACGGCGGGACCGAGAGGAGCTGATGGAGACGGATGATGGAGAGAGGTGTAGAAGACGGGATCTCTCTGAGGAGATGTGATTACTTGGCTCGGCAGCTGTTATGGCGCTGGCACCGGGATCCTGCGGCAGAGCGCTGGCACCAACGCTCCCACATTAACATGCGCGCAGAGGGGCAGCCTCCAACACTCCCATCTACACTGGGGGTGTTACACTGGCACACATATTGACAAAAAAATATTGAATATCTCAGTATTTTGGGGGATTACGATGATGACGGGATGCTTTTTATATCAGAAATATACAGAAATGTGCGGTAAACATCTAAATTGACATTGTTTTGACTTTTTTTTTTTTTACAATTTTCCCTTTTGAAAATTTTACTTTTTCTTTTCGATTTCTGTAACCATTTGTCCCTTTTTGTCACCCTTTCCCTAATTTTATCCCCATTTCTTGACATTGGAGATAAACTCGATATTGTAAATTTGCATATCTTCCAAACAGTAACATCTTGCAGACGATATTTGCTCAGCACTATTTCTGAAACATCATCATGATCACTCTCTACGACTTTATTGGATTGAAAATGTATTTAAAAAGTTAAATTGATTAACCCCTTAACTCCCACCTGAACCGAGCACATTTTCTCCAGTTTGGCTTTACCCCAGTCCAAAAGCTTCTGGAAAAAAAAGCTGTGAATATAGCAACAAAACTGAGACGAAAACAATGATGGAAATGTGACAAAAAAGTGAGAAAACATTGACAAAAAACTGATGAAAAATTGATGAAAAAGTGGCAAAAATGTCACAAAAATTACACAAGAAATTGACAAAAAAATGACGAAAAAATGACAAAAAATTGACAAAATGTGACAAAACAGGACAAAAATTTGACAAAAATTTGACAAAAATGTGATAAAAAATTTATGAAAAAAAAAAGACAGAAATGTGACAAAAAATGACAAAAATATGCCCAAAAAAATGACAAAAATGTGATAAAAAAATGGACGAAAAAATGACAAAAAAAAATGACAAAAAAAATGACAAAAAAAATTGACAAAATGTGACAAAAATGTGACAAAAAATTACAACAAAATTACAAAAAAGTTACAAAAATTAGTTGAATACTTTATTAGTTGAGTATTCCAATGTTTCTCCTGATTGGTTTGCCCTCTCTGCTCTGTGGATGCAGCGACTGTCGGACATCAGTGCTATGCTAACGCTGCTTTCAAGTGATATTGGAATGGTGGTAAATACCACTTTGTCCAGCAGACAGTTGTGGGAAATCATTTTGATACCGGAGTTTCTGAGATGAGACAACCTTTCAACACAACATTTTTTATTTATCTCAAATATGTCATTTTAATGTCATCTCTTTTGCCACCTAGCACAAAGCAGACGGTGGTAGCAGCTAGCTTCTCACTTGAATTTGATTGTTCATGGATTTCTTGTGTGTTTTTCAATGTTTAATGTGTTTTACAACTGCAAAAGCACTTGAGCGCTGGTACTTTGCAATTCATGGTTCTTTCCCATTGCACACGAAGGCAGCATAAGAAGCGGAAGCTTGGTAATGGGAGGAGCAATGTATGAGCAGGCGCAATGGTTCCTTCAATAGTTCCCGCAGATGATTTAAAGATGACTCAATGGCTCACGACACAATGGCAAGTTTGTTTTTGGTGCACACTTGGAGACGCTGCCCTGAGGCACTGGTTGATGGATGGGTCGGATGCAGAAGACAAACTTTCATACGGGGAAAATAAAGTCTCCTAATGCATAAACAAGTGCATCGGGGAGGGTTCGGGGATTGTGGCACTGCGGCAAAGGCCAGTGTGCCAACCTCTGGCACAACAACGCAACAATGATGCCTTTTTGTATGATCTAAATCAGAGTCAGGAGTTTTGAGCTCTGGAGAAGGAAGTATACAGACTATATAACCTAAGCTCAATGAACTTTAGCAGGATTTGTTTAAAGTCGTCTATGTAGCTTGCACGCTTAAAGCTTGCCCTACCTGAATTACTCCGAGATAAAACCGTGAAAGTCGTAGGTAGTTAAATGTCTCAGCTGTTGCTTAAACTTGTTTCTAGCTCTCACTTCATAACAAGACAGAGTTCATAGCAAGACAGAACTGGGATGTGAACAGTGTGGCACGCTAATGCTAACACTGTGCAAATGTAGCCTCTGACTTCCTGGTTTGCGCCGGAGGAAATTGTGCTGTATTAGGACACACAACAGCACACATGGTCTGTTTTCTGTCACAAATGCATTGGTGCTATGGTGCCAAATACATTTTACTCTACTTGAAGAAAATCATCTGATTAAACCAGATTCAAACTATATAGACCACAGACATGAGGACTTTTCCCTCATTTAATGGTCTCTCTTATGAAGCCACAAGACATGAGAGATCACACACTTTCTGTTTTTGCGTCACACACGAGTCCCCCCCCCCCCAAATGAAACCGGGTTGGATCCAACTCACCATGTCGGATAAGAGACAACATCAGCAGCCTGTCCTTTCATGTTTCACATCGGGGTCACAAATAACAGCATGCAGGTGAAACTGTTTGGTTTCAAAGGCAGAGGTGGCTGTGAGTCGCCACAGGAACATCACTCAGATTACAGCGACAGGAGGAAATATCAAACATGTTTGTTTCTAACCATTTGAGGTTGTGGGGGGGTCTGATCCGACAAATAGTCATGACACAAATACATTTTGTATTTTTTTGTGGAAGTCTCATGTCAAGTCCAAGTCAGTTCGTCCTGGGGTCAAGACGAGTCACGCTTTAGTCGGTGAGTCACCTGAAGTCGGATATATCAGAGTTAGGCCTAACTTTCACTGTTGGACAATTAAGACTCCTTTTGTGCAACAAATATAAGTCAAAATTGGCAATTTAGAAAGTTGAGGCTAATATCAAACTTGAAAGTGATCTGAATTTTGAAGGCACACTGTGTAACATTTTGGACTATTCTGTTGCCTTCAGCACAAAACATGCTCCTAATGACCAGCTCGACACAGAAAAAACTATTTATACAGTGGTTAATCAAATTATAGATTTGGATGAGAACCTAACCTGTTTAAATCTCAAATTCTACTGACTTTAGTCACATCTCCATGGAGATGAGGAGGAGATGCACCCACTCCCTGTAAAGTCACAGTCATGTCTAAAGAGAGATGAGCCGCTCACAGCGAAAGCACATGTCGTGTGGTATTTTTCAATGATGAACATATCTGTCATAAAATAAATGCTTGTATCTCGATATTAATTATTGGTTAAAATTTCTACGCAGTGTACCTTAAGTCTGATCAATATTAATAAGGCTCCGGACTGTGTACCAAAGTGGTTACAATGTTATTATTAACACAGTACTTTAAGTCGGGGGAAAAGTGTCTTTTAAACATGAGCTGATTTTTCATGCAGTCTGAAAGATAAATATAGAATCATCTTTATTTTGGTACGTTTCTTCCACTTTGGCGCAGATGCCTGCACATGTGTTTGACACTGTTCGTACATGTGTGATTTCCACATGATTTACGGTGCTTCTCATTGACGACTACATGTTTCTTCCAAAGACATGCCCAGCGTATGACTCTCACACATCAGAGTACTGCAAACTACTGCGTACTAACAGATTTCAAGTTAAAACACCAAAGTGGCTCTAACATGTTGTCAGTGGATCCATTTGTTAGCGTGTTCATGTTGTGCTTCTGCCTGTGCCGTGTCATATCGATCAACATCATCCACATCAGATGTGAGGCTGTTCTTATCGGACCTGGCGACACAAATGAAGATGAATATATTTACCTGTGTCCTGTTGAAAGCCACTCGTGCGAACACGGCCTGCGAGATGCCCGCTCTCTTCAGCTCCTCCCTCACATTGTGGTAGACATCACCGGGCACGTCCACCGCCCCCGCTCCGAACGTCCCGCCTGGGCTGTGGCTCTGCGGCCCCGCTGGGAGGCTGCACTGTGCCGGGGCGGGCCCCTGCACCTCCGGGCCCTTACTGCTGAACACCTTCACCGACACCCTTCCGCCGACCGGGGGGTGGTGCAGGTACTGCTGAGGGGACGGGGGCATGAACTGTCCCAGCATGTGGCTGACCATGTACTGCTGGTTCAGGAGCTGGGCCATGACGAGCTGCGGGTTGACCACGGGGGGGCTGAGGGGCGAGGAGGTGGGCAGCGGCAGTGGAGGGCACGCAGAGAGGGGCGGGCGCACGCAGATGGGCCCCCCTCGAGGGAACGTCAGGCAGGGCTGGTCAGGTGGGGTCCCGGGAGGCTGCTGCAGCTGCTGATGCTCGCACAGGGTCTCCACATCTGAAACATGGGCGTGAGGGAAATGTGACAACATATTTGAACGCAGGTGGAAATCCTGATGATTTCCTGTTTGAAAGCAGAAGGGCCCGCCTCAAGGGCCTGCCTCTCTGCACGTCAATGCTTCCACGAGGCGCAATATATCGTCAAGTTAATGTTTTCGTGAAGCAACAAGCCACAATATAATCACTAAGGTCTTCCATCTGACTGAGACATACTTTTTCTTTTTAAAGCAGCCTAAATTTAAAAAAAAACCCGTGAACTTCAAAATGTTTCCTAGAGTTTCCTAGTTCAAGTCCTTTTTTGCCTTCTTCTTTTAGAATTTTTTAAAGTCCGGTTTTGACCCAATTTGATGCAAAAAATAAAAACCTGTTTATTGCTTTTGGTTTTGTAAAAATATTTAGCGCTATATTCGCAATATAACACTTTATAATAAGGCTATGAAGTCATGTACGAACAACATGCATGACATAATGCATGATTTCATGATGTATTTATGCATGATGATATCTTGACTCATCACGAGTTAACATGACTTCATGCTCTTTCGAAGATGACTTAATTCGTGAATTAATTAATTAACTACTGTGTTTGTGTGTACTTGTTAATTCATCATGATCTTAGAATCATGATGACTTCACGAAACGTTTGGATTTCTTAACAAAAACATGAACTAATCCTAATTATGAAGTTCATGCCTGAAAATCATGATCATCATGATTTTGAACTCATCATTAGCTAATCCTTAGTTCATTCATAAATTCGTGATGATTACGCCCCTATACTAAAGTGATGCACATTTATGCTTTGGACAATTATCAAAGTATTTATTAGACAAAACAACACAAACATTAAAAACATTATCATTTATAACTGTTCACAATGCATTTGGGTTCAAATTATGTCTGTTTTTGGTCTATTTAATTTCCTTTACATCAACATAAACACTGCCTATTGTTTACATTTTTCTAAGGCCGATGCCGATGTGCACCGCCAATATTTCTGGACAATTTTTAAAATACGTCCTGTGTAAATGCATGAAATTTAATGGAGCACAAAACATTAACTTCATTGTAACCCATAATGCATTGTGGACAGTCATAAATTATAATGTATTTGATGTTTGTGTTTTGTCAAATAAATACCTTGATAATTGTCCAACACATTAAAGTGCATCACTGTAGTCCAGGGGACACAATCATCATGAATTTATAAAAGAACTAAGGATTAGCTAATGATGAGTTAATGTTTTTTTTTTAATGTTTTAGTGAATTCATCATGATTCTAAGATAGATGATAGATAGAAGCTAGATGATAGATTAGCAAGATTCTCTCATGACTTCATAAAACTAGTTACTTAATTAATTCATGCATGAAGTCATCTATGAAAGTACATGAAGTCATGTTACTCATGACGAGTCTCGATATCGTCATGCATGAATACATAATGAAATCATGCAGACTTCATATAACCTTATTATAAAGACTCGAATCAAATCTTGCCAGATTTTTTTTTTGGATCAGCCCAACGAATCATAGCAGGGCGTCTTTCGAGAGAAGACCTTCCATCTCGTATATCCTTTATCATCAGAAGTTCAACAGCGCTGAGGTGATTGTTGCTCTCAGTGTTACCTTTGAGGAACTTGGCCTTCTTGAATTGTTTGTACCACCGTCCGAAGTCGTGGCACTTGGCGGCGGAGACGTTTGCATAGTAGGTGCTGTTGACGATGGACGATATCATGCTCTGTAACACAAGACAAGAAGCACAGGAGGACTTCACCAGCATGTCATACACATATCCCAGAGCCTGGTGATCCTGCGGTGGAGGACAGGTCCGAGTGTCCTTTGTTGTGCTTTTGAATGGACCTAGTTCATTACGGAATCTTTGGCCCAGTTTGCTCTCTTTACACATGCATTTCACCGGGAAACGAATAATTTCCAAATTTCCACATGAAGGACTTATATGGGAAATTGTAACATGAAGGCCAATTTTCTCTTGACTCTATTTTTCTCACATCTCTCCTAAGTAACAACAGCTACAGTCACCAATTTCTTATAGTTTTATTTATTTTTTCCCCACAAGGAATATCCATCCAACCTCACGGTTCTACCCGGGCCTGTTGGTCTCTCATAAGGGGCTCTTTGTCTGACCCGTCACCTATAGCCTATAGGACCTGATTGCCCTGGGAGACCCTACCAGGGGCACGAAGCCCCCGACCACGGCGCTCCCAGGACGTTTTGAGGAGGGGCCAAAAGGATATTGAGCCCCAGAAAGTACAAGACAAATAAACCGGTTATTACTGGGGAAAAGGTTTGTCAAATTCAAAGACAAAACAAGATCTCTGAGTCCACTCTGATAAAATCGAATAAATAGAATGATATAGTTTCATAATGACTTAAACCCCACCTAAACCAAGTGCATTTTCTCCAGTTGTTTGTCACTTTTTCTATTTTTTTTCACACATTTTAGATGCCGTTTTTTTCCCTCACTTTTTTGACGCCGTTTTGTTGCTCGTTTCTTGCTTTTGTTGTCACTTTTTTGTTGATCTTATTGTGCCTTTTTTTTGGGTCACGTTTTCCATCACCTTTCTGTCACGTTTTTGTTGTGTTTTCATCACTTTTTTGTTTGCCTTCTGTTCCATTTTGTTTTGGTCACTTTTTGTCACATTTCAGTGCCTTTTTTTGTTTCGTTTTCATCACATTTTTGTCTCGGTTTTTGTTGCTATTTTGACACTTTTTTCAAGAAGCTTTCAGATTTGGATAAAGCCAAAAGCATCAGTAATCTGCTGAACATTAGGGCTACGGTTAGGATTATAAGCATATTATTCAAGGCCAATTAGAATCTTAATAGATATTAGTATAATAAGTAGTTTATTAATATATACCCCTCCTGGAACCGCCACCTTAACGTGGTGGAGGGGTTTGAGCGCCCGAATGCACCTGGACCTCTGTTGTCGGGGCTTCGTGCCCCTGGTAGGGTCTCCCATGGCAGACAGGTCCTATAGGTGACGGGTCAGACAAAGAGCGGTTCAGAAGCCCCTCATGAGGCCATCCTTCTGTGGACCCACCACCTGCAGGAGGAACCATAGGGGGTTGGTGAAATGTGATTTGGGCAGCTCCAACAGCTGCCCCCACGACCCGGAAATGGACAAGTGGAAGAAGATGGATGGATAGATGGATGGATGGATGGATGGATGGATGGATGGATGGATGGATAGATGGATGGATGGATGGACGGACTAATGCTTATTATACCTCATTAATACTTAACGAGCACACCTTGATACCAAGTGTTTCCACCTATCTAATTGGTGGAATAACATGTGGCAGGTACGATTGTTGTCAGAAGAAAAAAAAAATTCTGTTAATTATGGCTTTTGTAATTAATTAATCACAATTGATCGCATTTAAGCATCCTTTATTTAGGGGTTGTATTTATTTTCTACAATTGAGCTGATTTTGGTGGAGATGTGAGGCCTGTGTGAACATTTCAAGCACTTCAAAGACAGTTTGATTTATATTGGAGGATGATCTTTTAAAAGGAACAGGCCACTGTTTTTCCACGCTGAGATAAGTTCTTACCTGAGCTTAGACGAGTTGATGTGCACCTGTCTGGTCTCTGTGCATGCGCTCAGTCACGAAAATGTTGTTAGCATTTAGCCTCTCCCAGCAAAGGTATAGCTCCAAACTGAGGTGAAGTTAGAAGCGACCAAGCTGTCCCTCTATTTAAATACAGTTATGTGAGTAGTCTACCGTAAATGCTCTAATAGAGGCCGGGGCCTTTATTTACTCAAGGGCATCTGGGACCAGGCCTTTATTGGAACCAGGCCACAATTAGAGACAGGCCTTTATTTCTATTTGAGCAAAACGGACGACCAGGAAAACAAAGAAAAACGAGATTTGTTTCCATTTGCACCTAAAATATTAGGTTCATTTATTAATTAACTTTGCAAACCCTCTCCCAGCGGCTGGAACATTTACGCCTTTTATTTTGTCGGGACAACAGGAAGTGTTTCGCTGCTGTTAGCGGAGCTTTGACATCAATGTCACTGCAGGTTTCTGTTTCGTTTTTACCGTGGACCAGATTATTTGTTGTTATCTTGTGTAAAAGGCGAGTTTAGACGGAGCGTTTGTGTTTGTGATCGATCATGAGACTGACCCGAGAGAAGACGAGACGCTCGCGCTGATGGGAGGAGTTATTTTGAGGCGTGGGACTGACCTGCACACGGAGCAGCTGGACGTGCTTTGAAGACGCGATGGTGACTTTATTAAAACCCTGGAGGGTCACACAACATTTGTTGCTCTGTTTCCACAAACAGTCACTGGAGGTTTGAAAAGTGGCTAAATCTGTGTCAAAGTTACGCTCGGATCAGCTCCTCCATCAGCCCGGGTTCCCGTTTGTTTACTTCCTGCACGTGAGTTTTCATTTACACGAGTAGGAGACAAATTCCTAACATGGGGAATATTTCGACCACTAGTTTCTAATGATAGCCCCGGCCTGTTTTAGAGACGGCTTTAATTTGCCTCCGGCAGCCGCAAACCCGGCCTCTGTCAGAGACCCGGCCGCTAATGCAATACAGGCCAGTATTAGAGATGTTACGGTAGTTATATAAAATTAAACATGTATTAAACATGGATTTTCTAAGCAGATATAAAGGGGAACGATATTGTGAGGCGTAATAACACCTGGAGAACTATCACTGCACGGAAGTCGAAATACTCCAGGTGTTATTACGCCTCACAATATCGTTCCCCTTTATATCCGCTTAGAAAATCCACATGCTTGATGTCGATATAAGCTCAATAATAGCTTCTATTTCCACCCCAGTTTGGAGCTATAACTTTGCTGGGAGAGGCTAAATGCTAACAACATTTTAGTGACTGAGCACACGCACAAAGACCAGACAGGTACGCATCAACTCGTCTAAGGTAAGAACATATCTCAGTATGGAAAAACTGTGGCCTTTAACCTCTTAAGCCTCACCTTAACCAAGCACATTTACAAATCTAAAAGCTTCTCGACTGGAGTTTACAGCCTATATGCCAGAGTAACACCTTATTTGAAAGCTAAGACCTACAAAACTCATCGCAACTTTTTTGTCGCTTAGTCGCCGCCTTTTTGTGTTGCTTTTTCATCACTCCTCTGCTTTTCTTTTTTGTTTGCGTCACTTTATTTGACACTTTATCATCACTCTTCAGTCAAAGGTTTTTTCCCCCCGCTTTTTTATTGTGTTATTGTTGCTTTTCCGGCACGTTTTTGTCACTCTTTTGCTCCTTTTTTGCTTTTGAATTTGGGTAAAGCCAAACTGGAGAAAACATGCTCGGTTCATGTCGGGGGTTAAGAGGTTAATAAGTCTGACAGTAAAATTGTTTTTGTCTTGCCACAGCTGCCCTGGGGTAAACTGACGTGCTCGAGGCTGCCAGTCCGTGCCCCTCCGACCACCACCACTCACTACATTCATTCTGGCCTATTGTACATGTTTTTAAGTTGTTTTTAAGTTCTTTACGGGAAAAAGGAAACTGAAAAAGTGTCTGAGCCGCAAAAGCAAAGTGTGATTCATTACGTCCCGGCCCTAACTTGAATTGCAATCAAAAGTGTGTGGACTAAATCCCTTAAAACATAAAGGAAAGGGAAAACAGTGGCTTTTTTGTTTGGAGCCTTCCTGCCAAAACAGTGACTTATCCAAAGAGCTGAAACGGCCCCCGCCCTCCATCTGAAGTTACAAATCTAATTCTAGAACATGCACTTAATGCTCTCCCCCCCCCCCTCTATCTCTGCTGCTCACCCGTGTGATATTAACCCGCTCCGAAGCGTGTTCACAAAAAGGGCCCCAGGTAAAGACGAGGCCAGACACAGATGTTGAGCAGCACGCACAGGTCGGAGGGGGAGGGCGGCCTAACCCTTCAGCCTCAGCACACTCAATAATACCGACGCCTGTCGTGGGAAATGGACTGAACGGAGAACATGAGCCCGGAGTGAGAATATGGAGGACGAGCTCAGGCAAAAATAAGCACCATTTGACATAGGTGGGCTGAGATAATCATTGACAATGTCCTTCAGCACTGTTAGAATGTTCTGCAGCAAAATGTACATAAGCTTCAATATAGGTTTTCCTCGACAATGAAATAGTTAAGTATCTATGACTGGATTTCTTCGTATGAGTGGATTATCAATCAATCAATCAATTATTATTTTTTGAAAAGCACAATATCACAACATCAGTCGCCTCAATGGACTTTACAATCAAATTGCAGATTTGATCCAAAAAGGTTAGGTTAGGTTAATTTATTTAAACCCGTGGGTAAATTCGTCTCGCAATTCTGAAAAAAAGAAAGAAAAACAACTATGAGACATATCAAACAGTGACAATGACAAATGTCTCTCAGTCAGCATAAATAAGATATGAACAAAGTAAATATTTTGAGATTTACATTTTTTTGCTAAACTGCAACTTTCATGAAAGTCTGTCACTTATTTTGGACATTTAGAACATAATATTTCCATTTAGAACTAAGTTTACAGTACTTTTTTTCCTCTCCTCCGGTGCTGCTTTGCTTTGTGAGGAAAAAAAAAAGGAGGAAAAAGACCTGAGGCTCCTGTAGATATAATAAACAAACGGACATTTCACGAGGATTCCTGCTGCATCAGAGCGGGTCGCTCACATGTTTGTCAGTTCACCATCTTTTTGTAAACTTCTGTCATAAAGCTAAACTGTTAGCCGCTAACTGTTGCTGCGTCTTCTGCTTCGAACATTTGCGATCTCTTGTTCACGTGTTTGTGTTTACATGGTGCAGGGGGGGGCATGTGGGGGTGAGGGGTGTGTTGGGGGGGTGTGTTGGGGGGGTCTCCTGCTGTTTGCGATGGTGGTGCACAAGGTGGCGCATCTAGAGGGTAATTGTTGGTAATGCATCGGTGCCAGACCGGCAAAACCCAATTCTAGCTTACAGACTCTAGGTCATGTTGCGTTTTTGTCACATTTTTGTCACTCTTTCATCACTTTTGTGTCGCTCTTTTGCTGCTCGTTTCTTGCTTTTTTGTTATATTTTTGTTGATCTATTGTGGTGTTTTCATTGTGTCACGTTTTTCGTCACAATTTAGTCACTTTTTGTTATTTTTATCACATTTTTGTCTCGGTTTATGTCACTATTCTGACACTTTTTTCAAGAAGCTTCTAGATTTGGGTGAAGCAAAACTGGAGAAAATGTGCTCGGTTCAGGTGGGGGTTAGTAATCTGCTGACGATTAGGATTATAAGCATATTATTCAAGGCCAATCAATTGTATTTTTCATTTATTATATGTAATTTTATATTGTAACTAATTGCCTAATGTCATTACTGCGTATAATCAATGTAAATAATCAATATAATAAATTGTAGTTTTATCTGATCACAATTTTTACCACAAAAACAAAAAAGGACTAGTTCTGATAAGTCCCGAGCACGCACATGAACATGGCAGTGATCGGTAGATGGTAGCGCCGCAGGTCCATAATCTACTGCATCAATGGACGACCCAAAAAAAGTGTTGTCCATAAACCAATGGCTCCATGACTCTGGATGGACGGGCCCTGAAGGAAACGGAGCAGCCGACTGTGACACACTCCCAGCCTGGTGTCACTGGAGTCTTACGTGACAGGGGAGTTCCAACACGCCTCGAAAGGAACGATCTTCTGCAGAGATAAGCAACGTCAGGCACGGGGGCCGAATCCAGCCCACCAGCACAGAACCTCTGGGCCCCAAGATGATTGTGAGACATATTATTATACAAATAAGGGATCAAATAATGGATTTTAGAGTACTGTTAATGTGCTCTAAAAATGCGGGTAATACTTATATGGGCTAGATGCAAGTTGGCCATTTTATACTCACTACTGCCACCTCAGGTCATAAGTGTAACTGCAGCTTCTATATTAAGCTCAAGCATGACGGCACTTCAGACCCTTTGTGAGTGACAGTGCAGGATTTTAGAGGCAGTTGTGGTGAACAGGTCTGAGCTCATTATCACGCTGTATAGTCCCTTTAATACTACATAGTACGTATTTCTTACATTTTCTGGCAGAACATCCCACTTGGTCATATGATGTAAAACACTGACATTTGCTGAAATTATTCTTTACTTTGGACCAGTAAGTGTCAACTTAATAACATGTTGTACTCATTAATGTGGTCCCAATACCAGAAACCGATACCGCCTGATGTGCTCTGTTAAAGAGGGGGTATTATGCTTTTTTTCAATCACATATCACACTACAATGATGACCAAACCTTCTGTTGGTCTGTAAATGCAGTAAATTAGAATAACTGCCTTGTATAAAATGTCTCTCTCAAAATGGCTGTAGTGAATGTCTTGAAATAGGCCTCTGTCTCTTTAAGAACCTCTGACCCTTTCCGACACGCCCCCTCCACACGCTGTCTGTGGCATCAGTGGGGAGGGGGTTCTGCTGAGGAGCAGTGGTTGGTTACTCGGCTGGTGACGAAAGCTCGGAGGCGTCTCCAGGAGGTGGGGGCGTTCCTAGGAGGACTCAGGCAAACCTATCCCTAAAATGGCCGCCATCAGAGTTTTTACAGATTACTCAAAAATACGTGAATGTGCCAAGGCAACACTTCAGGCATGTTTTTAATGAGGGAATGACATAATAACATGATGTAAAGCTTGAAAAAGTCCATTTTGCATAATGCCCCCTTAAGGAAAGCAAAAAGCTAGAGAACTCGGAAGGCTAGATGTTTTTTTTGTATCAAATATTATATTGATTTTTGCAATAGGTGTGGATACACATAGAGCTGACTTTATTACAGACCACACTCGCTAAATCAGAGTCTGTGCTGGATTTAACCAGTGCTAAATGTTGTCTTCATTGCAGACTCACAGCACTGCAGCGTTCACAAGAAGAGCAGGCTAATGTAGCTAACTGGCTGCTAACGCCTGTGGCCATTCTTCTGCCACTTCATGCTCAGGGACTTAATGCATCTGTAAAACTGTAAGTACTGAGGAGGAGCTGTGCAAAGAGACACAGCATGTCCATGTTGAGAAACATTTAGCTGCAGCGGGAGAATGCTGCACCCGCTGTATGCAAACTGCTGGAGTCAGGCTAATGCAAAAGGAGGCCAAACTAGTAGTATCAATAAGTAACTATCTCAATATTATTATAAATGAATAAATACATAAATATAGCAGAGACATTGGGTAACTTTTGTGCTGTTCCAGTGTGGACTTTGTGGACCATTTATTTTTCATTGCTTGGAAAGAGAAAGAAGAAACCTGGAGCAGAAGTATATAGTTACCTGACTCCCATGGACGGACAGGCTATGGCTTATTCAGTAGTTTTTAACAATGTCTGGTAACCTTCGCATCATTTCCTCTCTCTGCATTCTTGCTACTGCGTTTACACAAACAAAGCACTAACATCGGGGAGAACTCTGCTTTTTCGCATCGCATAAAGACGGGATCTTTTTGTTTGCTTCCGGAGCACGTTATGTCACCAAAATAATTGCAGTCTTTGCGATTCAACTGCAGGATAATTGCGCGGTCCTAATTCGGAAACATAGGCAGGAACCCAACTCCCTATCACCCCGACTATCTCCCTCATAAATATGGGTGATAAAATGTAAATGCCCCACACACCCCGGGGCAGAATGTCAGATAGAGCCGGCTGATACATAAAACATTGTGGAATAGATGAGCCGCGCTGTGGGTTTGCGCCGACTACCAGTCAGCTGAATACGAGATGGGAGCGGAGATGGCGGTATCCAACACTCTACCCGTATACCAATGTGGACTGAATAAAGTTACGTTTATGTATGTATTTATTTATCTATTCGTGGTAACACGGCCGGACCATTCCCCCGGCAATCACACGATAAAGCAATCAGAAACCCAAATACAACTGATAGCTGATAGCTTTTAGATACTGTATACAACCTACACTTCATATTTTAACCATGTCCAGAAGCACAAGCTATGGACACATGGAGTACAAACGACTGAGAAGGTGGTGTAGGACTGTCTGAACAGGTGAGTTTGGATTTAAAGGAGTGGCAGGGAGTTTGTGGTACGGAGGTCGGAGGGGAGAGAGTTCCAGAGCTGGGGAGCAGAGCGGCTGAATGCTCTGTGCCCCATGGTGACGAGTTTGGCCGGTGGGACGGAGAGTTTGAGAGTGGGGGAGGAGCGGAGTGTGCAGGGGCAGGAGGTCAGATACATGTAGGTACGGAGGGGCCAGGTTATGAAGTGCTTTGAAATTGATGAGGAGTATTTTGAAGTTGATTCTTTGTTTTATGGGTTGTTGTCGCACCGGGGTGATGTGATGAGAGGCAGGGGGTCCGAGTGATGATTCGAGTGGCAGAGTTTTGGAGGAGCTGCAGTTTCTGGAGGGATTTGTTGGGAAGACCGAACAGAAGTGAGTCGCAGTAATCAGTGCGGGAGGTGACGAGGCTGTGGGCGAGGATGGCGGTGGTGTGGGGGGGGTGAGAGAGGGGCGGAGACGAGAGATGTTATTGATGTGAGACTGGAAGGAGAGTGCACTGTCGAGGATGACACCCAAACTCTTAACCTGAGGGGAGGGAAGGACAGATAAGTTGTTGAAGGGAATAGGAAAACTGTTAGATTTGGAGAGAGTGGAGGAGGTGACTATGAGAAGGACTTCTGTTTTGGAGCTGTTCAGTTTGAGGAAGTTGGAGGAGAACCACAAATGAATTTCTTGTAGACAGAGGGCAAGGGAGGATGGAGGAAAAGATGAAGATGGTTTGGTATAGAGGTAGAGCTGGGTGTCATCCGCGGAGCAGTGGAAATGAATGTTGTGTTTACGAAGGATGTGACTGAGTGGGAGAATGTAGATAATGAAGAGGAGGGGCCCCAGGACAGAGCCCAGGGGCACACCAGCGGAGACAGGGAAAGTGTAGGACTTGTGGGATTTGAGTTGAATGAACTGTGTGTGGCCAGAGAGATAAGAAGTGATACAGGATATAGTAGGATATTTACTGCAGAACATTCCAGTGACGGGAAACCCCTTGAGATGTAAGAACTAGTTTGCAACAAGGACCACTCACAACAAGACACTTTTAAGCTTTTCCCAAATCTAAAAGCTTCTCGACTGGAGCTTACGGTGTATAGGCCAGAGAAACCCCTCATTTGAAAGCTATGACCTACCATACTGATTCGAAGATTTTTCCTTGGGTTGTCGTCACTTTTTCGTGGTATTTTTGGTGCTTTTTGTCAAGCTTTAGTTGCATTTTTTTGGTGCTTTTTGTAACTGTTTTGTTGTTTTATCATCACTTTTTGCTACCTGTTTTGTTGTGTGTTTTTTGCCCTTTTGTTTCACCCCTTTTTCTTTCAAGAAGCTTTTCGATTTGAGTCAAGCTGGAGTAAATGTGCTCGGTTAAAGTGGGGGTGAAGAGGTTAAAGAGATATTTCAAAATTTTTGATATGGAGCCTCATTTCTCATTTTTTTGCAATTCAAGCAGTTCTTCTGTTTGAAGAGTTTCGTGGTGCTAGGCTAATGCAAGGCTAGTGCATTTCTATGGTGTCAGCTAGCCTGCATTAAAAACAGTGTGACCCACTCCACAGAGCACCTGAGGCAAATCACTTAAAACACCAGACTAACCATATAAATGTCTGTGTCGATAGAGTAATTTTGAACATTTTGCATTTAAAATAACTTATATTTGAGCAGCATCAGCTTTGTGGTTGTATAAGCTACACAGAGGCGGAGTGATCTGCTAGAAAATAGTCCCTCAAAATGCGATCATTCATGTGATGCAAGGTCAGTTATATTCCAAACATTATTCTATGGACACAGACATTTATATGGTTAGTCTGGTGTTGTAAGTGATTTGCCTCAGGTGCTCTGTGGAGCGGGTCAGACTGTTTTTAAGGCAGACTAGCTGATACCATAGAAATGCGGTAGCCTAGCACTAGCACTAGCCTAGCACCACGTAGCTCTTCAAATATAAGAACTGCATAAAATACAAAAAAAAATATCTCCATCAACTCAACAAATCAGCAACACTCTGGATA
This sequence comes from Gobius niger, assembly GCF_951799975.1. Taxonomy (NCBI): domain Eukaryota; kingdom Metazoa; phylum Chordata; class Actinopteri; order Gobiiformes; family Gobiidae; genus Gobius; species Gobius niger. The sequence goes on along the minus strand of NC_136865.1, from coordinate 3,923,532 downwards.
ACTAGGAAATGTCAAAAATCCTGAAATATCCCTTTAAGTAGGTCTTGTGGTACCAGAAGGCTTTTATGTATTTGGTTACACCAGTGGTTCCCAAAGTGGGCACTACAGGTGGGGCCTCCAAAACAAAACAAAAACATTTTAAAAGGAAATGTATATTTCATTGCTATGTTATACTATTTTAAACTGGTATTTAACCTCTTGTCATTGCTAAATGTTGCTTTTAATGTAATGTTATCTGTAAAATAAGACATTCTAATAAACTATATCCCGGAATTTGGGAATGGCTGGGTTGCACGATAATCAAGCTACGCCTGGGCCCCAACTGTTCAAAGTTTCCCGTCGGTCAAACAGGAAAAAGCTCAGTATTTAAGGGTCATTTCTTCACACAACAGTCTGACCCGCTCCACAGAGCACCTGAGGCCAATCGTTTATAACACCAGACTAACCATATAAATGTCTGTGTCCATAGAATCATTTTTCAAATATTACTGACCTTGTATCACATGAATGATCGTACTTTGAGGGACTATTTTCTTGCAGATCACTCCGCTGCTGCCTAGCTTATACAACCACAAAGCTGATGCTGCTCAAATATAAGTTATTTTAAATGCAAAATGGTTCAAATTATTCTATGGACACAGACATCTATATCAGCAGTCTGGCCAGTGTTATAAGTGATTTGCCTCAGGTGTCAGGCTGTGGAGTGGGTCAGACTGTTTTTAATGCAGGCTAGCTGATACCATAGACATGCACTAGCCTAGCACCACGGAGCTCTTCAAATATAAGAACTGCATGAATTATAAAAAAAAATACATCTCCAGAAATCAGCAACACTCTTGATAACTAGGAAATGAGGCCCTGTGTCAAAAATCCAGCTGAGCTCCAGTTGAAAAGCTTTAAGATTTGGGCAAAGTCTCACTGGACAAAATGCCCTTGTTTTGTTTCCTGATTCACCTGCAGCGTCTCGTCTTAATCATTTTTTTGTCTCAAAAGATGAAACACCCAGACTCTCCCGATTACCCAGCATTCCCCTTTCTCCCTCCAAAACCCCCAAACATAAACCTGCCCTGATGTGACATGGATGTACAGATTTAAAGCATATTCACGTTTTCATTTTTTGTATTGATGCATTTATTTATTTATTCATTCATGTATGTATTTATTTATGTTTATGTATGTATGTATTTATTTATGTATGCATTTATTCGGGGCAGCAGCAGACTGGGTTGATCTCACCCCCACCCCCGTCGGCAAAAGCGACTGTGCCGGTCTCGGAGTGTGGAGGTGGCCCTGCTTTTGGAGGAGGAATAGTAAAAAGAAAAACATTCCTGTCTGTAAAGGTGATTTCAGAATGGAATCTAAATGAGTCCTGACACCATTGTGATTGCAGGGTCAGGACAGGCGGGCAGATGGACAGATCGATGGAGGGATAGTGAGAATCAGACGCTATCTCTCACCATCAGGGCCACATTATAATCTCCCACTGCTCCACATCTCTGTGCACGTTCTCCTGTTCACATCCAAATGCTCTCACAACAGGCCGCACTGTGGGTTACGTAGAGACTTGGCCTATTGTGCATGTTTTGGTTTAATGGGAGAAGCTGAAGGAGAAAGATCCCACCCAACCCGGGGAGTCAAACTCGGGACCTTTTTGCTTTAAGGTTGAAGCCTTTATCCACGGCTTTGCCCAAATTGAAAAACTGCTTGAAAAAAGTGTCAAAAGAGCAACAAAACTTAGACAAAAATGACAACGCTGCAACAATGTGAGGAAAAAGCTCCATTGTAGATGAGTTTTGTAGGCCTTAGCTTTCAAATGAGGAGTTACACTGGCCTATAGGCTGTGACCTAAAGTGCACTCGGTTAGGCGGGGTTTAAGATCAGTTTGGCCGGTGGGGGTATAAGTCATTTACCCACACATACAGTCTACCTGTGTGTAATCTAATGTCAGATCAAACACAGCTGCTCTGTGATGGTCTCAGAGGTCTGTTAAGAGACTATTGTGGAGCAGAAGCATCATGAAGTCCAAGAACTCACCAGACAGGTCCGGGATAAAGTCATTGAGAAGTATAAAGCTGGGTTAGGTTAGAAAAAGATTTCCAAAGCTTTGAACATCTCTCAAAGTACAGTCAAATACACCATCCAGGAATGGAAAGAGTTTGGCATCACTGCAAACCTACCAAGACCCAGCCGTCCTCCTAAACTTACTGACCGAACAAGGACAGCACTGACCAGAGCTGTTACCAAGAGGCCTATGATGACCCTGGATGAACTGCAGAGAGCTACAGCTCAGGTGGGGGAAACTGTCCACAGAACAACTATTAGTCATACACTGCACAAATCTGGCCTTTATGACAGAGTGGCATTTTTAAAAGAAAACCATAAGAAGTCCCGTTTGCCAGAAGCCTCCATGTGGCTTAAAAGTAAAAGGGGGCCCATACTTAAGCATACCACTGTACACACCAGCTAAGGTTTCTGAAGTAGTTTTTAAAGCCTTGGTCCCCAGACCTTGAGGACATACCTGGGACAGAGGGCACTCCTTGGCCAGCGAGCTCTGGTTCATCTCCTTCAGGAGCTCCTTCAGGGCGTTCCTCACTGTGGAGTGGGTCCACTGCTCTGCTGGGAGGTCCTCCAGCCGCGGGCAGCTACCAACAACACACAACGGAGAAAACAATTCACACAAATAAAATGTTAGTATTTGGGGCATTTCTTTTTTTTACACCACCTCACAATTTAGTTTTTTCAGCTCAATGTTAAATGTTAGGTCAGTGTTTCGTACATAGGAATCACATTTACTTTATTATTTTGCAGGAGAGAATCTTGTGTGTTTACAGCTTTGATCATTTCCAACATTTCAGTGCATTTCAATGTAAATGTAAATTGTTACTAGCTCAATATTGTATTTATAGCAGGTTTTGGATCCAATCCAAACTCACTGTAAAAGAGTGTGAGGTTATATGCAGGGCGTGTCTGACCGGAGAGTGGCAGGGATTTGTTACTTTACCCAAAGCCAAATCTACTACTTCATTTATACAGTGATGATGATAGATTAGTGCTGTCAGAGTTAACACTTTAACTCACCATTAATCCATAGATAATTAACTAATTATTCATTAAATAGTAAGCACATAGATTTATGGAATAGTTATTAGTGTGTTAATGATATGTGAGAAAATACTTTAAATGAGAGTTCTGTGTCGGCCTGGTGTTAATGATGAATATAATAATTACATTGAAATGATCATGATTAATTACAAGTGTCATTAAAGTGATTCTAAAAATCAATAGATCAACAGATTTTAACGCTATTTTAACATGAACTGAAACCAGTCAAACACTCTCTCATTCACACAGCCGTGTCCAGTGTACACAGACGCACAGGGGGGGTAAAGTGTCACCCTGAATACTTAATGACAGTAAGCGCTGCCCGAGTCGAAGCTGGGACTGAACAGACAAACTTTGAATCAACAGGCGAATGCTCTGCCACCCGGACTCTGCTTAGCCTCTGAAGTCACACGAGGTCAGCCATTCCCATTGTCCGGGACATCCCCTCATCGATCTGAACATCTCTCGGGGCCCCACCATAATAAAACAGCTGACTGACTGTGTGGCAGCGGTGGTTTACCTGTGCAGCTGTATCTTCAGCGTGATGACGTGGTGAACGTCCTGCAGCATGTCTGCCACTGTGGCGTCAGGGGCGTCGGTCACACTGGACAGGGGCACCGGGTTCCAACGGCCCACCTGGATCAGACCTAGGCCAAAGTACTTTTATCAAATACATGTATACAACTGGTCAAATACTGCATTACTCCAACACAATGACACGTTTCTCAGTCAAAGTGCTACTTCTGAGACAGCAATCGGCTACACGACAGGGACGAAGCATTGACCTTACATGTGCACAGCGCCACCTACAGTCCTGGAGTGGGTGTTTTAACAGGGCAGTACAATTTAACACTTTTTAATGCCGTTTTAAAGCCTAAATACTACATTCTTAAGGCCAAAAAGGCATTGTGAGCAAATTGATCACAATGGACAACTGCAGAGACCCCGTGTAAGGCTCAGAAAGGCTAAAGTGAATTTCCTTTGCTTATTAAAGAGACCCGGAAACCCAAACCGTGCGCCCCCCCTGTAGGGAAGTACCTCTGGCCTGGGCGGCGGAGCTGTGGGAGTACCCCAGAGTGAGCAGGGCCATCTCGATGAGCTGGTTAAACAGCAGGTCTCTCTTGATCAGGACAAACTCGGCGTGCTCCTCTCTGCGGGGCCCCTCCAGCTGCGGCCCCTCGGGTGGGGCCCCCCGATGCTCCACCACGCAGAAGACCGGCAGCAGGCTCCCTGGAGGCACAGCGGTGGAAGAACAGCGCGGGATATTAAAGCAGTCGTTATTTAGAACCGATGAGAGAAGAGAAATAACTTTAACGGCGAGCACAGCAGGACTGGAGACGTTTACTGACAATTTTGAGTCGTGTTTTGTTTCATTCATGCATGTTTGAGTCTTGCTGCATATTCAGTCCTAAAGGTTTGAAACAGTCTGCTCCACTTCCTTGGATTATTTTAAATAGAACAGTAACTTTTTCACCTTAATAAGTCCTTTTCGTAGTCCCTCTGGGAGTAATACATGTTGTATTGAGGTGTTGATGGGATGATTGGGGGGTCTTTCATCTCCCCCTGGTGTCTCTAGCCAAAAAAACACACTTGCAGCTTTCCCTGCCTCTGACCCGGCAGCCCCAATACACACTCATGGAAAACATCTTCCTTTTCTCTCGTTTTTCTGAGGTTTATGACACAGGTAAGTCCTGACTGTATTCTGTCTACAGCTTTTGTTTTGTTGATGAACCTTTTATAAAATGTTGGTTTATCATGATCAGAAGACGGTAACATGCTAACGGGCAAAGCTAACTGTGGGCTAGCACCACTTAAACAGCATTTACAGCCAAGTTTGAGCAGAAAAAAATATCTCCATTGTATAATTGGGCTGTGGCACAATGTACAATATCCCTCTCTCCCTTTGTCTTTTCTGTCAGCGTAGTATTTACTCTCACGGACAATTAATGAGTAAAAAAACATGCAACAAGCGCCACAACACCTGCAGTGGCGCTTGTTGCCTCTAGGGGCAAAAGTTACTTTAATATGGTTCTTTTATACAACGACTCAAGTGGTTTTAAGGACCAGCTACACATGCAATACAAAAGATGAGGAGCAACCATAGTGTTGAGATGAGTATTTGAAGCTTTCTAATATGTTTAAATGTTAAATTATTATCTAAATATTTTACACTTCTTGACACTTTTTTTAGGCCTTTTACTTTTCACCTTATCATCAGCGTTACATCGGTGTCAGAACACACTGTCGTGAGGTCATTTATAAAGATGCTAAAAACGACGGTCCCAAAATAGACCCCTGCGGCACTCCCATCGAGGTGACTCTAAACTGGGCTGTTATTCACTCGTGCACACAGATGTCGGCCGCTCAGATGAGATCTTATCCAGTTTTGGGTGTGCTCAGACTGAGAGACTTGATTGATTTGATTTACTGAAGAGTATCTGGTTTACACAGCTCAAAGAAGACGACTCCCACCCTTTTCTGATCCACATATGCCCTGATGATGTGTACTGTGTTCAGACTGTTGTGGAGAGAAAAAAGACTGCTGGGATTCTAACAGGGGTGGACCGGCAGGAAAAATCGGCCAGGGACTTTGGGGTCAAGACCTGCCCTGTCATATTCAATGCAATAGTCGAGGCCATTAGCAATACAACAAGCCCTTGAACTAAAACAGTATGAGCCACAAAACCGAGGACAATCTATGCATTTTGTTTCTGCCAAATTCAAGCAATCGACTCAATCAAGTGGTTTACAACCTGCTGCTACATTTGTAAATTACGAAATAATCTTAACGCGTTCCGCTAATGAGGTTCCTATAGTGTCTGCAACTCCAATAAACTTCACAGAAACAACCAAATGATCCCACTGTAGATTTAGGAAATGAAATGGTACAACTCACGACAGAGTTAGGGAGGTGTAGAGTGGGGATAGAAGTCCCAAAAAGGGAAAGTGTACACTGTAAATCCTTTCAAAGCAAGAAACGCTTTCCAAAAGTGAAACAGAAGTTTTGACAACTTTTCACAGCGATTTCCAACTCGAGTGGGTTCAAATGAGACTGGAATTCTGAATCAATTTCCCCAAATTTTCCGGAAGCTTTCGATGGGAACATTACCCTGGAAATTTGGGGGAATTTGCAAAACTTAAAAATTGTCAAAACACTTAAATAAACTGCTTTCATTGAATAATAACCCATGAATGATGTTTTTGATCCATAATTATCACACCATAGGCCCGTACAGGAAGTGTGAGGACCGTATCGTCTTGTCAAAGCATAAGCAATGATTCTGTTTAATCAAAAATGTTTCTGATTAAATCCCCCTGTCTCGAACTGAGATCTTGACAAACGGTGACCAATACTGTACGAGGAGTGGGCGAGGCCTGTGCATTAAACACTCTCTGCTGACACGTGGCACAGACTCTGGCAACGGCATAATATTGTAATACTGAACATACTTGGTGACTATATACAGCAGATGGACACAAACATGGTGTCTATGCCATTTACATATCCATCATTCAAACGTCACAGTCCTCTTCAAACCCTGGTGCTCATTTGTGAAGCAGATGATTTCTTTTTACACTTTTCATCTCTGTGATATTTCACTTCATAACGATCAAATCCGATTCTCACGCTGCAGTTTATATCTGTCTGTAAAGAAGCAGCCTTCAGTTGTGTTAATCCCCTGTTTATTCACGTTAATTCCCATGAAAAATGTCCGACATTGAAAATTCCCAGAATTTTACAAACCCAGGCAGGCTCTCGAGCCCCAGCAGGTGGACAGCACGTTTCCCTGCCTTCGTCGTTTGAATGGGCCTAAGCGGTGACTTCGAGGTAAAGGAAAAGCAGTAATGGAGCGGTACAGGAAGCACTAATAAAATCTTACTAATTCAAGTGACAAGTGCATCCATCACTTCCTTTTTCCCTTCGACTCCATGTTTGTAGGAAATGTGAAGATAAGCGCGGTGCTCTCTGGCCCCTGCGATCAGACTTTTTTGAAGGATGTCCTGTACCTTTGGAGTGGCTGCTCCTGCTCAGGGGTCTCCCTGGAGAAGTTCTGGGGTTGGGACAGGGCCGTTTCACACCCGGACTGTGTCCCTCTCTGCGGGGGTCGTCCCGAGCCGACGGTCCCGCTCCCAGCTCCCCGAGACGGCACAGCTTGGCCGGAAGGGGGCGGGTGATGGACTGGGGATCTTCAGTGGTCAGAGCGCCGTTACACAGAGGCTCCATCAGCAGGTTTACACTGGACACACAGAGAGGAACTTCTTCAGTGTGGAGTTGTCATACAAATACTTTTTACTCTTTCCAAAGAGAGTAAACCTTCAAGTAACAAAAGTTTTGTGTTCACTTGTGAAAAAAGTGAATGCAGAAGTAGAAATATCAGAATTGTCTTAGTCCCGGTATGTCCTTTACCATAATTATTATGTACTTTCACATTAACCAGACTTTTAGAAGCAAACCATCAATATTCGAGCCAGATTTTCACAAAATACTTCCCACTTGATAGGGCTGCACTATGTTCGACCTAATCACAAAGCAAACATCTTAGCACTTATTCATTTTACTTGAGCTTTATGGAGTTTAAAGTAGCAGACAGTGGACGGATTGTACAGTTAATCCGTGGAGAAGAAGTAAAAGCCACAGCAACAAATGATTACCGTAAATGATTGTTTACACCAAGACGCAGTCGCTCACAGTAAAACTTAATGAAAGGGAAGAGACCGCACGTTGTAATCAGCGGCAGGTCTCGCGCTGAGCGGAGCCCTGTCCGCTCCGTCCCTGCAGACACCGACGGTATGAGGCAGTAAACATCACGGACCTTGGCTCGGTGTCAGCGCGCGGGGATGACCTTCACAAGCAGCGATGCAGCGTTCCGGACCATATGGCATCTCCCCCCCCCCCCCCTCCCGCACTCTCTCGGATTTCCCCGTGTACAGTTTGAAACCTCAGAACCGACGCGTTTCCAAACACGGTCCCAGTCCCGTCCCCGTCCGATCAGCTCAGCGCAATAAAGTTTCCCCGAGACGCGCCGGAGCGTTCCCCCTCGCGCCGCCCGTCGTCATCCCCCCGTCAGAGCAAATCCACTGGAAGTCCACGGCGCTTTTTGTTGTTGTTGCTCCGTTCTTTTTTTTTGGTATCACGCGCTTTTACGCACGGCGGCCGCGGCTCTCCGGGTTTCGCCGCTGAGGTCTGCCGTGTCCGTACCGGAGTTCTTCTTCTTCTTCTTCTTCTTCCTCTTCTTCTTCTACAGTATGTGTGGAGCTCGTACACCGCGAGACAAACCGGGGCACGCGCGCCACACGAGCACGGACAATTATATACCCGGGGGCGTGCATCATCTGGGCGCGCGTCACCCCCACATCACCACCGAGGAGGCTGTGGATGGAGAGAGAGAGAGAGAGAGAGAGAGAGAGAGAGAGAGAGAGGGAGGGAGGCGCGCGCACAAACTCATAAACGCACGAGGCCGCCGCATTAGCATATGGTGTAGTAATGAATTCACCAGCGCGCGCGGTAAATGTATTAAAGTTGACAATTGCGTGTTTGTGCTTTTACAGCGGCACGCGGCGCACGCACGGCTTTGTCTTTAGGGGCCGGCGCTCTCCATGGCAACCAAGTGCAGCAGCCAGAGCCATGGAGTAGCCTATGATATTAACTTATGATAGTGATCGATCCACGGTCTGAGGCAGTAACGGGGGAGAGTTACTTAAAGGAGTAGTTCACCGTTTTTCCACACTGAGATATGTTCTTACCTGAGTTTAGACGAGTTGATCCGTACCTGTCTGGTCTGTGTGCGTGCCCGTGGAAGAGCTTGGTAGCTTCTAACTTCACCCCCGTTTGGAGCCATAGGAATACATTGGGAGAGGCCAAATGCTAACAATATCTTTGTTTTTTATGCGTGACTGAGGGCACACACAAAAACCAGACAGGTACACATCAACTCATCTAAGCTCAGGCAAGAACATATAGATACAGACGGCATCTCGTCATAGAAGGGGGCGTGGCTTCGCCGAGGGGGAAAATAGAATCTTTAGAGAAACACAATTTTTCACTCATTCTAGCCATTTTCTGGTGGGATATCAACTTATTTATCACATAAATAAAGTCAAGTGTAAATCGGGCCGATATGGACATTTTCTCACAGCAGATTGTTCAGTAGAAGTGAAAAAACGGCAGTTGTAGCTACCGCGAGCTAACCGTTAGCATTAGCCCGATGCTAACATGTAGCATCATGTTAGCATTCTCCGTTATTCATGTATTTATGGGCTGTTGAACCACTTTGCTCCTCTCCATGTCTCTGTATCTTTATTTAGTAGAAACTATATTCATATTTCAGCATTAATTACGGTAGTTTTTGAATAATTAGAGAAAATATACATTTTTTCAAAATTGTTTTCCCCCTTTAACTGTTTTTAAAAATGACCATATATGGGCGATTCCAGAGATGCCGTCTGTATCTTTCTCAGTATGGAAAAACGGTGAACTATTCCTTTAAAGCCAACAGAGACGGGTAGTACTCAGTTGCATTTACTCGAGTACTTGGGTAACTTTTTGTACTTATTGCACTTATAAACACAGGTTGGTGGAGTTGCCAAAATATTTACTTAAGTAAGAACAACGTTGCTTTAAGATAATTAAAGTGCATATGACAGGTTTGAATGCTTTTGAGAACAGTTACAAGTTCATCAGTTGCATAATTATAATTTTGTTTCAGTAAAGCAGCCATTTTATTCCAAAAATATTAGGTAGAAACTTTTTTTTTGTTTTTTTAAGCTGCAGACAGGAAGTGACATAGATGAAGGTAAAGTTCCAGAGCAGTTTGACTCATTTGCCATTGACTTAACATGGTTGGAAGGCAAAAAATGGCTCTTTCTCAATAGAGTTCGGGAATGTGACGTCATATCGCTAAGCATTATGGGATGAGCAGCAATTGTAAACTAATGGAGATTTTAAAAGTTAAAATACTGGAGTTATTGTTCACATTAAAACACTTGGACACCACAGTGAGTTAGATGTTTTTACCAGCAGTAACTCGGCAGCTAACGGAGTTGTTCCACGGCTATTTTCTAGCTAATGTTGGTCAATGGAAATGTGTGCTAACAGCTGCAAAGATGGCGGATCTCCATGAATTTCCCGAACTCTATTGCCAGGACGTCCTAGGTGGCGGGTTCCTCCAACACGGAGCCGAGTGTCCTCTCACCGCCGCATTGAAGCTCAACGGGAACGGCCTTCGGAGCGAGCGGCTGCGTCAGGTCACGTGTCAAATCATGTGATCAAATATGAAATTATGCGTACAAAAACAACTGTATAATGAATAAAAGAGACCAGAAAAAAACATGGTTGCAGGGCATTATGGGTAATATTCTGCTCTCAAGGCAGCGGAGGACCGACAGGAGAATTGGACCAGTTGGCGGCGCTGTGACGACGTGAATTCCGTCCGAAGTGGTCGAGAAGCCGACTATCCTGGCAATTGACTCTGAAACTAATGAATAAAGTGGTGCTTTTATTTTGGCGTGCTGGATCGAAACAGGAAGTGACTTCTTCTGCGGCGTTGTTTTGATTTGAAGTCAATTGGGAAACAGCCTCTGCTTCATCGATGTCACTTAAATGTAATCGTGTGAACTATGTTTTAGCAAAAATGGCATCTAATGTGTCATATGCACTTTAACCCCTTAACTCCCACCTGAACCGAGCACATTTTCTCCAGTTTGGCTTTACCCCAATCCAAAAGCTTCTAGAAAAAAAGCTGTGAAAATGGCAACAAAACTGAGACGAAAACAATGACGGAAATGTGACAAAAAAGTGAGAAAACATTTACAGAAAAGTGACAAAAAATGTATGAAAAAGTGGCAAAAATGTCACAAGAAATTGACAAAAAATGGACGAAAAATTGACAAAAAAAATTGACAAAAATGTGATAAAAAATGTATGAAAAATGACAAAAATGTGACAAAAATGTGACAAAAAATTGACGGAAAAAAAGACAAAAATGTGACAAAAAATGACAAAAAAGTTACAAAAATGAGTTGAATACCCAAGATAAAAATGATGGAAAAAAAATCTGATGACGTGAGGAAAAAGATCCTCTCGGTTCAGGCGGGAGTTAAGAGGTTAAAGTAAGAAGCAGTGACCTAAATAATTACAGGTAAAAGCTAAAAAGCACAAGGAATTGTTTATACTTGTGTACTGTAAGTAACTGAGCGTAAAGGATAGTGACGCTTACAAAAGGTGTCCTGCAGGCGAGGGCACAAATCTGTCCTGCCCAGTCCGGTGTGGTCAGCGGTGGTCAGATTATGATGGAGAGCGCCCAGGCAGGGTGAGACGGCGGGCCAGAGCAGCCACCCGAGCACAGCCGCCAGAGGCACTGCACGACTCCACTTTGGACCAATGAGAAAGTCACCCCCCCATCCCCGCGGCAGAGCAGGGGAGGAACGACCAGTGTTGGGGGTTATAGGAATCAATAATGTAATAACAGGCCAATAACTTGATCAATTTGGCCTGTTTCATAATGAGATAAGACGATAACGTAGTAACACTGTGGAGCCAATAACCGAAGAACGATTTTCCGCCGATGGTGTAATATAAGTTACTGCGTTATTGGCCTGACACGATGAAAACCACTCACAAATGTAATCAATTCAGCCAATAACGTGATAATACATCAATCTATTTTTCAAAAACGACCAGGTTAAACATGGTTTTTGCGCAGTTTTATCTAAAATGCTACATGACATTTTGGGTGTTTTTCATCATCGTGTTATTAACTTTCCAAAGCTTTAAAAAAAACGTAATTTCGATCATTTCCATCCTGATTTTGATTCTAAAAATGCAAGTTACAGTCACCGGACTCTTGTCTCAGTCTGCTCTGCCTCCAAGTTTAGGATCTGTAATCTCTCCAACTATTCGAGAAGGTTCTTGAGGGATTATCGAGGATGGACAACTCCTGTATGACAGAGCTTACAGAGACTCTCCAACTATTAGAAACCATCAGAATAGCATCAGTCTTTACCTTCACGTCAGTGGGACCAGTACCTGACCGGACCTGGTGAAGGATTTGTGATGGAGGCATGTTTTTTTTGTTTTTTTTTACAGCGCCGTGGTGGTGACGCCCTCTCCGGGTCGTCGAAGAGTCCTTGAGTGAGGGACGGATGGAGCGTGAGATCGACGGAACGGATCATCAGCAGTGATGCGGTTGCTGCACCCGCGAAGAGCTGAGTCGAAAGACCGGTCGATCTGCACGTTCCTACCCGTCACGCACGATCATGAGGTCTGGGTCAGGACCGAAAGGAGAAGATCGTGAATATGAACGGCTGAAATGAGTCTCCTTCGCTGAGTGCCTGGGCGTACCCTGAAGAGGCTGGAGGAAGCTCAGACTGTACAGCCTCAGCGACCTGACCCCAGATGAAGTGGAAGAAGAGCGTGCTTCTATAGGGTGGTTCTTGGTTCCGAATACAAAGATACTGTATATCGGGTCGATAAATGCTATATATTGTAGGCTACCGGCCGATATCATACCACTAAAAGGCCGATATCTCCAGAACCGAAAGTGATAGAGACTTGTTTTTTTGCATTGGAAAGAGTTCAGTCATAGATTTGAGGGTAACTGAGAAACATCGCAGTGAAAATGGGTCACGTGTTTGTACACCTCGGATCATATTGTACATATTTTATGTTGCAGACTTTTGCATATACCTTTGTAATCATATTGATTTTTATCTATCGAGCAAACCTGGGAAGTACCTACTAAACATGAATGTCCTTAATAAATCAGCACAATGCCCCACTTAAAAGCCCCCTGCTGTCACGGTTACTTTTCACGCGCGCTTACATTTAAAGGAATAGGCCACCGTTTTTCCATACTGAGATATGTTCTTACCTTAGCTTTGACGAGTTCTTTAGGACCTGTCTGGTCTTCACCCGTGCCTTCAGTCACGTAAACACAGCGCAGACGGCGTTAGCATTTAGCTTACGCCATTTAGTAGTTCGAAATCCACGCAGTAATCTTCACTTTACTGCGCAGTAATCTTCACTTTACTGTGCGGATGCCAAATTAATCCTGGTATTATTACGCCTTACAATATAGTTCCCCTTTTATCCACTTAGAAAATCCACATTGTTTAATTTTGTGTAATTATACTTTGTAGTGGAACACTTCACGTAACCATATTTAAATAGGGAAAACGTGGAAGAGCTTGGTAGCTTCTATCTTGACCTGTTTTGGAGCTATAGAGGAGAGAGGGAGAGGCTAAATGCTAACGCAGTCTGCGCTGTGTTTACGTGACTGAAGGCACGGGTGAAGATCAGACAGGTCCTAAAGAACTCGTCAAAGCTAAGGTAAGAACATATCTCAGGATGTAAAAACGGTGGCCTATTCCTTTAAGGTATGTGTGCATTTGTGTAGCCAATATGGGAGCTGTTATTCTTTTCCTGTTATTCTCTTGTGTAACTGAAGTACGGTTTTGTTACAGCACCACTCTCTCACTCTGCAAAGCAAAGACAACTTAAACGTTTCTTCCCTGCATTCTATCTGATTCACACGATCACAGCGCTACTGAAGCGGACAGAAGTGAAAGGCAGTGAAACTTTACGATTCATGACAGTCGGACAAACTGTCAGGGTGAGTGAATGACCACAGCAAAGTCAATCCTTCAACCCGTCACCGCCCGCCTTCAGACGCATCCCTGTAAGACCCGGGAGCGTGTGCCAGCGTGGCGTCTGCGAACACCCTGTGTGGGCCGCGGAGTGTGTGCTGCGAGAGCCCGACTCCCTCCCCTCTCCGGCGCTTAATCACTGCCTGATTCGTCGTCAATGAAGCTAGTGTGCTAAATGCTAATTAAGAGCATTACACGCTCAGGAAGCATGCAGCAGTGAGCTCCTCTCGGGGGACAGTCTCTCTCCTCTCCCCCGCTCTCTCTGCTGGATGTTTTACGGGGATGCTGTAAACTCCTGATGTGGTTAGCGAGCTGCTGACACCGGGGCGGAGGCTTCATGCATTAGAGCAAAATGGATTATCAACTTATCAAGCCACACTTTCTGTTGGCTGCGTTTGGGTTCCACTGGAGGAGAGACTTTGCAGAACTGTGCAGAAGGGTTTGCCTCACGGTCGAACGGTCCCGGGTTTATGTGGCGCCTGCGGGGCCCTGAAACAGAAAGGAGGGACCATGAGGCACATTGTGGGTGAAAAAAACAGATCACACGATTGATCACACTTCATTTAAATGTAATGATTATATTCATTATTGATAGATACAGACGGCATCTCTGGAATCGTCCATATATGGTCATTTTTTAAAACAGTTAAGGGGGAAAACAATTTTGAAAAAATGTAAATTTTCTCTAATTATTCAAAAACTACTATAACAAATGCTGACATATGAATATAGTATTCTACTAAATAAAGATACAAAGACATGGGGAGGAGCAAAGTGGTTCAACAGTCCATAAATACATGAATAACAGAGAATGCTAACTTCATGCTACATGTTAGCATCAGGCTAATGCTAACGGTTAGCTAGCGCTTGCTACAACTGCCATTTTTTCACTTCTACCGAACAATCTGCCGTGAGAAAATATCCATATGGGCCCGATTTAGACTTGACTTTATTTGTATGTGATAAATAAGTTCATATTTCACCAGAAAATGACTAAAAAGAGTGGAAAATTGTGTTTCTCTAAAGATTCTATTTTCCCCCTCGGCGAAGCCACGCCCCCTTCTGTGACGAGATGCCGTCTGTATCTATACCAGACCCACATAAAAGGCTCTGTTTGTGATTCGTAATGCAAGTGCTGTGTCTTAAAGGTGCATTATGGAGCTTTTAGGCAAAATAGACAAAAATAGTTCATATTAGTGCGTATTTGACCTTTCATTGACCCATTTGGGTGGTCAGCATGGCGCCTTTGCTTTCCATCCCGACTGTATGATGCTCCAGGATAGAGATTACATTAACCGAAAATTCTCCCTCATTTACGGAATATTCTTAGCTAGACGAAGGCCGTCCGTCATTTTGATGGATTGAAAATCAAGCCGTACTGAAAGTCCAAACACAAACACTGCTCTGTCTCCAGAGTTGGGGAGAATACTTTCAAATTGTATTTCGTTACAGAATACGGAATACTCGACTTAAAATGTATTTTGTAACGTATTCAGTAACTTTGTCCAGTCAGAGTATTGTATTCTGAGCACTTAGAATACTTTTCCCATTGGTTTGCATTGTGTGCAAACCAGTGTGCGAAAAAGCACTTTGAAAATGCAGCAGCACATTGAAGCACATCACATGACGCATGGCGCACATGAACTGTGACGTAAGGAGTTCTGAAATATTTATTTGTATTTTTGAGGAGAGACAGACCATGGAAAGTGATTTATTACTTGCTGCAATAATACAAATTTTACTTTGCCTCGGCCAAAATCTTATGCACTAAAAAGTACATTTATATATTGAGCCATCTCACACTGGAATATGCTGCCTCAGGGAATTAAGAGACTAAAAAAAATCATCTTTCTTTTGAAATAAGTCTAAAGAAATATGTAATCAGTCAAAAATAAATAAATAAATACATAACCTGCCTGAATGTTGCTTTGAGTATTGTAATGCACCTGACCTGTTTTGTTTTTTTCTTATCTCAGTTATTGAATTGAATGTGGAACTCTATATTGTTGATGTGTGTTGTATAAATGACCCTCTGACTGTGTAATGTCTTTCGAATGAGAATGGACCCCAGGAAGAGGAGTCTTTGCGTCGGTAAAGACTAATGTGGATCCGTACATAAAGAAAGAAAAGAAATAAAGGAAGGCGGTGAAGACGTCCTGCCTTTGCTCTGCCCCGTCCCGTCAGACCTCGGAAGCTAAGCAGGGAAGGGCCTGGTCAGTGCCTCGATGGGAGGGCGTTTGGGAAACACCATGAAGCCTGGTAAATGTAGTGAGTGAGTGAATGTAGTGAGTGAGTGGTTTGTGGTCGAAGGGCTGATGGCGCAGACTGGTTGCCTCGCTTCCATCAGTCTACCTCAGGGCAGTTGTGGCTACAATAGTAGCTTACCACCATCAAATATGGAGTGAATGAATAATGCAATGTAAAGTGTCTTTGAGTGTCCAGAAGAGCGCTATATAAAACTGATGCATTATTATTATTATTACAGAGCTAAACATTTCCCTGATAGTTTTGATCTTTTGTCTATTATTAATGTTGTGCAATATGAGCTGAAATATGACTGAGTACTGCAATGTGTTCCTTTGATTTTAGGACAGTAACTGTATTCTAAATCCTCAAATGAAAGAGTAACCGTACCTGCATACAGTTACTCAAAACGAGTATTCTTAATACGTATTCTGAATACAAGTATTGAGTTACTACCCAACACTGTCTGTCTCTGAGCGCTTTGTATTCCGCACGGCAGCTAAATAGTCTTTACAGCCGCACCCAGAATGCTCGAGACACAGAACCTCAAGGCAAACCATTTTCAGAGCTTGTCGGAATTGATAACGTAATAACTGCCAATAACGCAATAATTTTGTCCAGTTTCAAAATGAAATACACTGATAACGTAATAACACGGCTGAGCCATTATTGACTTGACAAGATGAAACTCGTTCACAAGAAATCAGTTCAGCCAATTATGTAATAATGCATCAACCTAATAATACATCAACCTGACTATTTACACAAACACATTCAGTCTGGTCTTTGTGCGGTTTTCTCTAAACTGTTATTGTTCGTTTTTTGATATCTCAGATGTTTGCTTTTTCACTCGGGGTAACTTGTCACGGCTCATATGCACATTTCTACGCCCCGTGACTGCAGGGTTGGCCGTTCAAATCCTGGCTCCCGGGAGTGAGTGGTCGGTGGTCAGAGAAGTCAATGGCTACAACCGTCGGGTATAGGATGCATAAGTAATACAATGTAAAGCACATTTTGAGTGTCCAGAAGATTATGGGCCTGACGAGGCGGTCAAACTGTGGCATCGGCCGCTCCGACCGCCTCCAACAACCACTCCCTGACTCATGCACCACATTCACACTTAGGCAAGGTAAGATGGCAAATCATTATTATGTTATTGGCTCAACAGTGTTATTACGGTACCACAATATCACATTTTGAAACGTCAGTACCTAAAATAAAACTCATAGGAACTTCAAAATGTCCAAAAGTTCCCACTTATTAGTTGTTTTCCTCATTTCGGCCCATTTTGGCTCTATTTTGTATTAAAGGGGGAGGTATTATGCAAACCTTTTCAAGCTTTACATCATGTTATTATGTCATTCCCTCATTAAAAACATGCCTGAAGTGTTGCCTTGGCACATTCATGTATTTTTGAGTAATCGGTAAAAACTCTGATGGCGGCCATTTTAGGGATAGCTTTGCCTGAGTCCTCCTAGGAACGCCCCCACCTCCTGGAGACGCCTCAGAGCTTTCGTCACCAGCCGAGCAACCAACCACTGCTCCTCAGCAGAACCCCCTCCCCACTGATGCCACAGACAGCGTGTGGAGGGGGCGTGTCAGAAAGGCTCAGAGGTTCTTAAAGAGACAGAGGCCTATTTCAAGACATTCACTACAGCCATTTTGAGAGAGCAATTTTATACAAGGCAGTTATTCTTATTTACTGCATTTACAGACCAGCAGAAGGTTTGGTCATCATTGTAGTGTGATATAGACTGGTGCTATGTGAGTGAAAAAAGCAGAATACCCCCTCTTTAATTTGTTCCTTAAACGCATCTTGATGAAAACAGGCGATGGTGTTTGTCAAAAGTTATGAAATATCATTTTCCCTCATGTCCTGCAGCCCCTGCCCCTGTTCACTTGACTTTCCACGTGACAAAATGACACCGAGTCCCAGCTTCAGCCTTTGCAGATCTTTTTTTTTTATTCATGTCCTGTTCGTTGGTGAGACGTATCCACCATTCCGCCCTACTTGGACCACCTGCGTGTACGTCGTATCTTCCCCTTGATGTTATCGGGATCCTTCCACAATGGCAGCGGTGTCGGGTGAAGCTGCCCCGGGGCGGAGGAGTGGCGGCCGCGTGGCTTCAGACTGTGGCTTTTGTAAAACGCAGTGCGAGCGATTTAATCGAGCGATCTGCGCCTTTGTCCCCGCAGAAAGGAGCGGATCGACCGGCGAGGGACAGGAACAGCCCGCCGACAGCAGGGATATCTGAGAACGCACTCCAACGCACTTGCTATTGTTGATAAATAATACGCACGGCGCGATTATGTGAGACATGTATAGGCCCTGTGCCCCATTTATCCAGCCCAACAAACAAACTCAGGCGAACAGGAACAAATACTGTTGATCACAGACATCATTCACGGAAGATTGTATTACAGCTTTTCTTTCATTTAACATTTCCATGTGTGCGCTGGGTTGATCAAATATAAACTAATGGGTGTCTCTGCAAGTACGAGTCACAGTAGGCCAACAACAAAAAAACAAGTGACAAGTCAAATGTGATGCAATATAAATGTACACGTTCCGCTCTGGCCGCTGTTGGGTGTGGATGCGCTGTTATGGGGCCAGGTGTTCAGTAGCCAACCAGAACAGAGCTGGAAGCCGGTCCTCAAAATCCCAGGCGAGGGCTCGCACAGCCAGGTTTACATGGAGAGAAACCAGAAATCAGCCACACACAAACGCACACGTCAGGGGGGAGCCAGGAGGGCAGCGCGGGGCCGCAACATCACCCTAAAAAACCTACTGTATGGTGACCAAATGCTGGTCAAAGCACTAGGTTTCATTACTTGAGTAAAAGTACAGATACTACTGATCAAATATTACTCCCTTAAAAGTAAAAGTTACTTTGTCGGTTATTTACTTAGGTGAAAATACTGAAGTACTGTTGAAAAGTATTCGAGTTGAAAGTACGTATAAATCAGTTTGAAAAATAACTTTGCAGCTTGAAAAAATGTGAAATTGCGCCTGAATTCCCCTCTGTACGGGAACACGATGGGGACAAACTTAAGCTTCTTCTTGGTACTGTTCAAAGAGTGTGCTTTGTTAAGCCTAGGTCACAACTTGACGTACGGCCGGTCAACATGCAAAGAACACAAGACACGTACAGAGCGCGTGTATGGCGTGCCGCTGCAGAGGGTCTTTGTCATGTCAACAAACTCTACGGGCGCTTACGTTTTTTCAGGTTGCAAGAAAAACTTATGCACGTTGTGCATCTTTGTGCGTCGTCTGTATAGCCAGGGTATGTATTTTGTACATTTTGTACATAACTTTTCCGTATGCCTGGCGGACTTCGTTGATGTGTCGATTGCCACACGTGCACTTTTAGTGCGGCCAAACCCACAGATGTCTCGTACGTCCTCCGCGCATGTCGCGTAAATCGATCGTGAGTTGCTCAGTTTTCGGCCTGAGTGCATCAACTGCACAAAAGCTCTGATATAGAAAGCTTCAGAGCTTCAGAGATGCCTTCAGTTTTTGCAATATGCCGAGGAGAAGAGGGAAGGCGAGGAGAGAACAGAGGGAGGAGAGAGAAAAGGTGGAAGACCTGGGTCTCTTCTTTCACCAAAGGTGTTTGGATCCATACAAATGTATGACATGTGCTCACCGTGGCTTTCTCTCTCCAACTCCGGGAAAGGATTCTGCCCAAACATGCACCTTCTCTGTATCCAAGGACGTCCCCACCAGCGCCTCAGTCTTGGTCCCTGTTCTCGCATGAATTAGATAGAGAAGTATAGCTTGTTCTTGTTCCTCAGCTTCACAAACCTGTAAAACATCAGAGAAGAAATCTTTGCAGAGAGATCGCCCTTTTCACAGAGGAGAATGTGGTCAAAATATGATGAAATAAGCTACATATACCCCTCCAAACTGCCGGGTAATCTCTGCGACAAACGCACAGCGTTGATACACACAACGTTACACACAACGTTACACACAACATTACACACAACGTTACACACGTTACACACAACGTTACACACGTTACACACAACATTACACACAACATTACACACAATGTACAGATCGTGTGCCGTTCTTGAAACCTTCCTCCCGCGGTCAGTACGTTTATTGCAGGTTGGTCTTACAGCTTACGTTGGCTGTATGAATGATGCGACAGCTGTACGTCCGAGCAGCCACAGTCAGTGTGATGCATGTTGGACTTAAAGGTTGTACTTTGGGTGCGCAGTGATAACTACAATCTCCACAAACAAAAAATAAACGCAGCGATTTGGGAAACACCAGAAATCGCATTGCCAAAAGTCATACGTCTAGTTGTGACCAAGGCTTTAGGCTTTTAACTCGTGGTCAGGTTTACTTTTGACTTTACCACTGACACAGCCTGCTCACTGATAGACACCTGCAGTACATCCAGATGTGCTGGTCCAGTTCTGACCAGGACCAGGAAAAATGACCATATTAGACCAGTGCTCAGGTCTCTCCACTGTTGCACAGAAAATAGACTCAAATTAGCTTTGCTTGTCTGTAGATCTGAAAATAGTGCCACATGAACTATCCCGTACTCTAAGAGCCTCAGGGAGTGGTCTCCTGTTGGTCCCTAGAGTCAGGACTAAACATGGTGAGGCTGTGTTTCAGTGCTATGCTGCTGCCGTCTGGATCAGACTGGGAGAAAGTGAGAAGGGCCATGTTTAAGCCTGATTTGTTCTTATCCTTTTTTAATGGTAAATGGCCTTGAAACATAAATAAACATGCCTTGCCTTTGGAGCCTTTACATAAATGTAGTGCAGTGGATTATTTATTCATCTTCCAAATGTAGTGGAGCAAAAGTAACATGTTCTCAACCAATCGGATCTTTTTTCAGTCAAATTTACCCAGAACTCCCCCGAACGAACACAAGAATCAGCCCAACACTGGAGCAGGCGACAGATGTGAAAACTGTTTGATCTAAAGTCAAAGCTAAACGCACTAAAAACAGCTACAGTCAACTTTATTAGTTGTGTTGTAAGACTGTATTCACATGTTTTTCAAAGTGTCAGTATCAGTCCCATTGTGATTTTAGATTATTTCAATTAAAACAGTGTGCCTTTTATCGATCACGTCTTGGACATTGTGAGTTATCTTATTAAAATGTTATTTTAAAAAGAGCCAGTCTTTTGAGCGGCTCTTTGAAAAGAACGGATCCCACAGACTCAGCTCTCAGTAAAGAGCCGTAAATCCCAATCTCTACCTCTGATTGTGGGTAGTGCCAGGTATATCACTTCAGGCCCCAGCTTTTTTGTACTTCCAGAGCCACTTTAACCAATGGGCTAGCAGGGGCTGGAGCCCAGGGGTCTACCATAGTCAAGGGCCTATCAGAATTAGGGGGGGGGGGACTTGTTGATTTTCATGTCAATCACTTCACTTTGCGGCATGACTAACCGTATGCGATGATTGTGCTGCGCTCCTATGTGTGTACCTGGAGTGGGCCCGCCCTACCTGGCCCAGAGGGACACATGTAGGAGTAGCAGGGTTAGGGTTTTTGTGAGACTTAGTGTTAGGGTTATAAGTTAGGGTTAGGGTTTGCGCTGAGGGGGGTGGGGGCCTACAATTCTGTTTAAGCCACGGGGCCTATGGGTACATTAAGGCGGGCCTGTGTACTTCTACATAACAGAATGTGACCAACAGTATTCCAACCTGGAGCCGTACTTTCCCCTGGGAAGGCATGGGAACTATTACCCGACAATGAAGCAGCCTGGGGCTTCATGTGTGTCCAATAGAGTAACCAAAACAACCATATACTGCTTCATGTCCGGCTAAGCGACCTGAAGAAGCTCCCGCTGCAGCTCAGGTCATAATACAGGGAAATATCTGAATATTTTGACCCACAGTGAGGGTTACAGATTTATCTCATTTATCTCTGCAGTAAAATCACTGGTCATATTTCGGCGACTTTGGCGCCTAAAGGGTTATACGTGAGGGTTTTAGAGGGATACAAAGATTCAGTTCAGAGGAGATTCAGGATCTTATTTTGGCTTTGAATAAACTTTTTTTAAATGAAAAAATCAATTAAATAAAAATGTAAAACAAAAATGTATTTTTGGGGTTCAAAGCTGAATAATAAGAAGAGTTCAAAATATCATTGAAAGCCCTTTATCTGAGCCTTTATAAGCATGAAAGAGAAAGCAAAGGTTTGAACTGTTAGTTGTCCCACATTTAAAACGTTTTATATGGTAAATGGTCTCAACTTATATAGCGTTTTTCCACCTACATTAGGCACTCAAAGCGCTTTACAGCAAGGATCCACTCACCCATTCATACTCTCATTCATACACCAATGTACACAGACACTTTAGAATCACACTGTTCCAACTCACATCAGGAACATCCCAACACTGAGAACCTTCACTAGATCAGGAAAACTCTGGCTCCTGGACAATCAAACCTGCAGTCACAGTGTGAACATGGAGGCTGTTTACCAATAGTGTTTAAAATCTCTTATTTGTCTGTGTCGTTTTGTTCATAATGTCTTTTTACTAACCATTTTATCTTGTCTTTTGTTCATGTCTGTTGTGCTTGTTGTTCTGAAGACAGCAACCTGCCCTGGGACCACAGATGAAAATTAGCCATTGTGGCTAACTCTGGCATATTTACATGTGGACTTTGAGGATAATTAATATGCACTGTCCCATCTTAAATAAATAAATAAACATCCTTGTTATTTGTCCACAAACCACGGCATGTTCGATAATGGAGGGGGTGTCACCACAATGTGAGAAAAATGCATTCTGAGGAAAAGCCATGGTAAAATGTATATTTATTTGAACATGTTTCTTCACCTCAGATAGGAGGTGTTTATGAAGTGTTTACAGTAGTTTATACATGCCCTAGTTTGTACATACCCTGCCTTTAAACTTCACTCCCATTTCCACTGCGTGTTGGAGAAAATCACTTAAACTATGCATTTCCTTCATAAATCCAGGGCTGAAGTGAAAATGAGCAGTGGGGAAGTGCAGCCTCTGTGGTAATAATGGGATTGACCCAGATGTGTTTGCGTGACACTGCAGTGATAAGCTGTACATGGGTATATCAGGCTGCTGCAGGTGTGCCGCTGTGTGCCAGACAAACACAGATTAGCAGATTAGCCGCAGTACTTTCCACACTTTGGATCACGCGAAGGATATTATTCATGTCAGTGCAGGGACGAGGAGGGATCACTACTGGATCAAAATGTATGTTTAAAATGTTTCAGATGACAAAGTCTGCAGTCTGATCCTGGGAAAATAACAACATATCCGGTTTGACTTTCCCTTCTGCTCTCTTCTTCTTCATCTCTCAGCTCTCACTGTAATAAGTGACTCACAAAGGGTGTTTCCTAAAATCACTCTGAGTTATTAAGCTTTGGGGAACTGACTGTTTTTCCAAACTGAATTGGAAAACTGTCATTCGAAATTTTACATCGTTCTTCCAGAAATCCAAATCATATTTTCAGGGCCAAGCCAATTTGGCCTCCCCTCCCCCAACAAAGCAAAAATGTAAACTGTCCCACATTTAAAACGCTTTATATGGTGAATGGTCTCAACTAGCGTTTTTCCACCTACATTAGGCACTCAAAGCGCTTTACAGCAAGGATCCACTCACCCATTCATACTCTCATTCATACACCAATGTACACACTTTATAATCACAACAAACAAAAGTCACATAATAATTTGTATACATTTATAACATTTATACATGCGTGTGTGTGTTTTTAGCACATGCAAATTGTTTGAAATGCTTTGACACAAATGATATTCTGTATTTTTCATAGATTTTGAGGCTGATTTTATGGAAAAGCTTAGATTTAATGTATTAATTTACGATTACGATTATTATTATTGGTTGCTATTGTTTTAATCAGAAGATGAACATTCAGTTCATCAGTTTTGTTGTAGCCCACACTGGGTTTTATTTGAGCAGGAAGTCTCCACTTCTGATGTAAATGTACAACTTGTCACGGTGACGTTGCACTGCTCCGTGGAGGCACAGGAGGACCAGGAGGACCAGGAGGACCAGGAGGCACAGGAGGACCAGGAGGACCAGGAGGACCAGGAGGACCAGGAGGACCAGGAGGACCAGGAGGACCAGGAGGCACAGGAGGACCAGGAGGACCAGGAGGACCAGGAGGACCAGGAGGACCAGGAGGACCAGGAGGGCCAGGAGGGCTCCTTTGAAAGCTGAACTCTCTGGTTCTGGCACAAAAGACCACAAGTCTCGATCTCTTTCCGTTCAAACGTTATGTCCAAAAGTCGGGGATGTTGTAGATGGCCGCCATGGGCCTCATGGTTCAACAACTAAAGCGCTATTAGGCTCCACCAGATGGCGACCTCGGCGAGGCTCAAGGCCGCCCTGCATATTTTAAACTTCTTTCATCTTCGTTTCATTTCATTTCGTCTGATCCACAATTATTTCAAACCAGATGTTTATTTTTACTTACGTCAATCTCTTCCCTTTTTCAGCAGAAGCTCCGCCTCACTTCCTGTTTCCCGTCTGTGATCCTGGGTCTGGGATGGATTTGGAACTCTCTATCTGAGAGAATCAGGATCATGTTGATTTAATCCAGAAAAGTGTGGACATACTGGGATAGCTCATTCTGATCCAGCAAAGTGGAATCGAAACATTTACACACATTTCACAGACTGCACACTTACCAAAATAGAGGCTCTTCACCAAACTTTACACTTTGTGACCTTCATCCAGCAGGGCCATTTTCTCTTTCTCCAAACCAGGTGCTGCTACTGCCACAGGACTGGCTGAAAACAGAGCCTCGTCTGATGAGTGAGGAAACTGAGACTGTGATGTTTGCAACAATGTCACAAATCAGCAACATTCACATGGCTGACACTGACCTGCTTTTCCTCGTTCGGCCGGGCCGAGCAGGTGCAGACGTGGAGAGGGAGATGGACTGTTCCATTGTGTCCAGCTACACTTCACTCTCCCCCTGTCTGCTGTGCTCTGTTTGTCCACACGGGGGCAGCACAGCGCCACACATGCAGCGCAGCTCTGTTACTGCTGTAATGTCCCACCTGATGCTGTGGAGGGCGCTGTCACCTTGTGGTAGACTCTTGCGTGTCAGTAAAAGAGCAGGGGAGGCCATGGAGAAAAAGAGAAACAACTGTCACTTATTTAGTCACAATTTTCGCCAAGAAAACACACAGAACCTATTCCCAGAGTGTGTAGGCCTGGATGTAGAAGTGCCAGTTACTCTGATTATTTTTCATCCTTATTAATGTGGTATTTTATTGCTGTTAACTGGTTTGTAAGACTTCTACTATCAAGCTACAGTGACAAAGCAATTTACTTTGTGGATGAGTAGTGGTGGTAGTATTTTTTTATTTGGTTGTTTATTTGGTTGGGACAGTGAAAGTTAATGAACACACATGGGTCTCATGCATGTAAACACGCCACGCCGGATTGTGTCTTCTTCTTCTTCTTCTTCTTCTTCTTCTTCTTCTTCTTCTTCTTCTTCTTCTTCTTCTTCTTCTTCTTCTTCTTCTTCTGACTGTGAGGCAGATGTGCAATGAGACCCAGTGAGACAGTCTCAAAGCAAATCATCACAGCACACCGACCAAATGTTTTTGGACGGAGGTTCTGCTGTACCTGCAGGTCGATCCCTTCCAGCCAAGAAGCCTGTGCCTGTGTCCACCACAGGTCGTCGGGGTGGGACGCCCTGGCAAACAACAGACTGTCGGAGTTAACCTCGAGGCACATGTTTTGATTTTTGTTCTCACTTTGATTAGTTCCTCCAGTAGAGACTTGGAGCTGTGGCTTTCAGACGGACTTTCCTACATCACGCTGAACAGACAGGCCTCTTCATCGTGACAGGGCCGCCCCACAACAATCACAAGTTCGACGGATGATACTTTTAACTGAGAAGAGCTTTCCCTTCGTTACCTCGTCATATTTACATTACTGTAGTAGCTTCATCAAATTAACAAGTGTGAGCTTTTCCAAATTAGGTCTCATTAATTTACCACAATCTTTCTGTGTGACTGTTCAAATTCGACCTTTGACGCTTGTGGTGTGTGGAGCTGTGTGGTGTGTGTTGCCCGTGCGGCTGCTCTTGCTGTAACAAACACCTGTTTAGTCTGCAGGGATGCTGACTCGCTGTGAAGGAGCTCAGGCACTTCCTCTCACTGCTCAGTCTGTTTCTGACTTTTCTGTTCAAACGGGTCCTAAGTGTAAAACCCAGGAAGAGGAAAGAGAAAGCAGTTTTGGAAATAGCCCTTGTGACAGAGGCTTCAGCAGCTGTAATAGTATTGTAGTATCAGTCAGAGTAGTGGTGGTAGTAAACTCTTAATTCAAGGTACTATTTATGATTAGTGACAGTATTTTCATTGGACTTGGCAGTGCGGTGGCTCAGTGGTTAACAATCGCGCCTCCCTGGAACTGTTCTGTTCT
Organism: Gobius niger; assembly: GCF_951799975.1. Classification (NCBI taxonomy): domain Eukaryota; kingdom Metazoa; phylum Chordata; class Actinopteri; order Gobiiformes; family Gobiidae; genus Gobius; species Gobius niger. The sequence continues at coordinate 3,897,125 of NC_136865.1, read as the reverse complement.
GTGCGGAGTTTGCTGATTCTCCTCCTGTGTGCACGGGTTTCCTCCGGGCGCTCCGGTTTACCTGATCCACTCAAAACATGTACAATGCGTGAATCCTCCAGCCAGGTGATTCTGACCATCAGCCTGGCTCCACATCTGGAGATGGGTCCCCAGATTAGACCAGGTCTTCATGAAGTTGTCCAGGAATGATCCACAGCAGTAGAAATGTTCAATCATTGTAGTCATCTGGACCGGGTTGTCAACTACAGTTCAGTTCAAAACTGCGCTATAATCGAGTCTGAGTTTGATGACCGAACAACATTATAAACAAAGCAATGTGTGAAAGTACTGAAGACAATACAAATCCTTTACATGTGTGTGGAGAGTATCTTTAGGGCTTCAACAATATAAAGCTTGCGCCTGAATTCCCCTCTGTGCGGCATCGCGACAGGGACAAACTTTCATCCTTGTCCCGAGTTAGTGGCACTGACCGTACCTCTGCACTTTCTGTGTGGAGTTTACATGTTCTCCCCGTGTCTGCGCAGGTTTCCTCCAGGTACTCCGGTTCCCCCACCACTAAAAACATGTACAATTGGCTTGTTGCGCGGTGTGGCTATGCTAGTTCCTCTGACCTGAAGGTGTGAGCGCCTGGACTTCCTGTCTGTTTTCTTTTCCTGGAATAAAAATCATATTTTCCAAAGATTATGTTGTGGGCGGTGAGTTCCTGGTCGATGATCATTTACTGTGTTCAAATCTTTATGTAACGAGTTCAGATCAGAGACGCCTGTGATCATAAAGGATTGATAGTTTGTCTTGAAGCTAAAGGCTAACATGCTATAAAAGAATATATATATATAAAGGCACTATTTCAAGTTGTGTAATGCCTTAACCCCTTAACTCCTACCTGAACTGAGCACATTTTCTCGACGAAAACAATGATGGAAATGCGGCAAAATGTCACAAAAATATCACAAGAACTTGACAAAAATGTGACAAAAATGTGACAAAATGTCACAAAAAAATTACAAAAAAATTACAAAAATGTGACAAAATGTGACAAAAAAATGACAAAAAAGTGACAAAAATGATGGGAAAAAAATGTGAAAAAAAGTTCCTCTCGGTTTAGGCGGGAGTTAAGAGGTTAAATTAGCCTTTAGCTTCAAGACAAACTCCCTGATCCTCACAAACATATATGGAAATATTTCTACCAGGAACTCACTGGTCTGAGCTCATCCTAATGGAAATGAACACGAACAGGAAGTACTAGCGCCCACAGCTTCAGCTCAGAGGAGCTAGCGTAGCCACATTGTGCAACAAGCCAATAGGACAGGATCAATGAGCGTGCGTTTGAGAGTGCGCATGGGGGACGATGGGTGGAAATTTGCTCAAGGCCACAATCCGGTGTGGCTTATTTACATGCATGAGACTGGGACTTAAAAACGGCCCTGGACTCTGACCAGTCTGGCCCGAATTAGCGTAAATGCGCACAGCACAAACACATATTGACATTACCCAAATCTAAAAGCTCCTGAACTGGAGAGCAACTTTTTGTCATGATTTTGTTGTTTTTTCATTACTTTTGTGGCTTTGTCATTGTGTTTTATCACTTTTTTGTGGCTTTTGTGTCGCTCTTTTGCTCTGTTTTTGTCTCTTTATTGTTGTTGTTGTTTTGTCACGTTTTTGTTGGTTTTTGTCACGTTTATGCCACATTTTTGTTGTTTTTGCGGCACATTTTTTGTCCCGTGTTCATCCTCGTTTTCGTCGCTATTTTGGCGCTTTTCCTTTGAGCTTTTAGATTTGGGCAAAGCTCGGTTAAGGCGTGAGATAAGAGGTTAAGGAGAAAATCGAGAGGCCAGACCGGCGGCCCTGGAGCCAGTGGCCCTTCTGTGCTCTTCCAGAATGGACACATGGCCAGTCCGCCCCTGCATGAGACCCATGTACGTTCATTAACATGCACTGTCCCGACCAAATAAACACAACACAATACAAATACAACTGTACTCATGAACAGTACTTCAGTAAATGTACAGAAGTATTGATGACCACTTCTTATGATAATGTAGCCAAGTAAAGAGCTCAATAACGTTGCATTTTCTTGATACTTTAAATCTTGTGCCTGTGTTTGCCCAGCTGAAGAAGTTCCTAGTTAATCCGCCTTTGGAACGAGCCTGGGAATCCCCCACGCTGCCGTGTGCGCTCCAATCATTTGGAACCGCACAACAGCCTGGGGACCATGGCCGAAATATTTGCATGGATTTGGGAACCAATCACAGAACGAGGAGGGGACGGCAGGACAATGACGAGCTATTCGAGATATGGAAGCTTGTGGTTTGTTTGCAGATCCAACATGACAGATTCCATATTCTGTTCAAGCTTTAGACCGTGTTCTAAACAGTAACCGAGCTCTACCCCAATCTAAAAGCTTAAAAGAAAAGCATCCAAAAACAAAAGTGTGCTGGAAAAGCAACAAAAAAGCAACAAAAAAGTGCCAAAAACACAACAAAATGTGACGGAAACGTGACGAGAAAGCAATAAAAAAAGCGATGAAAAAAACAACAATAACATGAACCCCCCCCTGAAAAACAAGAGACGAAAACCCAATGAAAAAGTGATAAAAAGGTGACAAAAAAAGTGACGAAAACATGCCAAAAAACAACAAAATGTAAAGAAAAAGCAACGGAAACATGACAAAAATGCAGGGACAACGTGACAAAAAGTTACCATCACTTTTCTAGATTCGAGCTTTCAAATGAGGCGTTACAGTGTTGCTCTCCAGTCAAGAAGCCTTTTAGATTTGGGTAAAGCCGAACTGGAGAAAATGCTCTCGGTTAAGGTAAGAGGTTAACATATGTATTTGTGGAAGTGTCACATTTACGCTAATTTGGGCCAGGCTGACCAGAGTCCAGGGCTGTTTTTCGGTCCCAGTCCCGCCCCTGTCTGATACGATGATACGATTGGCTGTGGCCACGTGCAGACACATGATAGAAATTTGTAGCGCGCAATAAACAGCTTTGGACAAACAGGGGCGGGACTGGGACTGAAAAACAGCCCTGGACTCTGACCAGCCTGGCCCAAATTAGCGTAATTGTGACTTCCACAAATACATATTTTAACCTCTTACCCCCCGCCTTAACATTAACGAGTGCATTTTCCCCAGTTCGGCTTTTTTATTATTATTTTTTTGATCGGTATCATCAGCAAAAAGAACGGGAAAGGTGGTCGCAGAAACAGAAGCAAAATCTTTAATATAAATAATAAATAATAGTGGTCCCAAAATTGAGCCTTGTGGCACACCATACTCCACGGAATTCCTTTTAGATTCATGTTTTTTTTATACTGGGCTTTACCCAAATCTAAAAGCTTCTCGACTGGAGATCAACAATGTGACGCCTCATTTGAAAGCTAAGACCTACAAAAGTGATGTTGTTTTTTTAATGATTTTTTCTAGCATTTTTTGTTGTGTTTTTTTTTTTGTCCGTGTTTTTCCTCATGTTTTTGTTGACTTTTCATCCTCTTTTTCTCGCCATTTTGATGCTTTTCTTTTTAGCTTTTAGATTTGGGTAAAGCTCGGTTGAGGCGGGACCGGTTGCCCTGGAGCCAGTGGCCCTTCTGTGCTCTTCCCGAACGGACATATGGCCAGTCCGCCCCTGTGGACAAACGTAAACCACACCTCTCCAACGAGAAAACGAATTACAGACTAAATATCACCTGTGATTTTAATCAGGCCACTTTGGAACTGAGTTTAAGCTAACTTCCTCCAGGTTTAGTCCCTTTAACCCGCCGTCCTCGCCTTTGTTTACGTGTTGTCTTTGTCGTCCGTCCCCGTGTCCTCCTCTGCCGTGTGCCCGCGGGTGATACGGCTCGTCCTCACTCCTCGGCTCAGACTGACGGACGTGCGCCGCCATTGCTTCTCGTTGACAGCCGCTCATTGTTTTCCCGCGCTTAATAACTCCGGCCGCTGACAGCCGGCCGCTCGCGCTCTCACGCTGCTTCCCTCCCGCCGCACGCGCAACACATGGACCCGACCACGAAAACGCAAGCAAACACAACACTGTGAAGCTGGCCCCCCATGCGACTTTGAGCAGTGACCGATCTAACCTCAGTCAGTGAATAGTTTACGTCCATTTGCAAATGTTGAGCTAAAGTTATTTCAAAGTCCATCCCTACACCACATGACTCACAGCAGGGATTCCCAACCACGGGCACCAAAGCCATATATTTTGCAGTAGAATATGCAGTTTGGGGAGTGTTTTAGGTTTATTTTGAACGCAACATTGTCCTTTCCTTACTACCACTCCGGTAACACTTTACATTACGGGCCAGAAAGTCCTTGGTACTTACAGAGGTAATTCTAGATACTTATTGTGGTACTAACAGTGGTACTTATGGTGGTACTTATGGTGGTACTTACAGTGATACTTAATTCTAGGTACTTACAGTGGTACTTATGGTGGTACTTATGGTGGTACTTACAGTGATACTTAATTCTAGGTACTTACAGTGGTACTTGCGGTGGTACTTACAGTGATACTTAATTCTAGGTACTAACAGTGGTACTTATGGTGGTACTTATGGTGGTACTTACAGTGATACTTAATTCTAGGTACTTACAGTGGTACTTGCGGTGGTACTTACAGTGATACTTACAATGGTACTTATGGTGGTACTACTACTACTAGTACCACATTGACTACCTATGAATTGCTGCTGTAGCATCTTTGAATTACCAGTAAGTACCATAGATGTATCACTGTAGCTACTAGAAACTATCAATTAAAGTACCAAAGTAAATAGAAGTACAACCTTCATTACAAGAGCATTACCGCTGTATCTCTTAGTGACGAGAGATACAGCGGTAACTCTGTGTCTCCCTAACCCTAATCCTAATTACTAGTAAATACCACTTTTAGTACCACAGTAAGAAACTAGAATTACCACTGTAAATGCTAGTACTTACAACTGTAAGTAACACAATAAGTAGGCCTACCTAGAATTACCACTGTAACTGTAAGTACCACAATAATTTCCACTGTAATTATCACTGCAAGTACCACGGACTTACTGGCCCGTAATGTAAAGTGTTACCGATACTCTGTTTAAGTGACTGCTTAGACTGCAACCATTCTTGAGGTGGGGGGTACACAGAGTACCACTAAAGGGTCCAAGGGGTCCGCCAGACAAAAAGGTTGGGAAACACTGACATACAGTGGATGTCCCATAACTGGACGAGAAGCTTAGGCTACCACAGTGCAGTGCTACCTAAGCCTAAACAATATAACATAGTGTGTTATAGGCGATAGTGCATGTGAAACTCACAGAATAAAACAGTTCACACACAGGCTGAATGTGTGGACACCCATCAGGAGAGCGCTTACAACTCAGACTCCGGACACTTTGACTTTGACCAGCTATAAGTGGGTTATTCTTCGGACTAAATGGGAATAAACAGGGCACTAACCCGACAGCAGACTGGACATGGACAGATATCAACTGTCTGATCTCATTTTTAATCAATTTCTACACGGTCGTTCTTTGGTAAATGGTAACCCCTTTTCGTCACAAATCGCATATATTTGGGTTGACCATATTTAGCATCATCCATCCATCCATCCATCCATCCATCCATCCATTTTCTTCCGCTTTATCCGGGTCGCAGAGGCATCAGTCTCAGCAGAGATGCCCAAACTTCCTGATCCACACACACCTCCTCCAGCTGTTCTGGGGTGACCCCGAGGTGACACCAGGCCAGCTCGGAGACATTGTCCCACCAGCGTGTCCTGAGCCTTCCACGAGGCCTCCTCCCAATATGACAAGCCTGGAACACCTCCTGGAGGCGACCAGAAGGCATCAGAAACAGACGCCCTAGCCACCTCAGCTGGCTCCTTTCGACGTGAAGAAGCAGCGACTCTACTCCGAGCTCCTCCCGGGTAACTGAGCTCCTCACCCACTCTCGGAGGGTGCGCCCAGCCACCCTGCGAAGGAAGCATATTTCGGCCGCTTGTATTCGCGATCTTGTCCTTTCGGTCATTACGCAAATCTCATGACCACAATGCAAAGTTCACACATCAGGGTTATGTTTTCCACAAATGACTACTTTTACAACATACTTTTATAGGGCAAAAAGAATACACCCTACAAAAAGTTTTAAAAAAGTACTTGGATTTTTTTTTCCAAACCCCTAAAAATAAAAGATCACGTTGTCATTTCAATATTTTTTGTGAAAGCCAATCAAAACAACAGCCCGGGTCTCCCCTCCTGGTTTTTAAAAATGACCTCAAGTATCCTTCAAGTGCTGGACCTGACCCACGCGCGGCAGGACCAGCTCTGTCAACACCACGCCTTCCTAAAAAGAAAAAAAAAAAAAAAACCTGCGCGCGTCCGCTCCTGCAACTGTTGTTACTGTACTCGGCCGTGCGCGCGCACCAGTCACGGTCACGCGCCCGGGGGGCTGGGGCTCGCGGAGTCTGAAAACGGAGCGGCTCGTGCAGACGGCAGGCAGGACGCAAGTGAACCCAGCTCGTTTTTCTTTTCTTTTCTGTACCGCGCACTGCTGCGGTGGCGCACGCCCTCCCTCCGCCGCCCGTCTTTTGCCGCCCGTCTCTGCCGCTCGTCTCTGCCGCTCGCCGCTCACTTTGATGGGGGCCGCCACACCGCGCAGGGACCATGCCGGTGATGAAGGGATTATTAGCGCCGCAGAACACCTTCCTGGACACCATCGCGACGCGCTTTGATGGCACCCGTAAGTTGCTTCTTTCTTTCTTTTTTCGGAATTCTTTCTTTGGCCCTGGTTTGGTCTTGGTTTTGCTTTGATGGCACATGCAAGTTGCGGGTTTTTTTCTTTGAGCTTCAGTTTGCTCCGCGGTTTGGTCTGGCTTGAGTCTTGGTGTGGTCTTTGTTTGGGCTTTTTGCAGTCCTGATAACTTTCCTCCTGCTGCTTTAGAACAAAGCAATGTTTTTCTGCTCTTTGCTTTCCTTTCACTCCGGGTTCTTTGCAAACACTGATGCTGAGATATGTAGCAATTTGTGGAAATATGGTTTCCCTTTTAAAAGTTTATATTCACCTTTTCGCGGATGAGAGAACGCCGTATTTACGCCGAGTCCGAGCGGCCAGGCGCTGTCCGCGGTGCTGGATTCAGCGGCGCGGCGCGTTCAGCACCACGGACAGCGACGCGCAGCGCACCCGCGTTCTTCTACGCTCTTTTTTCAACGGCTTCTTTCTTTTCTACTTTTTTTCCCCAACCTGGCCCCTGCTACTCCCCTGAATTCAAAATTTTTCTCAGCTTGTCAGCCAGGTCCTGGAGTTGTGTGGAGTTTTCCGTATTGTCTGCGTAGGTACTCTGGTTTCCCCTGGCACTAAGAACATGATCACAAATCCAGGCTGAATGAGAGTGTGTTTGCGCGTGTGGCTAGCGGGACAACGGATGTAAATTAGCCCCGGCAAGGTTGTTTCCATGCATGAATCGCATGTATGCTCAGTATCACGCACTGTAGTGACGGAATAAACCCGGCACGTTGGCTGAGGTCGGTAGATCAAGGTTCCTCAGACCCAAACCGAGAGTTTTTTTTTCTTTTGTTGGTCCCAGACTCTGGAACGAGCCGCCTCTGTACATCAGACAGGCTGACTCGCTTACTGTTTTTAAAGGAACAGTTCACCGTTCTTACCTCAGCTTAGACGAGTTGATACGTACCTGTCTGGTCTGTGTGCATGTCCATGGAAGAGCGTGGTTGCTTCCAACTTCACCCCGCTTGGAGCTATAGGAATACATTGGGAAAGGCCAGATGCTAACAGGACTGAGGCATAGTATATATATCTATACTTCGGAGGTTGTTCAAATTGTTTTTTTGTGACATTACTTATTGTCCTTATGTCTTTTTTTGTTCAGCGCTTTGGTCTACTTAGTTTTTTTTTAATAGTGCTTTTTATACTGGTTTGGAAATGAAAAGTTGCCAGATCCAAACCAGTGTTTCTCACCTGGTACTGGCATTGGGACCCACCATTTCACAGGGACGACAAGCCGCGTCACATTTTGAGGCTTAGGTAGTGATTCTATACCTTTGTTGTCCATACATTTTAAAATAAAGGTTTTCTTGTAAAGGCTCATAACCCACTGAAAACTGATTTAAGCTGTTTCTCATCGACTCACATATCAGTTCAAACGGTTTTCAGACTCTTTTACAGAACACCTTGATATTTCTAAACTCAAACTCAAACACAACAGCACAAACAATCCGTAATGGCTCCATAATGGCTTGTTTAGTCCAGCAGCGAGGGAGTGTCTATAATCAGAATACATTCTTTTAGCTTCTTTTTCGCACTTCATCATCATGTCTAACTTTTTCTCCATAATTCCCGTCCGTCGCTCCTCTCGCTCTCCCCCCGCCCTCTCTCCTCTTCCCTCCTCTCCTCTCTCTGCGTAGGGGATTTTCCTGTGCTCCGTGGCAGCCCCCGAACACATTTATCAAATTTAATTGGTGCGCTCGGCGACAGCGATACACTCTCTCTCTCTCTCTCTCTCTCTCTCTTTATTTCAGACTCTTTATTTACGTCATGAATGCTGGGTCAGCGTCTTTATCATCTTTCAGCCTCTCCCCGCGTTTGGGTTCGGCGCAGCCAGGGGTTGTTATGTTGCATAAACCGGTCCATACAGCCATCCCACTATTGTGTTTTTTATCTTACCTTATTTCAGCTTTTTATTTTACATTTTACAATGTTCGCTTTTGTTGTTGCGTAGCATTTCATTAATCAATTCTCCATATTAATTCAGTCTCCTTCAACACTCTGTTCCACCTGATGATGTCATGAGGTGGTGCTCTCCTGTGTTTTAAGGGGAGACACTGCAGGAAAAACTCTTCTAAACTTTTAGGTTTTGGGGTTTGCGATCCAGCTTTGAAACCCTTAGAAACATACAGATCTTTCAGAAATAACTTTCAAAGGCTAAAAACAATCTAATGTCAAAAGAAATAACCTATATGTCGGCTCTGTTTTTTGGATTTCGTTGTCAAAAAATGTATATAGTTTAACCGTTGTTTTTTGTTTTTGTTTTATGAAAAGATCAAATGAAAAAAGACTTGCTACACATTTTAGAGCGTGGTCCAGCCTGGAAGGTGAAGTACTTGAAAGGAGAGTTCTTCTCGCTCCTGTCAGTGCAGTGTGTGGGGGGGCATTAAGTGCTCTACCATTGGTTCACACTTTTTAGATTTCAAAGGACAAATATCACGTAGAGGCATGTGTTACTTTGTTATTGCTGAGAGTTTCCATGACCAGTGCTGCCCCAGTTTCCTTAACTGACTCTGTTTACCGATTACTCCTTTAAAGGGCCTATTTCATGCAAAATGGACTTTTTGTTGTAATGCTATTTCCTTATCAAAAACACCGCCAGAGTGTTTTTAACTTCATTCACGCAGTTCTCAGGAATCCTCCTGAATCCTGCTCTGAGCAGCTGCTCCGCCCTCTGCTGGAAAACCACTGAGTTGTGACACTCTGACGTTTTTTACGTCAGGAAGAGCACAACTTCTGTAATATAGTGCCTTACAGCCTGATTTTAATTTATTAAACAGCTTTTTCATCATTTCTGTTGTAAGAAATACATTTAAAAAATGTAAAAGGAAGTGCCCGACCCGTCTTTTTTCTTACCTAACGATAATGTTGCGGAGAAAAGTGCGGATTCAGTGACTATCAGCCAAAATAGTGTTGTTCTGTGACTGTCTCTGGTGGATGTTTGGTGAACGAGTCCCATAATGTAAACACCTGATGGAGCGGTGACTCAATCCAAACGCGTGTTAGCTTGTGTTTTAGCGTGCTAGCGTGTGTGTTAGCCATTTATGAAGCTGTGTTGCAGATGTCAACTCCTTATAACTGCATTGGGAAGTAAGTTCACTTATTGCTGTGTTATTTATATATTTATTGTACTGCTAATAATGCATGGGCAGATTAGCTTGGAGAGAGGGGGCGGAGTTAACTGAATTGAAGCGTTGTGTCTTCCGGGTTTGAAAAATACCTCCAGAAAATACTTATATTTCTCTACTCTCTTTCAAGCTAAAGTGCTTTAGATTTTTAAAGACCTGTAAGACCCTCCCACCTTCCCAATATACGCTGTCAACGCAATAGACAAACACACCTACACCACCTACCCGTTTCTCTACACTCTCACACACACAAAGACACGCATGCACACACACTCACACTAACACAATCTTGTTGTCTGTTGTTCAAATCACCTGGATGGAGGAGTCACCTATTGTGCATGTTTTGGCCATATTACATGGTGTGTTACTAAGAATCATCGTGTTACTGAGATCATTGCTCATAACGTTTGTGTTGTCACTGTAGAGGATCTGACATACTAAGAGTTTCCATGGGCCACGAGCAGGTCACCAATGTACAGTTTAACACAAATACTGCAGTTGTCCTAAAAAGTGTCTCGATAAAACCTTCACTTCACTGGCTGGGGGGACGATAAATGCTCTCTGCTGGCATTATCCTTTCGAACTAAGTCATAATGAGGTGAAGAGGGAAATAAAAAAAAGGCTTTCAACTCACAACACGTCGGAGTGAATAGTCTCTCCACGTTCTGCGAAAAACTTAAAGACCTTAAACTTCAGAGACATGGCCCCGTAAGGCAGCCCCAAACGCCGGCGATGAGGATCTTCAGCCACAGATTTCATTTACAACGCGCAGTTCGTGGTCGTCCTCAGCTGTTGAGGTCAGTCGTAAAGTACGGGCTCTCGTGATGGTGGAAATGGCCTCCTGTCCTTGAGAGGAAATACTGAATGATGAGAACGGGAGAATGAGTTTGTTGGGCGGGCGGGCGGGCAGCGGAGCTCGACGAGGCGCTTTGGCCTTGGAGAGTGAGAGGAAGAGGAGGGAGGTGTTGGGGAACGGGAGGGAGGAGAGAGGATGAGCAGAGCAGGATGGAGGAGAGAAGGCAGCTCAGTGCTCTGACGTCACGCCCGGCCCGGGGAGCCTCGGACCTGCAGACAATGCATGATGAATGGATCCCAGTCCAGCGGAGAGCGGTTTAAATAGAACAGCTTTACAGGCCGTGTATTAAGCAGAGAGAGCTCTCCCACTTCGCCCCAGTGCGTCGTAATGTGGGAAAGAGTAGAGTTCAAACTGTTAAGAAGGACGAGACAAAAAGTCAAAAGTGTCCACGAGTCCACAAAGCCAGGAGGACATTCACGGAGCGGTCACTTGTTTATTTAACGTTGACACAAGTTGATATGTATCTCATATCAACAGTGAGGGGGAAATACTGACTTGGATTAGAGGGTTCGGGTTATCAGGGTAGATCGATGCAAACATTCCCTTTGCACAAAACCTGCTTAGATAAGAAGAAGGCTCTTTGACCAATCAGAGGAGAGAATCCGCCTCTCTGTGGCCCAAACTCTGCAGTGTTCGGAGGAAGAGGAGCAGAGAGGGAAGAGGAGGAAGCCCCTTGAGAGAAGTCCTTTTTTTGAAATAGATCGTATAAACATAGCATAGATTTGATAAAGCAACGACATCGTGTTTTTACACCAGTGGCTAATGCGGATTTTAGATGACGACATGAAAAAGGCTTATTTCTCGTTCACAGAGTAATACGAGTGTTTCTTCGATGAAGGTTCTTGAGTTGTCATCTGTACTCTGTAGTTGGTGAAGGATGTTTCGCCTCTTCATCCAAAAGGCTTCATCAGTGACACTAAAGTTTCCAGCTCAGCCACGGATAAAGACAACTGGGAGGGGTTAGGGGGTTAACTTAGCTAAAGAGAGGGACTTAACCTTCATTAACAGATCTGTTAGTATTTTATAACACCCGTCCAGAAGGTTTGAACCACATTGTGTTTTGTGTTTTGAGATTGTGTACAATTGGTGGAGCACTTTCATTTTGAATAGAATATGAGGAGGGAAATATGTTCTATGGATAAAATGTAGGATTTCTTGAAGATAACTGCATATTCTACCAAATAATGTCCCATTTTGAATTTGTTGGATGAGGAAGTTCTTCTTCCCACTGTTAGACGACACACATAGGCTCATGATAAGCTGATTGAAATAGAGAATATCATTTAGAAACTGTTCGGTGAGGACAAATTAGATTTGAGTACGAAGGGTAACTGTTCTGTGGGACCCCATAAGTGCACACTGCAATTGGAGACACTGGATCCTTTCAGACTGTACTGTTGTTGCAAGTCTTGAAAAGTTCAGAGAGTTAGACTCTAATTCTGGGGATAGAACCTCGATGAACCTAGATGATTCTGAGTTTGTCCAGGATTTAGACTCAGAGAGTTTCTGTGGTTGCTTTTAGCTAGATTTAGTTCTTTGGTCTTTTTTTCCCTGTAATGATCTTATAATCTTTTTATAAGATCTTTCTGCTGTTGCTCCAAACCCGACAGGTCTCTGTCTTTATTCGAGTGTTTCTGTCAGACTGATTGTGATGTTTATTGTAAACCTCGGTACTCGCTGGGAGACGCTCGAATGCCCGGGTATTGTTTTCACATTCCATTGCAAGCAACTCTTTTGGTGATGTTACATCAGGATATTCATGTGTTACAAAAACCCAGCTTCTCCCAGTCAGCTTTGACCGGGAGATTCTCCGGGCTGGAGCTGGTGTAGCTTTCAGTGAGGCTTTGGCCGAGGTGTCCCAGCTCCTCAGCACGTCTGGACCTGAGTCAGAGCAGGTGTGACACTTGGCCTTATCTGAGTGACCTCAACAGATGGATTCAACCAATGACTGTAGGTGTGGAGAACAAAAAACTGAGAGAATGTACCTGGGTTTTATTATTATTACCAAATTAAAATTACAGCTAATAAAAACGTTTCCCAGTATCCTTCAGTGGGTGAAAGAGAGACCTTTGATCGTCTGAAATGAATGCATGGAAGAATGCTGATACATGGTGATGGATTTTGATATCCAGAAGAACTGTGTCTGCGTCTTCAGTGAAAGACTAGAATAGTATAAACGAGACATATGTTGCCGGTATCTTGTGGAACATTGCTCCGTAGGGAATCGTTAGATCGATGGAATAGATAGACCATGAAGTGCGCGTGTCTCGGCGTCCCACAGGAAATCCTCGCGACACTCCTGACTCGTGGGCGCCTCGAAAGCGTCTGGAACGGCGCACAGCTGCTGCCGCCTGGGCCACTGTCGGAGTCACGGGAAAAGAAAACAAAGGCCTGCCAAGATACACTTTTAGAGGCGTTTAAACCTCCTCTGCTCATACAGTAAATGATAGAGAAACCACAGCAGTTATAGACATACCATAAAATCAGTCAGACTTTAGCTTTTACACAGAGGCTGTGGAGAGAATCCAGACAGAACGTCCGGCGACACACAAAACCTGTCAACTCCGTATAGCAGTGGGTTGAATGATTTCTCTGGGCTGAAGTGTGTGTGTGTGTGTGTGTGGGGTGTTTCCTGCTCTAAGCGCTCCTCCACAGTCAGCAGGAGTCCCATGCAGGCAGCCCAGGTAATTATCCGCCACAATCAGTGAAGAGAGCGAGGGGAACACTGACAATGGAGGAGCCTGAAAGCACCGGGCCGCACAGGAGACTCCCGAAAACACTTTGCCGTCTAAAATGCCCTCAATGTTCCTTCCGTACAGTGCATTATATAGCGGTATTTTTGCAAAGTATGGTGCTCAAAGTTTGCTCTTGAAAAGTAGTGACCTGTTAAAAGATCGATAGCTTCCCCTTTTGGGCGAAGACTTAATAATCCAAGCCGTTTTCTACCTTCATGTGTAAGATAAGACTTTATTGATCTCACAGTGGAGAAATTCACTGGTCACAGCAGCTCTCGAGAAACACTCAGGGAAATGTGCCAAAAGTAATAGATAATAGAAGTATATTGTGTAAACATCTGCATAATAAGAATGGGAACAGAATATAAAATATCAGTCAACATTGGCAGTGCAAAGTCTACAGTCATAGTCATTGATTAAGAGACTCTGGCACAGAGGTTAGTTTTGCATAGACGTTATTGCACATGAGTCACGTTACTATAGTACTTTACAGTCTCCTCAGAAGCACCTCAGAGGCGGCTTTGGCCCTTCTTGTACACTTGCCTGGCCTTCCACTTTTGCCTTTTGTATTTATTCAAAAACAGGACCACCTGGATATTTTCTTAAGTGTACCTAAGAATGTATCTGCTTCATCCTCTAGAGGAGTAGTTTGCCATGAGTTTCAAGTTTAATGGTTTTGTATAACCCAACATCACAACAGAAGTTGCCTCACAGGGCCTCACCGAACATTAAGGCAATAAAACAGAGCAATAAATATGACAATGTAAATTTGTAAAAGGTTCATACTGTCTTCTTAAGACAGAAGGTTTAGTTTACCTGCTTTACTAGTTTCGATCACTTCCTGTGATGTTCCTCAGAAGCCTCACCTGGTGGTGGAGGTGAGTGGAAATGTGATGTCATTTATGAAATCCCATGTCTATCATGCAATAAAACATATGTGGGGGAGACGGGGCGATCATTCAGCACACGAAAGAAAGAACACCAGAAGGAATGTGAAAAGGAGATCTCAAATCAGCCATATCAGACCACTGTAAGAGGGAGAACCACATCATGAACTGGGACAATGCCAGGGTCATCCGTGCCGAAAGTAACAAGTACCACGGCTGGATCAGAGAAGCCATCGAGATCAGGAAACATCAACATGTATGAACCGGGACGAGGGAGCGTACACCTTATCCCACACCTGGGAGGCCGTCCTGGAGAAGGCGCCGGTCAGTAGGGGGCGTAAGCTGCCTTATGACACCTCACCTCCACCACCAGGTGTCGCTTCTGAGGAAGATCACAGGAAGTGATCGAAACTAGTAAAGCAGGAAAAACTAAACCTTCTCTCGTACTAAAAGAACAAAACTGTAATATGACAATGTAAAGTTCAGGTGAATGAAGTATCCAGTCAAACATAATGTCCAATAGCAGCAGCGGGAGGCGACGAATGACGCAGGTGTCCCCTGTCCTTAGACTCTACAGCACGGCAAGGAAAAACTCAAAAACCCAGCAGGAGAAAAGAGAAACCTTGGGAGAACCACAGAAGGACAGATCTACTCCCATGGACGGACAGGCTATAGAGACCCAGGGCCGAAGGATCCCTCAGCAGACAGGCCAAGATTGCAGACCGTCCAGTCCTCAGATTCCAGAATGCAGGGTTGGGGCCCCAGCAGTCAAGGGACCCATTATTTATAACTTGCATTGAACTCTTGACATGCACAGTCTAATGACTTTGGCACTGCAGGTAACAGTCTCTAGCGCTATTTATCCCCCTCCTGCTGCTGCTTTAGTGAGCTATGGTT
This sequence comes from Gobius niger, assembly GCF_951799975.1. Taxonomy (NCBI): domain Eukaryota; kingdom Metazoa; phylum Chordata; class Actinopteri; order Gobiiformes; family Gobiidae; genus Gobius; species Gobius niger. Next base: position 3,881,865 of record NC_136865.1, on the reverse strand, counting down.
CCCTAATGTCAACTTAAAAAGAGCAGTGGACCGATTTTTCACTCTTATCTCCACCAGATTATATTTCTAATAGTGAAACCTCATCATGACCTAAAGAACCTCAGCTTCTGTTCTGAGGGAAACTTGTGCAACTGCATTCTGGGAGTGGACAGGTGACCAGCTCCTGCCCACATGACGTCCTCTCTCCCAGTGCGCAGTACACCGAGCGGCCACCAGAGGGGCTCCAGCCAACACTCTCGCTACGCCACTGCAAACGTACGGTGACTGAAACCAGGGGCGGACTGGCCATGTGTCCATTCTGGAGGAGCACAGAAGGGGCCCACTGGCTCCAGGGCCACCGGTCTGGCCTCTCACTTTACCTTACCCTTACCCCCGGGCGTGACCGAGCTTTACCCAAATCTAAAAGCTTAAAAGAAAAGCATCCAAATACAAAAATGTGCTGGAAAAGCAACAAAAAAGTGACAAAAACACAACAAAATGTGACGAAAATGTGACGACAAAGCAATGAAAAAAGTGATAAAAAAACAACAATAACATGAAAAAAAGAAAAGAAAAACAAGAGACGAAAACACAACGAAAAAGTGACGAAAACACACAAAAAAGCCACAAAAAAGTAATGAAAAAGCAACAAAAACATGACAAAAATGCAGCGACAACGCGACGAAAAGTTACCATCACTTTTCTAGATTCGAGCTTTCAAATGAGGCGTTACAGTGTTGCTCTTAGATTTGGGTAAAGCTGAACTGGAGAAAATGCTCTCGGTTAAGGCGGGGGGTAAGAGGTTAACATGTGTATTTGTGGAAGTGTCACATTTACGCTAGTTTGGGCCAGGCTGACCAGAGTCCAGGGCTGTTTTTCAGTCCCAGTCCGCCTCTGTCTGAAACCGCCGTTATGCATTCACATTGTATTCTCCCACGTTTAAAATCCAAACAGTCGCTAATGACTCCTTTGTGTCGTATGGTTCATTCACATTAGTCTCCGCTCTTCGGCCGATGCCTCGTGAGAAACACTGACTTCCTTGTTTACAAAATACGCCACAGAGTTTGTCATTTTGCAGTGAACCACGGGGAGTGGTCTCCAGCCGGTCCCAGAGTCAGGACTAAAGCTGAGGATCTGCTTCACTCAGCATGTTTTCAGCTTTGCTTTAAACTAGTGAAAAATGGAACATCCTCGTCACCTTCCGCGACACAACGCTTAAATGAAAATCAAGAGTTATCGAAGTTTGACTGCTGGGTTTGAACTGTGGTTTTAATGACTGTATAAATGCAAATGCAACTCTCGCCCCGTCTCCGTCTCTGTGAACGTCGGCTCCTCCAGCAGATGAACGCCCCGGTGTGGAGCCTCTGTAATTAAATGGTTGCAGCGGGAGCATGTGTAGCTGTGGGTGCCGGGCCGGCTGGTGTGGGCCCCGAGAACACAGCACTTCTGGAGAGAGAACGAGGGGCCGAGTAAGAGCATTACGGCGGCGGTGGCGTGCTGGGACATCGTTTGGGCTCGGGGAGTTTTATCATCCCGGCCGGCCCTCGAATGGACGTATAACCTCGTGAGGCAGGCGTTATGGGATGGTTGTATGGTTGTCTGGGCGCAGTCAGCAGGCCGAGTTATACAAATGAGATATATCTTATTGATCCACTTTGTACACGAGGGTGGCTTGTTTTTTTTTACAGCCCCATCTGCCTTTTTTCTGTCTGCTTTACGACCAAAGACATCATCCGGACCTCTGGTGTTCATGTGGTGATATTTTTGGCAGATTTTTAAGAATGTCTCGCCCATAATCCCGTGTGTGATGCTTCTAATCTGTAGAAAGAGTTGAACTGTGACTGAACATGTGCCTTTGTTTGGGTCGTGTTGACGCAATTACGGCCGAGCGAGTGCCGACTAAAGCTGGGTACCTTTCGTTTTTTTTCCGATACCACTACTTTAACGATACCAGCTTTTCGGTACCGGTGCCTTTACGGTACTTTTTTCGATACCTATGCTATTTTAATTGAGTTAAAATAATGTGTATAAAAAGTATCGTTCAGGAGAACAAACAGCACAGCAGCACAAACACGGCACATCAGAAAACAGGAGCAGCAGCGTCACCTGTAACTTGAGCAGAATTCCCTCTAAAGCAGTGATAAAAAGAGAGAAAGGACATTATTACCTTCTGAGCTGCAGAGACAGATCCACATCAGGCACCGTTTTCTTTCAGATAAACTTTTCTAAACTCACTGAGCTGTTCCACAGTGAAAGCTCCTCACACGTCACAGATCTGTTACATAGTGAGAGCGCTCACTCTGTCACTAACAATGTACCATAACTGTTCCAAACATGGCTAATGCAGAGTGAGCGGTCACCTTTTCCAGAAACAATCTTTGATCCCAAACGCTCCGGTGCAGCTGGAGTTTAAACAACAGCAGTGACTTCAGGCTCTGCGGGGCTAAAGCTAAAGGTAAAGGTAATGTGTTTCTTGTTGTTACTACCGTGTTGTCACTGCTTTTCTGTCCTGGTTTAGTCCTGGCTCAGACCGCGGCTCTGCCATCTCTGATAATGACTGAAGTGTGAGTAAGTTACAGCTTTGCTTCTGCATTTGTGCTGAAGCTGCTCATGAGTTCAGGCTTTTTTAGACTCACTGTGGATCATTTATTGACGTTTGAAGAGAAAAAGTACCGAAAATTAGCACCAAATTTTTTTTTTTACGATACCGCCCCCTACCGGAGCTTTTCGGTTGGTACCAAGTAGGTACCGTTTAACGGTACCCAGCCCTCGTGCCGACCCGCGCCACAGCAGGGTTTATCTTCTTCCCACATGAACTGAGCACATTTTCTCTAGTTTAGCATTACCCAAATGTAAAAGCTTCTCGACTTGAGCCTATAGGCCAGCGTAACACTTGTTTTGGTCACTTTTGGACAAAAATGTTGTTTTTTCGCTGAATTTAGTCATTTTTTCGTTGCTTTTTCTTAGAATTTTTGTAGCTTTTTTGTGGCTATTTGGATGCTTTATTATTTTTTTTAAAGAACTTTTTAATTGGTGTAATACCAAGCTGGAGAAAATGTGCTCTGTTCAGGTGGGGGTTAAGAGACTAACACAAGTATTCAGTTTGGCCGATAGAGCTTCTAAAAGGACACGAGGCAGCGCGATGTAAATGAGGAAAAGGATGTGAGGCTGATATAGGAGAGCTGCTCTCACTGCTGCTTTGAGTAAACTGTGCCTTTGTCGACCTCTTTTTTTATGTTAGCCTAAGCAACGCCCTCTCACAGTGCAAACAAGATGACACCTGTCCTCGCGCCAGGCCCAATATCTCTCATGGTTCTGAGCATAAGCAAAAGTCTGCAACATACTGCAGATGTTTCTCCGCCTGAAGATGTGAGAGGGCTCTGACTACAGTCCTTTCATTGACCGAGTAGTTTCATATTATATCATTTAAAACAATAAAACAAAAAACAAAATCTGAAATTGACCCTACATACAAGCCCCCAAAACATTCCCAGCTCAGAGTCTTGATAATGTGATTCTGGGGAGCGGAAATAACTCTTCCGCTGAATGCTGTCATTTCTTGTTACATTTTTAGATGAAGCTTGTTTGTAAATGCACCTCTTAATTACAGATGATAAGAAGTACGTTTTCGGGAGCGTGAGTCACCGCCATGACTCAACTATCGACGCATTCCTCACAACATTTCAGTGGAAACATCACAAAAGCAGCCTGAACCACAAGGCCACGCGTCGGCAAAGTCATCAGAGTTTACAGATTGTCAGATTCACTCTCATTTCGCCTGGAATTCTTTTCTTTTGATTTGATAGTACACGGATTCTGCCGATAAAAATAGAAGCTTCAGACTGACATTTCATTTTGTTTGGTGGAGCGGCTCAGCTGTGCTAGACGCGTCCGCGCAGGGGATAAATCTCTGTTTGCTGGAGGCTGTGATCCATGTCTGCGGCTCACAAACCGGGAAACCGAAAAGGATGGATCAAATGTAGAGAGGCCCCCGACGTGACATTTCAAACTCTATTTGTGCGGAGTCAGTGGAACAAAGTCAGTGGAACAAGCTCCGACATTTTCTCTAAGTCATGACGGTGGGCGGACTTGTTTGCGTCTGATAATGCAGCGCTCACCGCCTGATGAAATGTAAGAGTGAGCCGCACGCACTCTCTCCACATGAACTTGATTGTTTCGCCGCTTTTCCAGAAGTGTCCTCTCTGCGTTTCACTCTTTGTCATTACCGAAGCCGGCGTGTCAATCCTGTTTTCATACGCAGGATTTCAGACAAAATCCGCATCAGGATCATGTGTTTTTACAAGATACTGTCCAGATCAAAAGTTTAAGACCAGTTTAAAAATGACTGGATCTTAAAGGGGCTAGACGCAAGTTGGCCATTTTATGCTCACTACTGCCACCTCAGGTCATATGTGTAACTGCACCTTCTATATTAAGCTCGTGCATGACGGCACTTCGGGCCGAAGCAACACCGTTTTTAGTGACAGTGCAGGATTTTAGAGGCAGTTGTGGTGAACAGGTCTGGGCTCATTCTACACATTAGGACTTTGTTGGAACATGTAGGGGGAGGAAATATATATATCTAATTTCCTCCCCCTAAATGTTTCAACAATGTCCTAATGTGTAGAATGAGCCCAGACCTGTTCACCACAACTGCCTCTAAAAAAGGTGTTACTTCGGGTCCGATTTGCCGTCATGCACGAGCTTAATATAGAACCTGCAGTTACGCACAAGACCTGAGGTGGCAGTAGTGAGTATAACATGACTAACTTGCATCTAGTCCCTTAAAGGTGAGGCAGACACGGCAAGTGGGGGGAAAAAAAAGATTTTTGGCTGTTTTTCTCCCGGTCCCTGAATAACACTCCAAACATGAAGCCTCGGATACTACAGGCCCGATCTTGTGCATCAAAACGGAGACGATAGCGTGACATTTTGCGCTCAGTCGGAGCACTTTGTGATCTTGCCACTCCAGACTTGGCGCATTTAAGTGGGTGGAGACACACATTTTCCTCCAACCAGATCGACTCCGCGTCCAGGAGAGTGGTTGTGTGGGAGTGGGGGGTGAACATGTGCTTTTGTTTTGCTTCGCGTTCACGCAGAGCGCGGCCGATCCGCGCCACAGCGGACGCTGTAGCTCTTTTTCTCTCGAGACGTGAACATGGTTTAGCTCACGATGGGGTAAATAAAGTTTTTAGTTTGACCTGTGAGAGCCTAAGGCTTAAGAAAGAACGCAAGACAGCGCAATGTAAACGAGGAAGTGAATGTCAGCTGTGTTTCCATCAGTGCAGTCACCTCCTCTTGTGATGCCCACATATAGCGCCGCCACTCGGAAAATAATTCGCCAAGAGCCTGCGCCGCCCCGTGCGCCGCCACAAGATCTGGCCCTACATGTGACTGAGGGTCGAGCTGAGCTGTGACTGTAGTTTTTCCTCAGAGGGTTCATAGATGTGTTTACTGTGTAAAGGCTCAATTCTGCATGCTAACCATGGTAGCATGGTAGCATGCTAATCGTGGTAGAATGCTAACCATGGTAGAATGCTAATCGTGGTAGAATGCTAACCATGGTAGAATGCTAACCATGGTAGCATGCTAATCGTGGTAGAATGCTAACCATGGTAGAATGCTAACCATGGTAGAATGCTAACCATGGTAGCATGGTAGCATGCTAATCGTGGTAGAATGCTAACCATGGTAGCATGGTAGCATGCTAATCGTGGTAGAATGTTAACATGCTAAAAATCTTGAAGAAATTTCTGATCTGATTATTTGAGAGTATTGTCTTTTTTTTGTTATTTCAGTGTAAACAAGTCTCTTATGCATATGCAGGTTAAACCTGTCTAAAACTGTGTGTACTGCCCTCTCATGGCGACTGTTGAATTCTGATTTTGTAAAGTTACACCTTTATGTAAAAGTCATGAGCTCTGGGACCATACTTTTTACAGTTATGATTGAGAGCCATGATTACAATTACACATGCAAATGCTCCGGTCCTGCCCTTTAGTTTCATCCTGAGTAGAGATATCGTCACTAAATCCACTTCCGTCCTCAAATGGCAGCATTAACAACTTTGTCCCTCAGAAGCAGACGAGCGCCGCACTTCCCTCACCTCACACCTCACACCCCTGTCATTCAGCCTTATTGTATCAGATCCTCCAAAACAGATCCCTGATCTTTGACCCAGACAAAAAAAAGACAGGGGAACGGCAGAGAACAATAGTAATGCTTACCCAAGGTCCCGAGGTCATTCTTTTAGCTCTCGTCTGAACATGTATAAGTGATTGTCGACTGAAGTGCTTTCCGCAGGCATCTCCCACTTCTTCACTCACCTGTGGACACCTGACACACTTCCGCCTCATTAAGTGGTGAGCGTGGGGCGTCCCTTCGCGGTGCACACTCAGCAGTAGTGGCCTAGTCTGAGTTCCCTACAGCGTCCTCTCCTCCTCCTCCTCCTTCTCCTCCTCTTCCGCTGAGTGCGTACCTCCTGCCCTGACAGCGTGGCTTCCCCCACTCTTTTAATTAGTGGAATTCTTCCCCAATCAGGGCTAAAGGACTGTCCGCGCACAGGCTGCCGCTCTCGCAGGCGGACGACATTTTTAGACGAAAGTAAGTAAAGATTTGAAAAGAGACAGGCTGTGGGAGTGGAGGAGGAAGGAGAGCTTATAATGGTGGGTGTAATGCACGGTACAGCCTGAAGGGGGCGCTGTCGTTACTCTGACCATTATACAATTTTTTTTTTAACACTTTCTCCACCCTTTTCACGTTTCATTTGTTAACCCTGGGACCTTATTCAGACGCAGGAGCTTTATGATGTGGACTTAGCTGAGGTTTAGCTCACCGGGATAGTTTAGCTCAACTGAACAAAACAAAACAAACTTGTGTGAGGGCCCATCCAAAGCATACAGTGGGGCAAATTTTGGTCAGTTCCCCAAACACTTCCTATTGGATTTCGGCCAAATACGTTTTCTAGGTCTGTAGTAGCTCAGCTGTTGGAGTCTGCTTTCAAGGCGTGATGTTTTGTCGAGCTGTGCGTCAGAGTTGATGAGGAAATCCCTACAACGTGGCGGAGCTTCCTGGTTTTCCCAACCCCTGCCATCCCTTCAGATTCACGCATGGGACTCAGTATTTTCTCCCGCTCACCTCCCGATTCTACAGTGATGCAAACAAGTAAGATTATGGGGGCTATGCAGTATTTGTCGTAGTATCTGGCAACCCTGGCCTGGGGGTGAAGCCTGTTCTCTGCGCTGTTGGTTCTGTTAAATGGTGTATCCCACATTCATCGCTCTGTTTGGTTTTGTCCTTCATTAGTACGAGAATCAGAGGAGAGAGAGTCCCTTCCCCTCAGCGTTTCCGTGGAGACATGGTACTCGCTTCACCATGTGCAACATACAATGACAGAAAACATACAATATTTTTTTCTAATTTAGATCAGTAATCTACAGAGAAAGTTTCAGCTTGATAACTCTTAATGATTTCTTCCCTATTCACCTTCATGTTTTCTCTTTTTCTACCCTGGTGGCCCACAAAGTGCTGCGGCCCACTGGGAAATGCCCCGACCCTCCCGATTACCCAGCATGCCGCTGATGAGGAGCTGAGGAGAAAACAAACGGCCGTTGCGTCACTTTTCACTTGACTTATTGTTTCTATGATGGAGATCTGAGGAGACCATGGTGTTACAGGGAGACAGACGAGGTCTCCACGGATGGAAACATCATGGCCTCCAACATGTACCTCCAGCTCTTCTGGCCAACGCCGACCGTGCACGAGTACACAGAGGCGCTGCAGAGTTGCACTTACTCAGGTTTAGTTACAGGCAACTTTTGAATGAAACTTTGAAATCATGTTTACCAGCCCGTTCCTCTGAAGCTATTCCCCCGTCCCCAACCTGCCAGGAATTCTGCTCATTATCAACAGTCTCCGCTGTCCTAAAGAAAATGTACTACTCTGAAAACCATCAATGTGCCTCACAGCAACACCAGACACCCACGCAAAAACACAATAAAATTACATAAAGAATCACATAAAGAATAACATTTAAAAAAATCTATATATTAAAATGTGTTAAAATACAATCAATTCCCATAGGCGGCAGTAAAAAGGTGTCCTTTCAGCCTGGACTTAAACACAGTCAGGGTTGACGCCTGTCTCACATCCTCACAGAGATTGTTCCAGACTTTTGTTGCGTGAAACTGAAACGCAGCCTCACTGTGTTTATTATTGACTCTGGGAACCACCAGATGTTCTCAGGGCCTGAGGTGGTTCATACGGCTGTAACATGTCAGAGATGGACTTCGGTGCCTGACCATGGACAGACTTGTAACAAGTAGAGCTGTTTTAAATTCTATTCCCTGAGTGACAAGAAGCCAGTGCAGAGACCGGAGCACTGGACTAATATGGTCGTATTTCCTGGTTCTGGTCAGGCGTCGAGCTGCAGTTGTCTAACAGCTTGTTTGGAAAGGCAGTTACAATATCGCTCCAAGTCTTGACATCCCACCTCACAATGTAACCGTGAAATATATTCAACAACTGTAAAACAAATAAATAAAAGTAAAACATCTGGAAACAAAAGTTGTCACTGCATAGGCACCCACTTCTCATTTTGTTTTATTTTCCCGTGTGTAATGGGACACACATCACTGACAGTCGTAGCGTGTCTCTTGCATCTGGCTGGTACGTGCACAAGTGAACCAATACACCCCACGCTATTCAAATGACGAAGTCTAGATGACGGCATATACACGTCTGGGCAGTCAAAGAGTTAGTTTCACATAGTCCGCTTCTGCTTTAAGAAGACTGTCACCAGCACTGATCCATTTTTAGCTGCTGCTCCCTTGTCACTGAATCAACAATTTAGTCAAGTCCCAGATCCTGGTAAACTGACTTTATTTCATGCATATTTAAGATAAAAATAAAGTTTCTTGGAGCCTTACTCTTTTGCAATTCTTGTATAAAGATAATCTTAACCATCAGGCCCTCCGTAGAAAGTAAACGAGCTGACATTTCCATGACTGCATTCAGAGAGTTTCTGTGGGTTCTTAGGGACGGCATCTGTCAAAACAATGACTGTGCTGCTCCACAACTGGAGGAGTGGGAAAGCCGCGGTGAGAAATTGTGTTTTGCACTGACTTAAATTAGATACATAAACTACAAACAATACAGAACTGAGCTGCACAAATAATACCCCCCCCCCCCTGTACCTTACACAATTCTGTAGAATGTAAACATGTGAAGCTAAATCTCCCACAGATGAACGTCCTCTGAGTGAGCTAACATACGCCCCCCCCCCCGCACTCTGCCTTAGCTGAGGGGGCTACAGTGAAAAAGTTGCGTGTCATCAGCATAACAGTGGTAGGATATCCCATGTTTGCTGATGACATTACAGAGGGGGAGCATGTAAGTTGTGAATAGTATGGGGCCGAGTACCGACCCCTGTGGGACCCAACACATGCTCTACTACACACTGCTGGATAAGCACAACTGGAACCACGGTAAAGCCGTACCTGACAGTCCAATGGTGGTGTGGAGACGATCCAAGAGGATGGCATGGTCGAGGAGAAGGAGTAGAGATGGCGATCCGGCATCAGCTGCCATTAGCAGGTCATCCGTCACCCTGAGCAACGCTGTCTCTGTGCTGTGGGCCTGACTGGAACTTCTCAAACAAGAGCTGGCTGTCAACTACCTTCTCCAAGACTTTGGACAAGAAGGTGAGGCTGAACAGCCACGGGAGAAGATCCAAAGATTCCTCAAAGATGGGCTAACGGCTCGAAACACAGCTCCTTCCAGGTCTGATTTTGGTGAGATTTTAAGCTCTGGAAAAGTTATACAAATATCCGAGTACTAAGAGTGGGAGTGTCGATCAAATACATGCAACAAACTCTCATAACTTCACTAAGTGCGGATCTTGTTTAGTATTTCAAAGCTTTAATAACTGAGTTTGTAGCGATGAGTATTAGGGCTGGGACAATATATCACAATACTCCTTTGTTGCAATACCAATATGGACACTTAATTGACACGTTATTTCACTCACAAGCTACTGAGTCTAATAAGTATTCATTCTTTTAATACTCCTAAACATGTCATAGGAACATTTACACAGCGCTGTATGTTAAACCGAGGTAAAGCACTTTACAGTCTCAATTTTTTCAGTTTTCCAGTTTTGAGCCAAATTGGTATAAACTTTCAGCTGGAATGAAATAATATCCTAATCATCACAATCACATGTTTAAATATTGCACTGATTCAATGTTTCTCCATAGATTTCTATGAGAAATTTTAAGCCCCTACAGACTTCAGACTTTCCAGCCTTGGACTGAACCATCATTTTTAATTTTTTTCTTTTTCGTTAGAGGGACTTTTTAACATCTGCTTCCAAGCCTGATTTATTGAGTTTTGAATTTCAAAAAACAAGAACGAAATTTCAATTTTTACAGATTTTTCCACTAAAGAAGCTTATTTTAAAACTTTTAAACAATATATTCAAAATCCCCTCTGAAAAAGTCTTTGTAGCTAATATGTCAACAAAATAAAAACATACATTTCAATCTGGCTCAATCTGTTATTCAAATTTCGTCGCCGAAAATATGGGGCATTTTTGGCATTTTAGACATAAAGCACTTTATTTATAAATGACTGAAAACTTGCAGTATATGTTCTCCTCATTGTGTCAGTCATGTACAGCAAAAGTTTCAAATTAATATCTTTAAATGAAAAATGGTTCCCTGTTATGGCACCTGTTAACACTTAAAAAAAACACATCACTCTGATTTGTAATAATTGAACAGTCGTAGAACAGGCGCCTCATACCAGAGCCTGAACAGTATCAGCCCAAAGCCTGCATTTCCTCAGAAGGCTGTGTTTGTTTGGACTGCGTGCAGAGATCAGGGCCATATTGTACAAAGCAGTTAATGCCATTGTGAGATAAGGCACAGCTGTGTGCGACGGCTCCCTGACCGTCCCGAGTCAGACCGAGTCAGACCGGGTGGACAGAACGGCAACAACAGCTCTGAAGCGAGAGGGAAACACCACCAGACTGTTGGCCTCCTCAGTCTTTGTTTGAGTTGTTGTCCTACAAGCTTCTACAATCCTCCTGGCTGATTCATCACATGTTCTATTTTCAGGGTACGACCTGTTGCCCACAGCCTGGTCCTTCCCTCCACTCCTCTCCGAGGGCAGGGAGTCCCTCCACTGTGGATCCATTACCCCCTTAAAGGGATATTTCAGGATTTTGGACATAGGGCCTCATTTCCTAGTTATCCAGAGTGTTGCTGATTTCTGGAGATATTTTTTTTTGTAATTCATGCAGTTCTTATATTTGAAGATTTTCGTGGCGCTAGGCTAATGCAAGGCTAGCGCATTTCTACGGTATCAGCTAGCCTGCATTAAAAACAGTCTTACCCGCTCCACAGAGCACCTGAGGCAAAACTAGCCATATAAATGTCTGTGTTAACGATTTTGCATTTAAAATAACTTATATTTGAGCAGCATCAGCTTCGTGGTTGTTTAAGCTACGCGGCGGCGGAGTGATCTGCTAGAAAATAGTCCCTCAGAATGCGATCATTCATGTGATGCAAGGTCAGTTATATTCCAAACATTACTCTATGGACACAGACATTTATATGGTTAGTCTGGTGTTATAAGTGATTTGCCTCAGGTGCTCTGTGGAGCGGGTCAGACTGTTTTTAATGCAGGCTAGCTGATACCATAGACATGCACTAGCCTTGCACTAGCCACGAAACTCTTCAAACACAAGAACTGCATGAATTACCAAAAAAAATATCTCCAGAAATCAGCAACACATTGGATGACTAGGAAATGAGGCCCTATGTCAAAAATCCTGAAAGATCCCTTTAGCCCCCCGTGTGGGATGGGTTCTGGGCAGCGCTGGGGCCTCATTTCGGCCCAGGAATTTAGAGATTTAGATCGGCCCGTTTTCCTATAGAATTATAGCTCAGATGTTGTGCGCTGGTCTCAGTACAAACACCTCTTTGACGATGTTCTTTCTCTTTTCACACACACAGTCTGAGCCTCACAAAACCACAAGCACCAACATATTTACCTTTTCTACCTTTCATCCCTCTTTACTCGCACTGACACTCTTTATTTTTCTTTCTTTTGTTTTGTGTTGGTTTCCATTTGATCGTTTTTTCTTCTCTTTCTGTATTGTGAACCCCAGGCTGTGGTGTTTTCTCTCACGAAGGGGGGAAACAAAAGTGTGTGTATGTAAAACTGCAAAAAAAAAAACTTAAACCTTAAACACCCCTGTGAGTTTGTTCAAATGGTATCTCCCTGCCGCAAGAATGAAAAGTTTGATGCGAAAAATATTGTTATTATATCATTTTTAAAAAGCGACAAAAACACACGGCTAAAGAGTGAAGAAAAAACAACAAAAACACGACGAAGACAAAAGCCACAAAAAAGTGATGAAAGCAACGAAAATAAAGTGATGGAAAGGCAACAACAACAAAAAAACAACTACAAAGGACGCATACGCAACAAAAACACATTCAAAATATGACAAAAACACGACTATAGAATGATAAAAAAGGAAAAACTAAAAAAAAAAAAACTACGAAAACATGACAAAAACACAAAAAAAAAGCCACAAAAAGGTCTTAGCTTTCAAATGAGGCGCTACACACTGGCCTGTAGGCTGTGAGCACCAGCCGAGAAGCTTTTATATTTGGGTAAAACCGAGCAGGAGAAAATATCATGATCCATTTCTTTTACTCTGCTCTTCAGTGGAACCGGGAAATACGACCATATTAGTCCAGTGCTCTGGTCTCTGCACTGGCTTCCTGTCACTCAGAGAATAGACTTTAAAACAGCTCTGCTTGTTACAAGTTGCTACAAGCTACATGGTTTAAAGTACATCTCTGACATGTTACAGCCGTGTGAACCATCTCGGGCCCTGAGAACTTCAGGGAGGGGCCTCCTGGTGGTTCCCAGAGTCAATAATAAAAGCTAAAGCTAAAATCTGGAACAGTCTTCACGAGGATGTGAGACAGGCCTCAACTCTGACGATGTTCAAATCCAGGCTGGTGTTTTATCTGCACTCTTGCCTTTTACTGAGATTGATATATTTTGTATTGATGTTTTTATTAATTTGATCTGTTTTCTTTTCCTTTCCTTTCCTTACCAGCCCTTAAATATTGAAACATCCGAGTCATTGTGGATATACTGCCTTCACTTGTGTTCCCTGCTATGCGTTTTACTGCCTGTGAAGATATTACTGCTCATTTGACAGATCACATTGTCTTGCCTTACTCTAATGGAAAGGGAGTGGATGAATTATATGGCGTGTGCACATTGTATTAGCCTCGACTATAGCGCTGAATTTGGAATGAACTGATTTAAACAGGTCCAAAGGCAGAACACAGAGGCCGCTCGCTGCAGCTAATGGGCTCCCGAACAAAACCAGGGAAACCGGGAAACTGGAGTTCGACCTAAGAGGAGGTGGATGTATTCAGCAGATAATGAGATGTTCATGTTTTAAGTCTCGTTTTTGGACAGTGTTTGTGGATTCCTGTCTCAGCTCGTGGGAACCCGACGGAGACGTGACGAGACGGCGCCGCCTAAAAGCCGTCATCATGGGTATGGAGAGAGAGCCCAGATACAGATAATGCCGTTAGTCCCGCGGCGCCGCAGCCACTGTTGTACAGTTGTGAACCTGGTTGCCATGGTTTGTCGGCAGTAACCATGGCGACGCCCAAAGTTCCTCTTCTCCACTCCCCCCCTTTTCGAACTTCCTCCTGTCTCTCGCCTTCCCTCTCCCGTCGTGGTTCCGGCTGTAAAGTGAGGTTCTCCCGCTGCCCCGCCGGTGACGGGACGGGTGGACGTGGAGGGCAGGACGCTTTAGTCTGTTGTTCTCGGTCCGGTCTGTGAAGGAGGACTGGCAGGACGCAGCTGGTGTAAAGTTTTGTGCTCATGCATTGGGCAGATGTCCGTATGTTTTGGAGGCTGCCTCTCCAAACCAGGTGAACTTCTTTACAGACATGAGCAGATAGCAGATTTTTAGAATAAACAGATCTATAGTTTGTTTTGGTGATGATTCATTGGGTAAAAAAAATGTATGGTTTGAGCAAAATGATGTCAAAGAGTCCAACAAACAATCAATAATTGTTTGATAAAGCAATATTAATCGATTAAAGCAGTTGAAGAGGATGTACGTCTCTGTTCAGGGCCATCACAGACAACGCCTCGCACACGCACATCTCTCCTCCTCTCCTACCTCGTCTCTCCTCTCCTCTCCTCTCCTCTCCTCTCCTCTCCTCTCCTCTCCTCTCCTCTCCTCTCCTCTCCCATCCCTCCCTCCCTCCCTTTCCACTTTCTCTCTCTCCTCTTTCTCTCTCCCTCCCTCTCCATTTTCGCTCTCCCTCTCCACTTTCTACCTTTTCTCTTTCTCCCTCCCTCACTTCCTCCCTCCCGCCCTCTCTACTTTCTCCCTCTCCTCTTTTTCCTCCCTCCTTCTCCTCTTCCTCCTTGTCCACTCCTCCCTCCTTCCCTCCCTTCCTCCCTCCCTCCCTCCCTCCCTCCCTCCCTCCCTCCCTCCCCTCTCCTCTTTCTCCCTCCCTCTCCACTTTCTCCCTTTCCTCTTTCTCCCTCCCTCCCTCTCCTCTTTCTCTCTCCCTCCCTCTCCATTTTCGCTCTACCTCTCCACTTTCTACCCTTTCTCTTTCTCCCTCCCTCACTTCCTCCCTCCCGCCCTCTCTACTTTCTCCCTTTCCACTTTCTCTCTCTCCTCTTTCTCTCTCCCTCCCTCTCCATTTTCGCTCTCCCTCTCCACTTTCTACCTTTTCTCTTTCTCCCTCCCTCACTTCCTCCCTCCCGCCCTCTCTACTTTCTCCCTCTCCTCTTTTTCCTCCCTCCTTCTCCTCTTCCTCCTTGTCCACTCCCTCCCTCCCTCACTCCCCTCTTCTCCCTCCCTCTCCACTTTCTCCCTCCCCTCTTCTCCCTCCCTCCATCTCCACTTTCTCCCTCTCTCTCCACTTTCTCCCTTTCCTCTTTCTCCCTCCCTCCCGACCTTTCTACTTTCTCCCTCTCCTCTTTTTCCTCCCTCCTTCTCCTCTCCCTCCCTCTCCACTTCCCCCTGTCCCCTTTCCTCCTCCTTCTCCCCTTTCTCCCACTCTCCTCCCTTTCCTCTTTCTCTCCATCTTCTCTTTCTTTTCTCTCTCTCTCCCTCACTCTCCTCTCTCTCCCTCTCCTCTTTCCTCTCCTCTTTCTCTCTCTCCCTTTTCCCCCCTCTCGCGGGCATCCTCTCCACAGCTCTCCAAATGCACCCTCACATTCATCAGAGTATTTCAGGCGCGGTTTCACCTGCTCTCGTCCTCTTTCATCACTTTACCTCCTTTTCACTCTCTCTCTCTCCCTATACCTCACATCCATCCATCCCTGTGTCCTTTAGAGCACCCTCATCCATCTGTCTCCTCTCCTTACCTGTGCTAGTGCTTCTCATCATTCACTGTCCCAGCGGCTAACCCCCCTACCCAACCCCTCCCACATGTTAGACCCACCCAAACCCTCACCCCCCCATTCTCCCACTTCCCCGTCCCACGTGAGTAACGGTTCTATCTGCTCCTCCGACACTTGCACATAGTTAGTCAATGCCAGATGTGTGTTTTAGTGAAACATGTGCAGCCTTTTACGTTTAAGATCACGTCACAGTGAAATATACAGGCGTCCTGCTATTTGCCTGCTTCATATGGGAGGGGGGTGGGGCAGGGGGTATGCAAGTCATGTTCCATTACAGCAGTTCATCTCAAATACTGTGTATGAGTGTGTGTTCATGTAATTACAACATTGTGAGGACCAGTTTGAGCTTTTAACCAACAGAGTGAGGACATTTTTGGAAAGTGAGGACATTTTGGGTGGTCCTCACTTATTTCTAGCACTGTTTGAGGGTCAAGATGTGGTTTTAGGGTTAGAATTGGGTTTAGACTAGGGTTAGGATTAAGGTGAGTGGTGCGAGGGGCAAAGGGCAAAGGGCGGACAGACGCACCCAGAGCGCAGAAAGACCAATAGATAGACTCCTCAAGAGCATACCTGTTATCCGAGGCCCACCCTACAGTGCTACAGGCATTCAGGCCCACCCTACAGTCATTCAGGCCCACCCTACAGTCATTCAGGGCTCCCTCCCTCTCCCAGGACCTGCACCTTTGTCTGCAGTACCTATCGTGCACACCTGGTTGTCTCTGTGTTGCCTCGTGCACTCTGCTTCTCGATCATTGATCATCCATCCATCCATCCATCCATCCATCCATCCATCCATCTTCTTCTACTTTTCCGTTTCTGGGTTGTGGGGGCAGCTGTTGGAGTTGCCCAAATCACATTGCACCAGCCCCTTATGGCTCCTCCTGCAGGTGGTGGGTCCACAGAAGGACGGCCTCACGATTGAACGGGCCTGTTGGTCTCTCATGAGGGGCTTCTGAAACGCTCTTTGTCTGACCCGTCACCTAGGACCTGTTTGTCATGGGAGACCCTACCAGGGGCACGAAGCCCCCGACAACAGAGCTCCCAGGATCATT
Source organism: Gobius niger (assembly GCF_951799975.1). NCBI lineage: Eukaryota > Metazoa > Chordata > Actinopteri > Gobiiformes > Gobiidae > Gobius > Gobius niger. The sequence continues at coordinate 3,865,366 of NC_136865.1, read as the reverse complement.
CGGGCGCTCAAACCCCTCCACCACGTTAAGGTGGCGGTTCCAGGAGGGGGATCATTGATCAATAGTTGGAAACTTATTTTTAACCCAAAGACAGAGATGTCTCGGCAGAAACTTTTTCTTTTCCTCCTCTCTCTGTAATCCTGCGCCTTCTTTCTCTCTCCGCTGTGACCAGAGAACACCACAGGCTGCTAACTTTCTGTTTGGGCTGTTTTCGTCTTCCTATGGGGGGCGTCACAGAAAATATTTGAGAAGCACTGTAAAACAACCCCCTCGAGGAGCAACATAAATCATTGCTGTTCATGCTGTGAAAAGTAAAGTTAATAACACTGCTGTGTCAGCGGTCAGTTATTGCAGCATTTCAGAAGCAAAGATATGCATGAAGTTGTCATCTGGACTAAGTGTTTAAAGAGGGGGTATTATGCAAAATCGACTTTTTCAAGCTTTCCATCATGTTTTTCTGTCATTCCCTCTTTAAAAACGTGCCTGAAGTGTTGCCTTGGCACATTCACATATTTTTGAGTAATCTGTAAAAACTCTGATGGCAGCCATTTTCGGGATAGGTTTGCCCGAGTCCTCCAAGGAACGCCCCCACCTCCTGGAGACGCCTCCGAGCTTTCGTCACCAGCCGAGTAACCAACCACTGCTCCTCAGCAGAACCCCCTCCCCACTGATGCCACAGACAGCGTGTGGAGGGGGCGTGTCGGAAAGGCTCAGAGGTTCTTAAAGAGACAGAGGCCTATTTCAAGACATTCACTACAGCCATTTTGAGAGAGCAATTTTATACAAGGCAGTTATTTTGATTTATTTTAATTCACTGCATTTACAGAAGGGTTCGTCATCATTGTAGTGTGATATAGACTGGTGCTATGTGACTGAAAAAAGCCTAATACCCCCTCTTTAATGGAACAGGCCAGACAGACACGAACAGCAAAAGAACAGGGGACAGTAAACAAATTCCCAGCTACCTTCAACTGGCGTCCTCACAGGGCAGGTGTCATGGCAGGAGCCGGTCTAGAAGAAAATAAAAAAACAAAACAAAAAACTGTAGCCATCGTGCGTCCAAAAGGCAACAATCCCAAAGTAACAAACAAAGTGTGGCCAAAACACAACAAAACACCAACAAAAAGGTGAGCCCCAGAACTAATCCCTACGGGACGGTATAAACCACTGAACACACCCTAACAAAAGAATCCCAAACTAATCCCAGACACCAGGCCGCACAAAAACAATGCTAATGCTAACACAAGATGCTACAGACCAGTATATCACGATACTTAGAAACCTTTGAACAAGAGAACAGTGATTTATCTAAACGTTATAAAACAAAGTTCATTTGACATTTATTGAAGTGTTGGAGCAAACAAAATGTAGGTTTAAAATTAAGTGCTGTTTAACTTACAGAAAAAATCTCACTTTTTAAAAGTATTGAAAGTTGCATGTTGCATGTTCTCCCCGTGTCTGCATAGGTTTCCTCCGGGGACTCTGGTTTCCCCAACCACAAAAAACATGTACAATAGAACAGGATGTTTGAGAGTGTGTGTAGGGAAATAAGCCCAAGGCGTCAATCCGGTGTGGCTTGTTCATTAAAATTCACTGTCCCAACCAAATAAACCAAAAGTGCATTATGGGACTTTTAAAGCAGTACTAAGTAAGTCTTCCCCCTAGAGGCCATAAGCGCAACTGCAGGTGTAGTAGCAAGTTACGATTTTTTAACTTATTGTCTTGGAGAGTAAATACGACGCTGACAGGAAAGGCGAAGGGAGAGAGGGATATTGTGCATCCAATTATACAATGGAAATATTTTTTTTCTCTCAAACTTGGCTGTAAATACTGTTTAAAGTGACGTTAGCCCGCAGTTAGCTTTGCCTGTTAGTATGCTTGCTTCGTCTTCGTGATTCCATTAGTGTGTATTGCTTTCTCCGGACCGGTGGCAGTGAAGTTGCAAACATGGTTTTCTGTCCAGAGACACCAGGGTGAGATGAAAGACCCTCCAACCATCCCATTAACACTTGTATTACCCCCACAGGGACTACGAAACAGATTTATTAAGGTAAACACGTTACTTAGTACTGCTTTAATGTGAAATAAAGCTTTTTATTATTGCATATTTGACCTTTCAGTGACCCAGTGACTGTGTGAGTGGTCAGCATGGCACCTTTACTTTCCATCACGGTGGCTCCAGGATCAGTTGTTTTTCACATTTCTGGTAGGTTTATACTGCCGACAGAAAAACCTGCAAAACAATTGATCCTGCAGGTTATGGGAGCAGCTGTGAACGAAACAAAAAGGGTCACAAAAATGTCAATTACGCACAAGTTTTCACATAAAAAGTTCCATAATGCACATTTTCCAAGTCAGTGGCATTGACAATCCATCTGCACAGCGCCACCTGCTGTTCAAAAGTGGCTTGAAATATGTGGACAACTTTGGAACTTTTGTTGAAACGTAGAAGGTAACAAAAAGCTCAAGTCAAAAACTCAAAAACGTCTGTCTCGATGAGCTAAACCTGCGACTGTGGAAGGGTCAGTCCGAATGATCGAAGTCTGGACTGTGCAGCCCCGCGGACGCCCTCCGGTCGTCGGTTCCATGTAATCTTTCCTACGTCCCGCTCTGAAATGTGTTTCTGTGACAGGCCTGGCTGTAACCGTGTTTATGCTGGGAGAGGTTGATTACTTTTCCATCGGATTTCCGCACTGAAGGAGAGCGCGAGAAGACGATGTTTTATGGAGTGATCTGATAAGCGGCGCTGTGGAGGAAGGGCTCGCCGTGTGATTTGTTCTGCAGTAATACAAGTGTCCAAACTCACTGTAAACTCGTGGGGCAACGACGTTTAGTGCGAGGAGGACTTTAGTGAGTGAAGAAAGGACAAAGGAGAACATTTCAGAGCTGAAAGTGTCTTTTAAAGGGTCAGACACCTAATTTAAGGCGGGACTCTGCCGGTTAAAAGGAAACACTTTTATTTAATGATCTCAAGTTGAGACTTTTGTTGTACATTGCTGTTGTAGTACTGTGTACAGTATAACAGTATATACAGTACTATAACAGTAACATGAGGGAGAAACATATTGCAAGTTTTCTGTTATTTGATGATTTAAATAAAAATGGCTAAAATTGTCGATATTTTCAGCGACGAAATCTAAATAACAGATAGCAACAGGTTTGAATTAGGGTTTTTGACCTATTATTAGGTCAACATCCTGGCCTATTGTACATGTTTTTTAGTGGCAAGGGAAACCAGAGTACCCGGAGAAAACCTACACGGAGTCGCTGAAAGGAGAAAGGAGCCAGCTGAGGTGGCTAGGGCACCTGTTTCAGGAAGCATCCGAAACAGGTGCCTCCTCCCTCAGGAGGTGTTCCAGTCATGTCCTATTGAGACGAGGCCTCGTGGAAGGCCCAGGACACGCTGGTGGGACTATGTCGCCTCGGGGTTCCCCCAGAACAGCTGGAGGAGGTGTGCGTGGATCAGGAAGTCTGGGCATCTCACCCAGCCCCGGATAAAGCAAAAGAAAATGGATGGATGAAGTATTGAAAGTTGTGATACTCTGATAGTATTGATACTTGGTTTGGCGACAAAGGCGTATTGCCAAATATATTGCAAAAACGATATAGCCCTACATTTTACAGGTAGTACAGATACCACTGGTCAAATGTTACTCACATATAAAAGCGAAACATTCTCAGATAAATTATTACTGAAAAGTCAAAAGGCAGCACGGTAGCACAGTTCATGTTTCACAGCGAGAAGTCTGGGTTCGATTCCCACGAAGCCTTTCTGTTTGGAGTTGGTTCTCCCTGTGTCTGCGTAGGTTTACCACAAAAACATGTACAATAGAACAGGATGAATGAGAGGAGGAAACCTACGCAGACACAGGGAGAACATACACAGACAGGCCTCGTCCAGCTGGGAGTCGGACCCGGACCTTGTAGCTGTGAACCACCAGCGCTAACCACTATGCTACCATGAAAAAAACCTGAGAAAATTCACATTTCACCTTGTTTTTTTGTGATTCAAAGCTCAATAAATCAGGCTTCAATTTAGATATTGAAAAATCCTTGTGAAAAACCTTCAGAATCCAAGTCAGTGCAGTTCCGTGTCTGTAGGAGCGACTGAAGTGGAGATGATGCTAGAGTGGAATGAGAACCTCGTCCCTAAAGTTTGGTAGCGACTGCACATGCGCCCTGTGTATATTTCTCCCGTCTTTAGCCGCTGCTGTCTCCCACAAAGGAAACGACCATGTTTGGACTGCAGAGTCATCTCGGTCACAGCCTTACACACAGATAAAGATGTCCATACTTGTAGATGAGCTTGGGAAAATGGCCGGTGTGTTTTCACCCTGATCTTTCACCTCAAACTGCCGAACTCGTGCAGTGTAAATCTGGCTTTTTCAGTGAAGAGGAGTGCCTGGAGCAGGGTTAGGAGTTTGTGCATTAATCCAGAGCTCTTTGAGACAGTATGTTCATTAATCACCTCTATAATGTCCTCTGCACACGCACTGTCCTACTTTCCTGGGCCTTTCGTGTTCCCTCGCTGCTCTCCCATCACTGTGCACTCCTCATGCCCCTCCCCGTTACATTATACTACTTCACCATCTCTACAAATCCAAACTATAGCCTCTATCGAAACTTGGCACGAAAACAAAACATGCCAATGATCCGTTTACCCCATTCATCTGGAGAGAATCAATGACACACGGCCTACTTTGAGGGAAGTTTATGAGATACGGAAGATTGTGCTTTCAAGCTGAGAAAAATTATGATACAAAAACAAAGCCATGGTCATCAGAAAAAGTCCAGAAAAGCTTAAAAGCATAAAGAAGGGAACCCCCTCATGACTTGGGGTTGAGCCTTTGACTCCACTACAGACGGAGGCCGACTCAGCACTCAGGATTACTCTGACATGGCTGTTACAAGACACAGCGTCAAGTCGGTTTGTACAAGAATCATCATTATTCTTCTTCTGAGCAGTTCAGCTTTTCAGCCAAGACAGAACAACAGTTACTAGGGAAAAGAAAACACACAAATGTGCCTTCATGTTTTGTATTTTCCGTACAGTCATACTCAAACAGTGGAAATGAGTGAATAAGATCAGATAAGATAATCCTTTATTGATCACAACGGGGTGTGCTGTATAAGCATCCAGTTTTCTTACACACAAGTTACCGGTTCTTTCTAACTAACCAATGATTCATTTGTGTAGTGATGTCTGTGTGTCTTAAATACGATGTTCGTTGTCTTCAGTCACAGCCAGTGTTAATTTTGACAACATATTTTAATTTAGTTTTAGTCTTAGTCTAAAATGTAAGTTGATTTTAGTCGAGATTTAGTCAAAAAAAACGTTTCAATTTTAGTCTAGTTTTAGCAAGTAAATTTAGTCGACTAAATTTAAGACTAATTTAAGTTTAAGTTCAAGTTTAATGGTTTTGTATAGCCCAATATCACAACAGAAGTCGCCTCACAGGGCTGCACCGAACATTAAGGCCATTAAACAGAGCAATAAATATGACAATTAAAAGTTCAGGTGAATCCAGGCAAATACAATGTCCTCCTACAGTGATTTTGGAGACTCGAGGAATCACTAGTTGCCCTGAGTTTTGAGAGCGGAGAGCTCTGGTTGGCTGATATGGAATGACAGCGTCTTGGAGATAAAGCGGAGCTAAACGCTTTATGGATTTAAATATGAGGAGCAGCATTTTAAATTTGATTCTAAACGACTCTTTAGTCGACTTTGCATTGATAATATTCATTATAAACATATTTAATGTTGTTCCTCTGCTTCATGGAGCTGCTCCACATGAACAAAGCTCAGAGCTGATCATTTAGCAGTGATTGTAAATGATCTGAGGCTCTTTCAGACGGTCAATAGAAGTTTGGATGATTTTCACTCCCTTTCATTATTATTTAGTCTTATTTTAGTCGACTAAAATATCTGGACATTTTAGTTGTAGTTTTAGTCTCATGAACAACTTTTAATTTAGTTTTAGTCCAATTTTAGTCGTCAAAAATATCACTTTGACTAAAATTAAGACTAAATATTTTAGTCGACGAAATGAACACTGGTCCCTGCCCCATGTAGCGCCTGCATTATTGCCATATCACACAACAACAAAAGAATAATATTATCACATGATCCAAAGAATCAATCTGCATTAACTTCACACTGACTGGACAGCAGCACCAGCCTCCTCAGCCTCTCCATTCCCTCCTCTTCACCACCACTTCCTTCACTGACGTCTCTCCCTGCTGAGGTCAAACCACCAGAGTCCATCCACACGATAAACTGTTACCAGAGTCATTCACTGGCTGCAGTTTGGGACTTTCCTAAACGTCACTAAAACAACATTGTGCAAAATGGAATGGAACAGGTATTCATGACTGTTGCGAAAGAGGTTTAATCAAACAGGAATGCAGTCTGTCAGGTTCCTGCTGAAAATGGATTTGATGACAGAGTTCTGAGGGCTGGTGTCCGGTTACATCAGATTAAACATGAACCCTGAAGCCTTTATGCTCTTAAACAGCTGCTGGGCGCTGAGCTGCGTTTTCATTACGTTATTACCTTTACCAGTCCCATCACGAAGTATGACATTGTTCATGGTGCCTGTTTCGGACTGTTTCATTGCTTTATTTGCAAGAGTTCTGATTGTATAAGCCTATGCATTAATGAATTTGGCATCCGCACAGTAAAGTGAAGATTACTGCGTGGATTTCGAACTACTCCTGGTATTATTACGCCCTACATTATAGTGCCCCCTTTTATCCGCTTAGAAAATCCACATTGTTTAATTTTGTGTAATTATACTTTGTAGTGGAACACTTCACGTAACCATATTTAAATAGGGAAAACGTGGAAGAGCTTGGTAGCTTCTATCTTGACCAGTTTTGGAGCTATAGAGGAGAGAGGGAGAGGCTAAATGCTAACGCCGTCTGCGCTGTGTTTACGTGACTGAAGGCACGGGTGAAGACCAGACAGGTCCTAAAGAACTCGTCAAAGCTAAGGTAAGAACATATCTCAGTATGGAAAAACGGTGGCCTATTCCTTTAACGCTGGTTTATCTGGCTCTTTCTTTTACGTCTTATGAGCTGGTGAGGACGTGCTTCAAATGGCGTTTGACGTTTGGACTCATCAGGAATTATTTATTTGTTTGTGGCGGTTTGGGACTTTTCTAAACGTCACTAAAACAACATTGTGTAGAGTGGAATGGAACAGGTATTTATGAGAGTTAGGAAAGAGGTTTAATCAAACAGGAATGCAGTCTCTCAAGTGTCACATCAGATTGAACATGAACCTGGTCACCATTCATCGGCCACTTTAACCTCAACTTCAACCGTTTCTCAACAACAACTTAATCCCCAGCACCAAACCACAAATTATGGTAAATCAATGTCTCAAAAATATCACAAATGCCACTCACACTCTTATAGTCCTTCACATACACACACACACACACACATGCACACCTGCAAATACAGTGGCGAGAAAAAGTAAGTACACCCATTGGAATTTCTCACATTTCTGCCTAAACTGGTCACTAAATGTGGTCCGATCTTTATTCAAATCATAAGAATGATTAAACAGTGTCTGCTTAAACTAAAACCACCCAAACATTTACATTTGATCATATTTTTATTGGCCAAAACATGTAAACATTCACAGGACAGGGTGGAATAAGTAAGTGCACCGCCTGAATCTCGCTGAACTGCAGCAGTTTTGTAAAGAGGAATGGTCCAAGATTCATCCTGATCGTTGTGAGTGTCTAATCTGCAACTATAGAAAAGCAGTTATTGCTGCAAAAGAAGGATCAGCTGATATTTAATACAAGGGTTCACTTACTTATTCCACACTATTATGAATGTCTGAGGTTTTTCTGCAAAATATCTTGATAAACTTGTGAATTCATTTTTCTATTGATGATGTCACGTTGTCCAGGCCCTGAGGCAACAAAACATACAACACGATACATTTAATTAATTTTTTTGAGTAATATTTTAATCAGCAATACATAACACCTACATAAATGATACACCATTCATTCTGATATAGCACCCTTACACCCCCACATGCAAGCACGCACAAAGAGACCCCACAAACCGAGACAGCACTTACACAATAAGCACTCACCCCCCATCCCACCCTTCCTTCATGCCAACTGTATCAGCAATATTGTTGTTGTTTTTTAAAGGCGCATTATGCAACTTTTTGGTGAAATAAAAGTAGATATTTGTGCATATTTGACCTTGTAGTAAACCAGCAGCTATATGATAAACTGTATATAATGTATATTTCAAACATCGTTTCTTCTTTTGTTTCTGTCATTGTATTTCTTTCACTGGATGTTAAATGAATAGTAGAAAAAAAAGAAAACACTTTAAACATGAACTTGCCTTTAGGCCTTTAAACAGCTGCTGCGCCCTGAGCTGTCGTTTTATTACATTATTACCTTCAGTAGAAATGCAATAGGGCAGCAATGGTGGACAATAACAAAGCAAAAAGTACTCATTCTAGCCCCTTTTTCTTTGATTTTATGATGAATATTTTGTATTTCACTTTCACTAAACTATATTTTTGGGCACACTATCTGTACTTTTTATTTAACTACATTTTTTTGTTGGACTAAGTGAATGAGGTGCCCAGCCCAAATCAGTTTGGGGCCCTGTTCTGAAAAACATTGAAGGCCTCTGTTGTAGCCGTGTCAACAGCAGATTAAACATGTGTTTTTTTGTTTTGTTTTGTTGACTGTGCCTCACCTGACCGACAGCTGAGAGATAATAGAATGAAGAATGTTTGACTGTAGCTCCTCCTGCTTCCTCCCAGAACAGGTTTGGCCGTTGCCCCTCCCACAGTAGTATAAGCAGGCCAGCTTCAGTCAGACTCTCCCAGTCGCCGTCAGGAGGAGCCGCCATGGCAGAGAACACCCTCACCACAGAGGCCTGGACGTGTGCGATCTGTTTGGAGCTGCTGAAGGAGCCGGTCACTGTTCCATGTGGTCACAGCTTCTGCAGCAGCTGTGTCCAGAGCCACTGGGACCGAGAGGAGAGTCAGCCTGAGTACAGCTGTCCTGAGTGTAGGCAGAGCTTCAGTCCCAGGCCTGTGCTGGGCAGAAACATCATGTTGGCGGCTTTAGTGGAGCAGATGAAGGAGGCAGGGCCCACAGCGCCCCCTGTTGGAGACTGTGTGGCCGCTCCAGGAGATGTGCCCTGTGATGTGTGCAGTGGGAGGAAGCTGAAGGCCGTTCACTCCTGTCTGCAGTGTCTGGTCTCTTACTGTGAGCGCCACCTACAGCCTCACCGGGATGTAGCAGTGTTACAGAAGCACCAGCTGGTGGCGCCGTCGGACAAACTCCAGGAATATCTCTGCTCTGAGCACAAGGAGGTGAAGAAGATGTTCTGTCGCTCGGACCAGCAGCTGCTGTGTGTGGTCTGCTGCATGGACCAGCACAAGGGTCATGACACGGTGTCGTCTGCAGCAGAGAGAGCCCAGAGGCAGACACAGCTGGAGACCAGAAGACAACATCTGCAGGAGACCATCAGGGGCAGTGAGACAGGTCTGAGGAGGCTCCAGGAGGAGGCCCAGGCCATCAGCCGCTCTGCCCAGGACGCAGTGCAGCGCAGCGGGGACGACTTCACCCAGATGGTCGTGCTCCTGGAGAAGAGACGCTCTGAGGTGGAGCAGCAGATCCGAGATCAGGAAAAATCCGAGCTGAGGAGAGTCCAGGAGCTTCAGGATCAAGTGCAGCAGGACATCACTCAGAGGAAGAAGACCCTCTCTGAGATGGACACGCTGTTGAAGACACCAGACCATAACCACTTCCTACAGCTCCTCTCTGACCTGCCCTCACACGGACAGACCACGGCTGTGAGCACAGTCCCCTCACAGGAGCTGCACTACTTTGAGTCTGTGACCACAGCCCTGTCAGGTCTCAGGGAGAAGATCCAGCTCAGCCTGAACCAGAGCAAGGCAGAGGTGTGCACCACTCTGAGAGAAGTCCACACACTTCTGTCCAGTAGAGAGGGATTCCTAAAATACGCCTGTGATATTTCTCTGGATCCAAACACAGCTCATAAAAACCTGAGTCTGTCTGAGGGGAACAGGAGAGTCACATACTGCAGTAAAGAACAGAGGTATCCAGATCACCCAGACAGATTCATTAACCTGAAGCAGGTCCTGAGCAGAGAGGCTCTGACGGGCCGCTGCTACTGGGAGGTGGAGTGGAGTGGGACACAGTGGGTTAGTTTAGCTGTGGCCTACAGAGACATTAATAAACCCTCTGCTTGCTTTGGACATGATGATAGATCCTGGGCCTTAGATTGCTACAGCACAGGTTATTCCTATCACTTTAACGGAGTCACTTCCAAGGTCTCTGGTCCTCCATCCTCCAGACTGGGAGTGTTCCTGGACCACAGTGCAGGGCTCCTGTCCTTCTATAGCGTTAAAGACCAGACCCTCAGCCTGATCCACAGAGTCCAGACTAAATTCACTCAGCCACTGCATGTTGGAGTCTGGATAAATTATGATAAACACACCATGCACTTTCCACAAATCAAAAAACACTGAGATTATTGAGTCAGATCTGTTTGTGATTCAGTTTGTGCATTAAATGTTTTCCTCAGTTGCTGTAAACTTTAATATTTTGTATAACACTTATGATCATATGATCTCCTACTCCATCTGTATGACTAATCATTGGTTAAACATACAATTATTTTTTCTGTTAAATATCAATATGTCATTGACTCCATATGACTTATGGAACACTATCTGCTGAAAATGTGTTGTATTTTGGATAGAGAAAAAAAAACAATAAACTGTAAATGTATTTGCTTTGTCATTACTTTTATATTAAGGTACAGCAAATAAGGGGAAAAATAGTTGATAATTTTTGTGCCAGTTAAGGCCAGTTATTGATATATACTTTTTAAATATATAAAATAGACAGTATATTTCTTTTAAATAAGTAGGTAAGTAAGCAAGTGCTTTATTTGTCATTGTACAACCTGACCAGAATGTTTTTGGAGGTTGAGGAAACCGTAAAACACCCAGAGGAAACCTGACTCCCTTCAGCCTCCTCTGATCCTCTGAAATGGTGCACTGCCTCCTAGGTTTGTCCCTGTTTCAGAGCATGGTGTCCTGCACTGGTCAGCTCCTCCTTCCCCCTCTCCTGCAGTTCCCTCCGCTCCACAACAATCTTTCACCATCTCCTCATTTGTCCCCTTGTTGTTTCCTGTAGCTCCTCTTATGACGCCTCCACTGTGCTGCAGGTGTGGGGGCTCTTGGTGCCTCTTCAGTGTTTCAGAAGAAGACATTTGTAGGTTTCAAACAAGACGCATTCCCCCAATTTTCAGTGTTTCATGGTAAATGATCCGGGAAATATTTAGGAGGATCCGGTAAAGATTTGATCTGATGTAATGGTGTTTTTAATGCGAAGGTTCTGGCAAATGTTTTGGCCTGTTCCCCGAATCCATCACTTCAGACCAAAAGTGTTCCTGTAAATACTAATTTACAAATCAAGCACAGGAAAAAGGCAAAAGCTGCAGCAGGAGGGAGGGAGGTTGCTTCCTGTTTTCACAACGCCATGACAACAAGGACCAAGGATTTTAAACCAGATGTGAAAATATTTTGTCCATCCATCCATCCAATATTTTGTTCCTGAGTTAATTGACCAGGAATGCAGTTTGTCAGGTCACTGCTAAAAATGGTATGATGACAAGGTTACAGGCTGAAAAAGTTGATTGGTCACGACCTGCGGGCTATATGTAGCGGTAACTTTACAAAGTCAACTTATGACTATATTATAATCCTGTCTCTTTCCCTAATCTGCCTTTACACCCCAACAGTTACTGTAATGTCTGTAGGAGGAGTTCTTAGAAAACGATTTTTTTTACTAAATAATTTGACTCGTGTCAAAGCCCAATGTTCTAATAAATCTACCCTATAATGACTACAATTGAAATTCAAAAAGTGAGTATATTCAGAAAAATGTAAGCACTAGCCACTGTTGTGCATATACTGTAGTTCTATTATCCAGAATGAATAAATGAATGTAGTCTTTTAAGGGCAAACAATAAAAATCAATGTTTGACAGAATCTTTCCTGCTCTAACATGGCTCCTTGCAGCTGATGTTATGCTGAAGGAGCCATGGTAGGAAACATACAGCCTCCTTTCCCTCTACCTCCTTCCTCATCCTCATCCTCATCCTCATCAACCGCTTCCTCTCGCCACATTCCCTCTCGCTCTGGTGTAGAAACAAATGGAATTAGCCGGTGTCAAACTCCGGCTCTCACCTTCCCCAAATCCTGACAGGCCACAACACGAAACAATTAACAGCAACACAGCGAGCAGTCAGGCGGAAAATGGGCTCCGTCGCCGAGGGTCTGCAGGACGTCCCGGGCTGATGGGGAACATGTGTGCATTAGCATATATGAGCTATCTGTGAGCGGCTATTACTGTCATTTGTTTCACCTGAGAGAACATTACAAAGAGGCGTTACATTACAGTTTCACGCTGATCATTGAACATGTTTTACTGTTATTTCCAACTATACTATGTTCAACTTTAATGTTCCAAAGGGAAATTTGTCTCTGTGGTTCCTGCATTTACACAGACAACTATGACCGCAGATATGGGTCAATACATTCTGGATCATTGCAACTGTGGGATATGGCTGTGCTGTGACAATCACTGTGCACAAATAAGATACTTTAAGGCCAAACATTGCACATACGTTTCTATCATAGCATAAAAAAGATACAATCATTTTGCTTTCCGGATCATATTCTCTATTTTGGATTTTACACAGGACGGTAAGGGAGTCGAACCAGGCCAGGCCACATCCGATTAGTCTTTACAGAACAGCTTTATAAAAACATTATGTTTGTGCTCACACCAAATATTCTGAGTCTATTTAAAAAACAGAGCCTCTGAGACAATGTGGGACACAAGAACTCTACATGCACACTCCACTTGAGGAGGAGCCAAGATATTTGAAGGACTCGACGTGTTCTGTTTCACTCCCACCAAGTGGGAAATGCATTCATGCTGTTGATCTGTGTCAAATGTCGCTGTTGTTGTTTTTTATCTATTTTATTTTGTATCTATTTTATGCATGCACTTGTAGTTTTATAGTTTTATAGTTTATCATTTGTCTCTACCAAGTTTTATGTTTAATGTTGCACGATTACACCAAAGAAAATTCCTAGTTTGTGACAATGACAGTAAAAAAACTATTCTGATTCTGATAAAGACTGGGTCATGTGACAGCAGTCCTTTGGGGGTCAAAGACCTTCTCTTTGGAATAGAAAGAGTCTGTTTCTTTCTTTCTATATTTGAATTGGGACAGTGAACATTAATCAACACGTGTTTTTTCAACATAACAAAGTTAGCCATATAGGCTAATTTTCCTCCGTAGTCCCCTGGCAGGTTGATGTCATGACAGATAAGACAAACAACAGGCACAAACATACAGCCAAAACACCATCACAGAGACATAAAAAGACACTGAATGGTGAATAACAACATATAGTTAAATCTGAAAAATAGGTAAATTAGCTCAGCTAAAAGATCAGTAAGGGATAATCCACAAAACATCTTCCACACACCAAGTTTTACACCATGTTGTGTTCACATGTCTCAGTGTCCAAAAGCCACTTCTTCACAGAATGTCTAATGGACTTAGGCCTGTCACGATAGTTACTACATTGACTCATCGTTCAATAAATGACAGACAAACAATACATTTCTGGGCTCAGCGTTTATCGTCTGTTCATTTCTTTACATTTTTTTGTCACACGGATTAGTTTTTTTTTCTACGCCAAGTAAGTTCTATTTCATTGAATTTCATATAGTGGGATATTTTCAGTGTCTTTCAAACAAAGCTTTACTGTCATTTGTAACCTTTAGAGTTAGTTTCTATACGCCATTAAAAAGTTTTGTTTAAAACAATATTTTCATGGTTCAATATATCGAACTCATCGTGACAGGCCTAGATGGACTTTCCCCTGTTGTGAGTATCAGCTCAGCATAATCGTGTCATTGGAGAATTTGTATATTTTGTTGTTTGGCTTTTGTGTGTGTACAAAGTAGACAGTACAGGGGAAAGCACAGCTCCTTGGGGCACTCCTGCTTGTTTTTGTTTCAGACAAAGCTTTATTCACCCTCACTTGTTGTGACCTATTTGTTCCTAAAGAGTAAAACCACTATTCAAGGTAAAGACTAAGCTGTAGGTCTATCAGATTTTGTAAGACTATAAGGGCGGACCCGAGCGTAACCACCTGACTTTTCCAGATGTTTACAAATCAAATGAGACCCTCCAACAATAGCTATTGTTCAAACACTGGTTGTACCTAGAGTTGCAGTTCTTGTATACTGGCTGTACTAACTTAATACTGACCGAGGTGGACTCACGCGGTCCACTCACACCTCACATCTGCACATTAACAACCTCATTACAGCGGACTGCCCCCGTGTAATGGGATTCACTTTTCACTGTCACACTCCACTATATTAGGCTAAACTCATCTCCATTCGAAACGCGGCTCTGTGTGTGGACTCATCGATTCATCATCTTCTATTGAGGTGTACCTTCCACTGTCATCTTTAAACCTGCTCTGACACGCTCCTCTCCTGCCAAAAGGTTACGTCCTCGTGATGTTAGAACATTGTAAGGAGAGTCTGCCAGTGGATTTGCCCTGATTTAATATCTCTGGAGTTACAGGGCCTATCCGCATGAAACGAAAACTGACTCGAGGTTAAACATCTCTGTCTGAACAATTGAACTGAGCTGAAAACATGTGTCCAAAAGTGGTGCAATGATACCAGATGAAATGGAATTGAACTGGAAGATCTACAGCATGGCTCTTTCATAGATGTGATCTCTGACAACCACAATAACGGTGTGGGGTGTAACAATGCACCGTCCCACGATTCACCGCGGGACGATGTGCATCATACTGAAGTGATTGTCTATATTTCTTGATATTTAAGCTCTGTGGCACGTGTCAGAAGTGTGTGTGCACAGAGTGTGTCATCATCACTAACCTCTAAACTGAAGGCTGTCGACACTCTGGATCCACACAGTTACATCTCCCAAAAACACATGAGATTGGTCTTTGTTTCTCTTGCTGATAATCAGGCTGCGGTGAATTATAGATCCACACAATGTCAGAGGCACAGACAAATGTATAAGATCCAATCTTAGTCATAATAATCCGCCTCAAAAGCTTTATTTCTAAAAAAGTACAAGCAGAATGTCGTCCAGGAACAGCCCGAACATGAGCCGAGAATCGAATGTGCTGCTCTGTGTGTGTTTTAGCTGCCGTGTCTGGAAAGTGAAACTGCAGTTTATCACTTAATGTTTTCTATTTTGTTTTGTATTGTGAGCCAGGGGCACAATGCACTAACTGCAACATAACGGTTCAGTATGGTTAAATATTTGTGAATGTTCAGATCAGTCTTCTCTTTCAAAATAATAAAAATAATAATAATTTATTACTTTATTTGATGGCGCCTTTCATGTCACCTAAGGACACTTTACAATTAACAATACAGACATACAGATATAAAATCAGTAATAAAATCACAGTGCATGAGCAGATGTGAAAAGGAAGGTCTTGAGTTGGGTTTTTAAAGTAACTAAAGAGTCCAGTTGACGGAGGGGCTGAGGTTAAGTGTTCCAGAGCTTTGAATGAGTTTTTGGGGGAGACCAGAGAGTAGAGTCCAGTATGACACCCAAGCTTTTACCCTGGGGAGAGATGGGAACCAGGCACCCGTCAATGCACATATTGAAAGGTGGGGATATGGATAAAGTGGATTTTGAGCCGATGAATATGTTTTGAGTTTGTTTTCTGACATTAAAGCTGTAATGGCCTGTAAACAGTTGGTTAATGTGACATATTCTAGCAATATTTTGAACATAATACTCTCAGTTTATGCTCACTTTTTAAAAATATTGGCCAGATCCTTGACTTGGGGGGTACCCAGAGTATATAATGTCTTTAGGGGCACGTGGGACAAAAAAGGTTGGGAACCACCGTTTAAAGGCTGATGCATTCAATAAACATTCAATAAACAGACATGCAATCTTCTCTTACTTGGGTCAATAAACTTTATATGATATGAGTTAAGGTATATTTAAAGTCAAATCAATGCAGTTTGTTTAATATTATGTGCGTGTTTTATTTGTGTTTGAAATACATTGTGCTACACAAATTCCTTATGTTACAAAAATGATACAAATCCAATCTCATACAAACATATTCACAGTTCCTTGCATTGTTTTTCCATTTGTTAGCAGGGTTTCAACGGGGCATTTAAAGTCCTTAAAGGAACAGGCCACCGTTTTTACATACTGAGATTTGTTCTTACCTTAGCTTTGACGAGTTCTTTAGGACCTGTCTGATCTTCCCCCGTGCCTTCAGTCACGTAAACACAGCGCAGACGGCGTTAGCATTTAGCCTCTCCCTCTCTCCACTATAGCTCCAAAACAGGTCAAGATAGAAGCTACCAAGCTCTTCCATGTTTTCCCTATTTAAATATGGTTACGTAAAGTGTTCCACTACAAAGTATAATTACACAAAATTAAACAATGTGGATTTTCTAAGCGGATAAAAGGGGGGACTATATTGTAACGCGTAATAATACCAGGAGTAGCTCTTTGTTTACGTGACTGAAGCCACGGGTGAAGATCAGACAGATCCTAAAGAACTCGTCAAAGCTAAGAACATATCTCAGTATGTAAAAACGGTGGCCTATTCCTTTAAATGAATTGGGCCAAAATCAAGGCCTTAAATATCATTAAAAAGCATTAAATTGGATTCAAACTGGCATTAAATAAATAAATAAAAGGAAAATTATGAAATCGCTCAACATGTTTTGCTTCATAAGTTCATTAATGGTCTAAAACAATTTGTTTTGCTCAAAAGTTTCCCGTTTTTCTCGTTCGTCTGATGAAATGTTTGCAACTCCTAAGAAAGGATATACTGTAGGTGTCCTTTACTTTCTGAGTTTGTGGCATTCAATATAGTACTTGGGCATTCAAATGGCATTAAAAGCATCACATTTGACTTCTGTCTGTGTAAACCCTGGTCAGAAGGTTAAAAAGGATTCTTTGTTTTAGCTCTTATTCCACATTTTTGTTCATCCGCTTTACATCATGTTCATTTTCACACACAAATTTGTCTGAAAACACAAAACCCTCACTTCTCATTTGGGATGAGTCAAGTCACGCTTGCACAAATCTTTTTCCAACAACAATAGCTCCATAGTCTCCTCCTCTGCTCCCTCACCTGTCTGCCTCTTATCGCCTCATGTCCTCTTCAGCTGAGAGTGAACACAATCCCAGTGTTTTGGATTTGAGATACTGCACAGACTCGTTCGGAGTTCATCTGCACGGCTGGTTGGGGAGAAAGCGGCAGGTATTCCAGACGCTGCGATGCAAACACTAATTAAACAGCATCTACAGACTTTAGAGAATTCTCCACAAGCGTTTGGGGCCGTGGTTAGTTTGTGTTGGAGGAAGTGGTTCATTATTTCATTTTATGCCACATTCTCATGGCTCTGGTACTTCTCTCCTGCATAATCACATATATTCTCTCTGAAGAGCTGCTGTAATTCATATATATATCTGCATATAATGATCAGGGAAAACATTTGGACATTTCTTTCCAAAACTCTCTGGGTCAGATCTGATTCTTAAAGGATCTGTAAACTATGCTATGCTATTTTATGCTATTTTAGCCATTCCAAAGTTAAGTATAGGCATTTATATGTTATATCGTACCTCTACCACAATGGAACACTAATATTTGTGATAAATATAAGTGTTTTCTGGAGTTATTTTTCAAACACAGAAAACACAACGCTTCAATTCAGTTAAACCCGCCCTCTCTCTCTGCTCATGCAACTTAACCGTAGTAGAAATAAAAATACACAGTAGTTATAAGGAGCTGACATTTGCAACACAGCTTCGTAAATGGCTAACACACATGGCCGCTCCATCGGGTGTTTACGTTATCGCCTTGGTTATAAAAGTTAATCCACTTTGAATAAAGTCTGTCCTCGTAGCCATTATCGTTAGGTGAGAAAAAAGAACAGGCGTGTCCAGAGTAGGTTAGAAAGAGCTCCATTTTCACAACTCTCAGTGCAAACATGACATCAGTTCAGACGCTCAGGGGGTGCGTTTGTTTTTATTTTTTACATTTATTTAAAAAGCTGTTTTTACACATTAAAATCAGGCCGTAAACATAGAATATATTACATTACAGACGTCAAGCACTTTCCGTTCCACTCTGACGACACAACTGAGCAAGTCAGTGGTTTTCCAGCAGAGGACGGAGCAGCTGCTCAGAGAGCAGGATTCAGGAGGATTGCTGAGAGCTGCGTGAATGAAGCCAAAGACCACTCTGTTTTTGATAAGGAAATAGCACAACAACATGATTAAAAGCTCCAAAAAGTCGATTTTGCAGGATAATGTAAGCTGTAGAGCAGGCGTTTGCAGACAGGTGGCGCTCCTTCCAAACTTCCGCATCACACCTGGTGCAGAAAGTGGGCAGGACGGGGGGTGGACGGATCTCATTCAGCGCTGCCGCCCAGACTGTTACTACAGAAGGCGGTGGGTCTCGGGGGTGCGAGGGGACGCGGGGGGGGCTTGGTAAGTTTGTAGTTTGTCTTGCAACAACATGCACGAGGCGGCGCACAATGTTTAATAAAGCTTAAAGAAATAAAGCTGTCCCTCCACTCGCTGCAAAGTCAGATCCAAGATGAGTGTGAGGCGGGCGGGGAAACAGAGGCAGCAGCCCTGAGCGCTGGACACGGCAACTTTACCAAACAAAAAGGATTTCATTGATCAGAAACTGTCATATTGGCAACAGAGAAGTTGCAAAGAAATTGTAGCTTATTGGAACACTTTCTACAGCTGAAGGATTCTTGGAGCGGCTGAATTGGTGAAAGTTTCCTTTGCGCCCTGTTTGTGAATGTGTTCCTTCGATTTTAGACTGAGCTGTTCACAAGGAGCAGCAATGCAAAAAGAAAACAATGTTTTTTAAGACGACCACGACTGATGCTCTTCATTCATCAGGAGGTAAACGCAGCACAGTGGCACTGACACACTTTTTTTTTTTGCGGAAACAAATGCTTGGGCTCGTACGCGCTTCTGCCAACCCACTTTTTTCCCTAAGCGACACCCTCAGGCGACCGGCCAAACTAGCGCTAAGTAGAGTTTGTGCAAGACCGAAGCCTCGCTTTGACCAAGACTGTTGTGCCAGGTTGGGGTTGCAGGTCGCTCCCCATCGAGTTTGAGCTCATGGCATCATCGCCTGCATGTGGAAAGACACCTAAATTGTCACATGATGTTGGAGAATGTCGTGAACGCAAACCCTTAACCAAAATAACTTAATTAATTATGAAGCATCTTTGTGAAATGGGTTTTGAGAATTTAACTCGTAAATCCAAATGCTGGATGTCTGAGAATGTAGAAGAACCTGTGCATGGTTTCTAAATGCACTTGAAGAAACACAATTCCTGCTCTTTAAATGAGTTGAAACATCTTGGCTCCAACTGTCCAGAGTGAAGTCCTTAAGGCACAAAGTGTCTTAGAAGTAGCGCTAATGACAATGTTTAAATAGATCTGTCCAAGCCGTCGACGCCTTAGCTGCAAAACTTGAGCTTCTTGGGACATTATTGACTTGTCAGCATGCAGTCAGCGATCACTCCGA
The DNA here is from genome assembly GCF_951799975.1 of Gobius niger. Taxonomy (NCBI): domain Eukaryota; kingdom Metazoa; phylum Chordata; class Actinopteri; order Gobiiformes; family Gobiidae; genus Gobius; species Gobius niger. The sequence goes on along the minus strand of NC_136865.1, from coordinate 3,845,664 downwards.
GGGTTTACCGTGTGAAATTTGTAGCAGATTTTAAAGCCAAATCTGCGCATGTGTCCAATTTTGAGCAGTGTTTTCCATTCGATCTGATGATTAATCCCCTCATGCCACATTGATAGAGTAATGTTTGTGTGTTCTTTCTGTCCTCCTCCCAGACAGTAACTTCATCTTGGCCAACGCTCAGGTCTCCCAGGTGTCCCAGGGCTTCCCCATCGTCTACTGCTCCGATGGCTTCTGCGAGCTCACGGGCTTCTCCAGAGGGGAGGTCATGCAGAAGAGCTGCGCCTGCAAGTTCCTCTACGGCCCCGACTCCAGCGAAGGCATCATCCTCAGCATCGACGAGGCCCTGGAGGAGCGCAAGGAGTTCAAGGAAGAGATCATGTTCTACAAGAAGACAGGTGAGGCCCGCAGCTGGTTTATGCCTTTTTTTAAGGATCATTTCAGCTTGTTGACAATCGAAAAAACTATCTCCCCATCAAGACAAACCTCCACAGGCTCTCTGGCTCGGCGGATGTAGCTGCTGTCGGACATTGGAAGAGCAAGTGCAAAGACAGGAGTCAAGGGGAAAAGCGGCACACGGAGAGGTGGTGACAGATGAGGAGATGTTTGATCCAAATTAGATTCACACTTCCTTATGTGAGCTGGGACAGTGGACAGGATGTGGCAAAGGATGTTAGATTTTTTAATCATTTCGTCGACATCTCTTGGTGTTTCGAAGCTGACTCATGCAGACACTGTGAACTAAAAGTAAAAGACAATCCCGGATGAACCTGTGTCTGGATTTATGATTGACTGAGCGGGCTGGAGCGGAAAGTCCTCCCATAAACTGCACCCACGGCGCGTACGGGACTCCTCGTGATGGGTGCCAGTCTCCCCTCGCCCCGTGTGAACACTCGTGTGTGTCACATCATCTCCTCTTCCTCTCTCTCTCTCATCCATCCTGGCCTCTTTATTACACGTCTATTGGAGCAAATTTAACAATAAACTCCCACAGAAACTTCACACACAGAATGACAGAGCCCTGGCTATTACAGATTTTAAATGGACAGTGCCAAAACGGCACAGAAATAGAGCTGACGTCACCAGTCAATCAATCATTTTGTTTAGCACAATATCACCATGGGAGTTGCCTCACAGGGCTGCGCCAAACATTAAAGCAATGAAACAAAACGGTAAACAACACAGTGTAAAGTTCAGGCAAATCTTTACAAATCTCAAACGTGGCCACTAGGCGATTGCTAGTGACGCTAGTGGGGCCCTCAGAGTCAGGGATGTCATTACCCCAAATGTATGGCAAACATCAGGAGCAGGTGGGTCGGGTTAGAAAGTCCACATTTTTTTCTTCCATAGCTACTTTGCTGGCTTACATTACATAAAATGCATTGTTATCCATAAATGTCACTCACAGTGGGCGGCAGAAGGTTTTGGTATACTATATAATCTAAGGAGTGCCTCCTGAGTGCAGGTTCGGGTCGGTCTGGTTTCATCCCGTCGGGTTAGGCCGGGTAAGAAAAAAGAAAAGACCAGAATTGGGGAGAATACGTGATAATTGTATGTATTTTGTAATATATTCCGTTACTTTGTCCGACCAGAGTACAGTATTGTGAATACTTTCATGTTGTTTAGATCATAATCTAATGCATAAAAGCAGCATGTGATTAAAAACATGCAGATGCACTTCGACTGTTATTTACCCTGGTTGTTTTGGTCTTTTTATTCTTTTATCGTTATGTATAAAACTGAAATTTGGTTAAGTGCTGCAATGTAGTGCTTTAATTTAAGGAAAGTATCTGTGTTCTCTCATCATTTGTTTCATTTCATTTCCCTCAAATGAAATAGTAACTTTATCAAAATACAGACACCAATATGAGTTTTCCAAATATCCATCCATCCATCCATTTTCTTCCAGTTGTCCGTCGCCGGGTTATGGGGGCAGTCGTTAAAGCTGCCCAAATCACATTGCACCAGCCCCTATGGCTCCTCCTGCAGGTGGTGGGTCCACAGAAGGACGGCCTCATGGTTCTAACCGGGCCTGTTGGTCTCTCATAAGGGGCTTCTGAACCGCTCTTTGTCTGACCCGTCACCTAGTACCTGTCTGCCATGGGACAGCCTACCAGGGGCACGAAGCCCCCGACAACAGAGCTCCCAGGATCATTCGGGCGCTCAAACCCCTCCACCACGTTAAGGTGGCGGTTCAAAGAGAGTAGTATTCCAAATACATATTCTAAATACATATTCAGTTACTCCCCAACACTGAAGCTGACTCAGGCGTCACTAGCGTACACAATCTATGCAGTCTTTTATAAATGAGGCCCCTGGTTCTCAGTCACACATCGAACAACAATAATATTGACCATTGTCGCTTCTCTGCATCGAGGGTTTGAGAGTAATGCATCAATCTGTGTCCAGGCTTTGTGGTCGAATCCACCGTAAATCCAGCTGAACCAACTCCTTCTATTCTGTAACATTCCATCATGAACAGGCTTTGCCAAAACTTGTCCATGACTGTAAGGAGGTGGAACTAGGTCAAAAAGACTATTCGTACCATATTTCAGCTGAACTTGAGGGCTATTTCCATTCTCCTTGCACAAATGGACTGTTGAACAAATGGAGACAGCCTCATTAAAAGGCGATTACGTGCAGTCATCAGTTAGGGTCGTAATTATTAAACAGTATGGCACGTTAAACATTCATATCTCACTCCGTCTGCTGCAGAGGGTTTACGTATGGAGAGCATTTTACCCGTTACCAATTAATCTTTCCCCTAAACTCGATGGGGCCAATGAAAACCCACAAAATAAAAAGTTCTAGAGGGATTTTGCCACAGTTTTACTCATAAACCATTAGCCAACCAATGATATTCAAGGTCACAGACGGCAGCTTTAGGCCAAACTATCAGAATCTTGTTCAGGAGGAGCTGAAGGTTTTACTCCACTGTGGCACTGGGAGAACACGCCAAATCCACACCGAGAGGTCCCACACGGGCCTGGGAATCGAATCAGAGAACTTATTGCTTCCTGATTTTCCAACAAAAGCCTTGAACAAGTGGTGTAAACCTGAGAAACTTTATGTGCAGAGGAATCTGTTGGGCTCCAAAGGCAAATCTTCGTGCTTTGTACTCCTGATCCGAAGCCTGTAGTTGATGCTGTGTGATAGATGTCGTCATCAGAAGGAACGCTCCTCGCTCAGGCTGAGTGGCCGACGTCGATCTCAGTGACGGCAGCTCTGATCAGGTGTTCACTGCTGCCACAAAGACCGTCCGACAGCAGCGGAAAAACTCCCCAGACTTTCCTCCATCTCAGCACGCGTCAGCTGGACTTACTGAACACTGACAAACGCGACAACATACACAGGATTCACTGACAATGATGACTTGTGCTTCTAGGGCTTCAGGATTTGACAAAAATACCTTATTGCGATTTATCCTGATAGATATTGCGATTTGATTTGCGATTTTAAGATTTTACTTGTAGCATAATGTTTGATTATTCATGCAATTGAGCTACATATAAACTTCTAAAACTGCTGTTGAGCGTCATGGTACTTGGTTATTAACACATTGTGGTTATTAACACAAACGGAAAAAGTTGTTTTTGCGTTTTTGTTTTAATTACAAAACTAAACACTCTAATACACCTTATGTGTGATTTTGGCAGCTCTGTGATGAACAGAAGTGAAATAAATGACGACCAAAAACTTGTGAAAAGTCACGATCTGGACATTTTGTATATATTATTATTTTCTTTTTTCTTTGCAGTCTGAGGGGGTGTGGTGTTGCCTAGCGAAGCTGTAGAGCCGACACTTCTCTCTCGCTCTCTGGAGCTCGTTTGACAAAGTAGAGCAACAAACAATTTAGATTTTAACATTTCTCTGAGTTTTAAAATGGTTAAAATCGGTCCAAGGACGGCTGAGAAACATCCTGTTAAAGTCTTCAATCCGAGAACCAGGCTGTTTAAATGCACACGCCATAAAAAGACGTCGATCTGTGGAAACACGCGGTGTTTCAAAACGTGTCAACAATGTTGTTGTTGAAACTAAGATATTTATTCATTTGCCTCTTCCCATAATGTTAGTATCTGTCCACAGAGAGAGGAGTTGATCAGAAATGAGAGTGTTGCAGCAAAAAAAAAATCTGTGATTTTGATCAAAACTAACCTATGTTTAGCTTAGATTTCTCAGGAACCGAGGCACGTAGAATTAAACTGTTTTCTCCTGCAGAGAGCTTAGAGTCTCGTCTTTCAAACGAGCCGCAGCCTGTGTCCATAGCTATAACATCCAATACACTGTGGTGCTACAAATATCGTTTGTATAGCTTCATCAGCAACAAGATACAGATCTGCAAGAGGCAAAGAGGCATTTTATGGAGTCATTTGAAAAACATGCTTAGTTTTAAACATTCTCTAATAAACATGATGCTCTCACACTCTCCCTATTTAGCTACATAAATGTATTATCACACGCTAAAAAAACACTGCTAGTTTTATATTTATTACTCCAAAAACTGTCTGTAAAGATGTTACAATGATTATAATACAATGATGCACACAGCGATCAGCTATTTTTTGCCACCTCAACCCGCTCCGCGATTAAACGATTCGTGGTGAGAATCGTTTGCAGTTGAAACACACGTGGAGTTTGTGAATCGCAGCGCAGGCAAACCTGATTCTTCTGCACCTTCTTTCGATTGGCCATCAGCCTAAGGAAGCGAGGCTCATTCTCATACAACACACAATGACTTTTTCGAGCTTTCTTGTACGTCGTGATGTTGAGAGGAACCGAGATGGAGGTGCTCCTTCGGCTTGAGAACAGGAAAAAAAATCTAAGTACAGTCGGGGTGTAATGGGACGCTAAAAGTTCAACTACTTGGAGGGCAGGGTTCAATTTCAGCCGCTGTGTCCAGAAGTACAGCGTGCCCAGTGCGAGGAGAACATTGAACGGCTGAAATGAAACCTCTCGACCGGGCCTGGAACTTCACCGGGCTGATGAGATGAGAGCGATTTTCGCACTGACTTCTCCTTGCCAATTGTGTCTGAGGGAAAGAAATCGCATAGTCAGATATCAAGAGATTGTCATGAGATTTAACAGGCCACAAGAGAAACAATCGGATGAGTCTGGGAGAGAAGAGAGAGGCGGTAATAGCCAGAGCATGGACCTGAGCGTCTGTGTGCAGAGACATCCATTTAGCCCAGTCCCAGGGCGGGTTTCTCCTGAGCTGCTGCGCGGGGACCGAGGGACCGGGCATGGAGCGGGTCGGTCTATTTAAAGGCAGCCTGTCCCTGGAGACCGGCATGTGGTGGACTGGCCACTAACAATGGGCTCAGACGATTCTCTGGAGCCGCACGTATAGGAGCGTAATGAGAAATGCGACTGCCATACTGAGGAGTGTGGTTTGGTGGCAGGGCAGCGGACCGTCGAGACCCAGTCGAAAATTACAACGGCGGCGTTTGCAAATCAGCGGTCAAACAAGCAGATTTTAAGAAAATGAGAAAAAATGTCAAACTTCCGAGGTTTAGAGCACTGGCAACCACAATCAGAGCTGTTGGAGGAAGTTTGTTCTGAGAAGACAGGATCGAGAGAGAAAGAAAGGAAAGAAGAGAAGGAGCTGAGTCTTACCCCAAGATTCCACATTCTCCGTGTTCGCCAAAGCCTCCCCTCACGACGCGATGTTGCATTTTTAATTGTCAAGAAACGTTCCTCATCCCTGCTCCGAGGGGCCTCCGTGGCTACAGGGATTCACAGCTCTTCACTAGGAGCTGAGTCTGTGTTCATTTCAAAGAGCCGTCCAAAAGACTGGCTCTTTTTTATAATGTAAAACGCCAGACAGATAACTCACAATATCTAAGACGTGATCGACAAAAGGCACACTTCTTTGATTCAAAGCAGAACTGAGTAACTTGTTTACCTTAATAAATCCTTTTCCTGGTCCTTCTTGGGGCGTTAACGGGATGATTGGGGGGGTCATTCATCTCCCCCTGGTGTCTCTGGCCAGAAAACCACAATTGCAGCTTTCCCTGCTCCGCCCCAAATACACACTATAAGGCTCGTTTCCACCAGCCCTACCCTTCTCTACTCTACTTGGTTTGGTCCTACTCTACTTGGCCTGGTTGTGTTTCCACTATTCTGTAGAATCTGATACTGTATCCATGGTTACCAGGGTGTATCCATGGATATGGCTTTGCTTTTGACTGTATCCATTGTAAACAGTACCTGCTTGGCCTGGTTAGTACCAGGGCCAAGCAGGTACTAAAAAAGTACCAGTTAACTGTAAAGTGGGCTGGTGGAAACATTTCAAATGCAGGCAAAGTAGAGCAGGGTAGAGTAGAGTAGGGTAGGTGGAACCGAGCCATAATGGAATCAAGAAAAAGCTAACATGCTAAAGGGCAAAGCTAACTGCAGGCTAGCGCCACTTAAGCAGTATTTACAGGCCAGGTTTGAGGAAAAAAATCTCTCTCTTCTGTCAGTGTAGTATTTACTCTCACGGACAATTAATGAGTAAAAAAAAAACGCAACATGCTACGACACCTGCAGTTCTGCTTTAAAGGTACACTGTGTAACATTATGAAGCTATACTGTTGCGGCAAAACAAAACATGCTCCTAATGACCAGCTCAGCCTTGGATGAGACACTGACCTGTTAAAATCTCAAATTCGACTGCCTTTCGTCACATCTCCATGGAGACGAGCTGGAGACGTACCCGCTCATTTAGCTTTAACTGAAGCTTTCACTTGTGTGGCCTGCTCCTGTGTTGGGCTGATGCTTGTGTTCGTTTGGGGAAGTTCTGGGGGTAAAATTGACCAAAAATCCGTCTCTGTTCAATTGAGATCCGGATTCGAAGCATTCACCATAAAGAGCCGTTCAAAAGAGCCGGTCGGTCACTTCACTATCCTCCGCCGACACGCCGCTCTGTTCCTCCCCGACAAAAATACGGACAAACTGTTTTTTCAGCTCTGTCAGAGTCTGGCCACATCAATCTCGACAGTTCAGATCGCACCTCAAAGAAAGCAAAACACAGAACAGTATCTGGATTTCCAAAGTAAATACCCTCCACATTCACTTTATTTTTACAAAAATGTCAAAATTTTACACGATACAACCTCGACATTTCCCTCTGTGGGAGTTTGTGATCACAGAAACAATCACAAGACTCGATTCGCTCACAAGAACCACAATCTCAGGTATGATGTATGAAAAGATGTTTATTTTAGAACGTTGGCGTTGTCGTTTTGGGGCTTCAGATAGGGAAGCTCACGGGCTCTCGTCCCCATCTGTAGAAATAGCAGAAAAATATTAGTAGAAGGGAGGGAGGGTGGGGCCGGAAACTCCGAACGAGAGGACGAGGTTAGTAGTTGGGGGACTTAAATAGGCCGGCGGGCGGAAGAGGCGTATAGGAGGTGTGGTCCGGCTCTCGAACCTAGATAAATATAAATACTTATCCCCATTTCAGCTTCTATCGCTCTCATTCACATCACTTTTCTCTGCCTCTGCCCCTCACACGCCGGAGGGAGAAGAGAAGTGTTTATGTTTTTGTACTTTCTCATGGGTTTTATTTTGCACACTGGTTGCTTTCGCTTTGCTCATGGAGCTGCCGTGACGGAGAGGAGCGGGGCGGGCTGAAGGGGAGGGAGTGGGCGTTGATGTCGCTTGTCATTCGGGAGGCGTCTGGAGCGGAGTGGAGCTGAGCGAGCAGGCAGAAGATGTGGAATCTGGGCGCAAGACTCAGAAGAGGGCTCCAAGACGACAGAGCCGAGGCAGCAGCATTCCAAAAGGAGGTGCTAAACCGCTTGAAAACAGAAAAGGAAGGTGCGCTGAAGGAATATGCAAGCGAGTGCTGCTGCTGCTTTTCCTAAATCATCAAGAACAGCGCCTGATCCTTGTCCTAAATTCATGACCCTCTGAACTAGATATGGGAGTTATGGCTCTTTACTGGGAGTCTTTGGGATCAGTTCATTTCAAAAGACTGGCTGTTTTAAATATAACATTATAATAAAGACGCGATCGATAAAAGGCACTTTTTTTTATATTTGCTCTTGGAAAAACGTGTTTGTGAGTAAAATCTTGCACCACAACTAATAAAAAGAGGCGGTAACTTGCATTTAGCTCTGACTTTAGAGCAGGGGTGCCCAAAGTGAAACAATTCTGTTGGCCGCCAGAGAGTGACCTACTTTTGCGCTGATTGTGGTTAATACTAACTCTCTTCCATTCATTTTCAATGGTAAATATGGATGCAGTACACCTTTTGACCACCAGCGTCAAATTGGGGGCGCTGTTTCACTCCTTTCGCAAAGTCAAGGAAACACTGTTGTGGTGTCTTGGTGTTTAACAATTACAGAGCGTTGTTGCAGCAACTTCCACAGTTTTCCAACTTTTATTGAAAAGGTTGTTGACCTCAACAACAATATATGTTAAAAAATGACTTATAAAAGAATTGATGCTGAACTGACACTTTCAAAATAATCTAATGTGGCATTTTCTTTGAGTGAACGAATGAGGTAAAGTTACTGTAGGTGCTGTAGATACAGGTGTTGTTGTTTTTTGCACTAAATTGCTGCAATTGTTGATTTTCTTTTACTAAAATTAGGCTTTTGCCATAGTTGCCATTTGTTTTAATATAGCATGTTATTTGCATAAATAGAATCAAATGCAAATGTGGGCTAATAAATAAAGTTACTTTATAATTTGCCGTTACATGTGTTTTTCGTGCTTGACATCGCCCTGTTTGGCCCGCGACTCAGAGGCACTTTTTAATATTGGCCCTCGGAGACAAAAAGTTTGAGCACCCCTAGGTTAGAGCAAAAAGCTTTCACTTGTGTGGCCTGCTCTGTTGTTGGGCTGATTCTTGAGTAAAGGGGAGTTCTGGGTAAAAATCTGTTCACCTTAAAGCAGCACTAAGTAACTTGTTTATCTTAATAAATCCTTTCCGTAGTCCCTCTGGAGGTAATACAAGTGTTAATGGGGTGATTGGGGGGGGTCTTTCATCTCCCCCTGGTGTCTCTGGCCAGAAAACCACACTTGCAATTTCGCTGCCTACGGGTCGGTGTCACCAATACACACTAATAGAATCACTAAGAAGAAGCTAGCAGGCTCACGGGCAAAGCTAACTGCTTAAACAGTATTTACAGCCACGTTTGAGCGAAAGAAATATTCTCCATTGTGTAATTGGATGTACAATATCCCTCTGTCCCTTTGTGTTTTCTGTCAGTGTAGTATATACTCTCACGGACAATTAATGAGTAAAAAAAACATAACATGCTACGACACCTGCAGTGGCGATATAGCCTCTTAGTACTGCTTTAACCCCCACCTGAACCGAGTACATTTTCTCCAGGTCAGTTTTACCCAAATCTAAAAGCTTCTTGACTGGAGCTTACAGGTCGGGTCGAGTTTTTGTCTTTTAGGGTTTTCGTTGTTTTTGTTGTTGTTGTTGTTGTTGTTGTTGTTGCTTTCTTCATTGTTTCTTTCCCTTTGGTTTTTTGACGTTTTTTTTGGTCATGTTTTCGTCAAGATTTTGTCATTTTTCTGTGGGGTTTTAGTCACTTTGTTAATTGTGTTATTCTTGCTTTTCCGGTTTGTTTTTGTTGCTTCTTTTTGTCGCTTTTTTGTTTCGTTTTTTTGTCACTCTTTTGTGGCTCTTTTTTTGTGCTTTGTCATCATGTTTTTGTCACTCGAGGTTAACCCCTCAACTCCCACCTGAACCGAGCACATTTCCTCCAGTTTGGCTTTACCCCAGTCCAAAAGCTTCTGCTAAAAAGCTGTGAAAATAGCAACAAAAGTGAGACGAAGACAATGATGGAAATGTGACAAAAATGTGAGAAAACATTGACGAAAAATTGATGAAAAAGTGGCAAAAATGTCACAAAAATGTCACAAGAAATTGACAAAAAATTATCGAAAAAATAACAAAAAATTGACAAAAAATGACCAAAATGTGACAAAATGTGACAAAAGGTTAGAAAAAAAAATACAAAAATGTGACAAAAATGTGATAAAAATTTGACAAAGAAATGACAAAAATGTGACAAAAAAATGTCACAAAAAAATGACAGAAATTTGACCAAAAAATGACAAAAAAATTATAAAAATTTGACACAAAAAATTGACCAAAATTTGACAAAATATGTGACAAAAATATGATAAAAAAATGATGAAAAAATGACAAAAAAGTTACAAAAATGAGTTGAATACCCAACAAAAAAATGATGGGGCGACAGTGGCGCAGAGTGGCGTAGAGTGGGTAGTCTCATGATCGGAAGGTCGGGGGTTGGAATCCCACCTCCTGAAACGGCACATTGTCGTTGTGTCCTTGGGCAAGACACTTCACCCACATTGAATTGGTGAGTGGATCCTTGCTGTAAAGCGCTTTGAGTGCCTACTGTCGGTGGAAAAGTGCTACATAAGTTGAGACCATTTACCATTTACCATTTACCATTTACCATTTACCATTTACCATTTACCATTTACCATTACCTCTCGGTTCAGGCGGGAGTTAAGAGGTTAAAGAGCCGGTCAGTCATGAACGCCACCTGAACATAAGACCAAAACCTTCACCTTCCGTGTAACGTCCGAGATAAAAACAAACCAAAAATGAAACCAAAAATAAACCCATTTGTTCACACCCTCCTGTGCTGCAAGTGGGTGTTTGATGAGTTCTCCGTTTTATAGCAGTTTTGCAACAATGCATTTTATGTCTTTGTAAACGAAGAAAAGGCCCAACCAGCGACAAACTCACTGGATCACATCAGCTGCAAACCTGTGTTGTGACCATGTTCGATCTCATCCACCCCCAAACAGGGAAAACCTGCCTTTGACATTTCATTTTCATTTCTTTTCGCAAAGTCCTGTGTTGGCTACATCCTGCTGTGACTTTTGGACGCGCTCATGTGTCTCACGGCTGATTGCCTTTTGCGTTGCAGCCGGACAGTTCTGGTGCCTGCTGGACATCGTGCCCATTAAGAACGAGAAGGGCGACGTGGTGCTGTTCCTGGCCTCCTTCAAAGACATCACCGACACCAAAGCCAAAGCCATCCACGAGGACAAGAAGGAAGGTCAGTGCCCGGCTCTGAACTCCAGACAACTCATTTACCGACAGTCTAAGATCACTTTCACACCGGATGAGATCGGTTTGCCTGAGACTTGTGAATTCTCCGTTTGGTTTTGTGGCAAAGACCAAGCAAAACGAGAGAGAAGCAGAGCCCAGAGTGTTTGCTCTATTGTGAATGCACATACTGTTAAGATATACAGTATGTTTCCTGGGCCCAGAGGGGACTCTATTGCGTATGTTTTAATGATAGGTTAAACTGGAACACTCAAAGAAAGAGAACGAGGTCATCAAACTCAACAGAGAAAGTTCCAAAGAGTTGCCGTTATATTGATAATAATGATTAATGTAAGTAGAGGTCGACGGCCGATGTCTCCAGAACCGAAAGCTAATCCATTTGATGAACAGAGTTTTGAATTGTTTAAGTTTACAGTTTTACAGTCTTTCAGCTCATGGTCCGACCTAATCGACACACATGACCACAGATGATCCTGTTCCTAGATGGACGCTTTTTTAACTGGCCACTGCCACCTCAGGTCTTACACGTAACTGCAGTCTCTATGTTAAAGGAACAGGCCACTGTTTTGACATAATGAGATATGTTCTTACCTGAGCTTAGATGAGTCCTGTCACGCAAAAACAACCAAAGATGTTGTTAGCATTTGGCCTCTCACAGTATATTCCTATAGCTCCAAACAGGGGTGAAGTTTGAAGCACAAAGACCAGGCAGGTACAGTATGTATCAGCTTGTCTAAGCTCAGGTTAAGAACATATCTCTCAATGTAAAAACTGTCCCTTTAAGCTCATCCATAATGATGAGTTCACTTTTTGAGTGACAGTGCAGGATTTTAGCGGCAGTTGAGGTGAAAAGGTCTGGGCTCATTCTACACATTAGGACACTGCTGCAGCATGTAGGGTGTAGAAAATACTTCATCTAGTCCCTTTAAAGTTTAACAATTCTACTCAACTCCAACCTCAACACCGACCTTTATATTGTAGGACAGAGCTGGCATTAACCTGTTACTTACACAATCTGGTGGGCGTGGTACACCTCCACAGTTAGCTTTTTAGTTCGCTAGTTTATGTTATTTGAGCGGTTTACTTTCATTTTTCTTTCTAACTTCATAACTGTGCAGTCATGGATGCTCAACATGATTTTGGCTGAAGCAAGAATGCTGATATGTCCCTACCCCATATTCAACTCACTACACATTTACATAACAGATCATCCGGTACACTGTACGTTACATTGACTTTTGGATGTCAAAAAATACTGCCTTTCATTCTTTCTTATGCCTCACCTGCCCTTTTTTCAATCCAATTATTTACTCAACGCAGATGCTTCTGTGTTGAACCTAAAGGAACAGGCCACAGTTCTTCCATACTGAGATATGTTCTTACCTGAGCTTAGACGAGTTGATACGTACCTGTCTTGTCTGTGTGTGTGCCCGTGGAAGAGCGTGGTAGCTTCCAACTTCACCCCCCGTTTGGAGCTATAGGAATACATTAGGAGAGGCCAAATGCTAAACAACATCTTTGGTCATTTTGCGTGACTGAGGGCACACTCAGGTAAAAATATATTTCAGTTTGGACAAACGGCGGCCTGTTCACCCCTGCTCTGAGTCGGTTCAGCGTCCAACGGCATCTCCCGCTTCAGCGCTGAATGAAAAGCGTGATGCTAAAGCTCATTCTGATTTCAACACCTCAGTCATTATTTGATCGATGGACATGACAAAAAAACGTTGCGTGACTTTATTTACGTCTAAAACAGCAGCCCGGGCTCTGCTGCAGCCCTGTTAAAGCCTTTGGGCCTGGAGTATACAACTGTGAGAGACCATTATTCATTGTTTTTTTTTTTCTTTTTGGTGGCCCAAAAGTACCACGGCCCACCGGGAAACGTCTTCTGCTAAATTGACCCAGCGCTGTTTTAAAGTCCACTGAGTCTTTGCATGATTTCTATTGAACCTGAAACACATGGATCCATCTTTTTCATAGCCAGGCAGACACAAACCCAGCCCTGATGAAGACACTGCACAGAGTTTGTGGCTTTGAAAGTAAATCCCGTTGTTATATGTCTAACTATTCCCCTCCAATCAAGAACAATATTGTAAATTGGTGCCGTTTGATTCCCCGCTGACGCCCCTGATGAATGGCATAACAAAGCGACCTAAATGCGCTCGTATATGCATATACAGCGGAGGGGGGGCCCGCCGCTCCCGACTAATGACACCCTCCCCCTGTTGTCGCGCTGCTTGTTTACCCCCGTTTTTACCTGCTCCGCAAATGTCACAGCCCCACACGAGTCAGTCACTCTGATTCAGCCTGGCTGAGCGTTTTCGCAGAGGCAACCGGAGCACTTCCCCACCGCCGACGGATGGGAAGAGAGGGGGCACAGGCAGTTAGGAGGGCCGTCCGCCGAGATTGGATTTGGGATTGGATGGGGGGGGGGCGAGAGCGGAGGGTGGGGGGGGGCGGCGTGAGACGGTGTTATGTGGATTCTTTCTTTTTCTCCCTTTTCTTTTGTGTTAAAGGAAATGACATTAAACGTTTAGTAGAAGCTGTATATACATATAATATTGTAAAAGCATCTTCAAAATCATACGCGAACAAACGATTAGGGGCGCTCAAGGGGGGTGGGATGTAAAACCTCTTCACTGTAAATTTGGTTCTAAACCTTGTGTTCTAAATGCCAAAAAAACACAGATTTGCATGAAAGTTGCACGTTTGGTAAATAAACATTTATCAAAATGTTTTCATATTTACTCTGCTGATGAATGTCCATCCATACATCCTTCCATTTTCTTCCGCTTTATCCGGGGCCGGGTCGCGGGGGCAGCAGTCTCAGCAGAGATGCCCAGACTTCCCGATCCACGCACACCTCCTCCAGCTGTTCTGGGGGGACCCCGAGGCGACACCAGGCCAGCTCGGAGACATAATCCTACCAGCGTGTCCTGGGTCTTCCACAAGGTCTTGTCCCACTAGGACATGCCTGGAACACCTCCCACAGGAGGCGGCCAGGAGGCATCCGGAACAGATGCCCTAGCCACCTCAGCTGCTCCTTGCTACTTCTACTCCGAGCTCCTCTCGGGTAACTGAGATCCTCACCCGATCTCGGAGGGTGCGCCCAGCCACCCTGCGAAGGAAACTCATTTCGGCCGCTTGTGTTCGCGATCTTGTCCTTTCGGTCATTACCCAAATCTCATGACCATAGGTGAGGGTGGGAACGTAGATCGATCGGTAAATCGAGAGCTTTGCCCCGACTCATGAATATTTGTGGATAAATAAACCTGTTATCTGCCATTTTAGGATTAGAGTGAGAGTTATTTTCTCCAATTGTGCAAAGTGTATTGACCGTATAGGGCACATGGGTCAAACACAAGTGGCATGAATTTCTGAGACCAGAAATTCATTATAGCCACTAGGGAGCATTACATTTAAAAAAAATAAAGAATTCCACATGTGTCCAGCAGAGGGCATTGACATAATAAGAGATCAGGATATAAACAGCATAATATTAGCATATTATAGCCATGTCGTAAATGGTGAGTTTGCCCCAGGGCGGCTGTGGCGATACTAGTAACTTCCCGCCATCGACTGTGGAGTCAGTGAATAATGACTTCATGTAGCACTTTGAGAAACATTTGGAACAGGCTGATGAAGCACAATAAGTGTAAGCCGTTATTTATGAGGCCACAGTCCTTTACAACATATGCGTCCCGGGACCCCCCGTGAGGGCTGAGTTTCGGCCCCCGACCCATAGCGAGCTTGACGCCCCTGGAACAGAGCTTACAACCTATGCCAGTGCAACGGCTCACGACTCTGTGTAAGATCTGTGTGAGTGAAGCTTAAGCCTAACCCCTGATCCTAAAACTAACCCCCTGATCAGTAAGAGGTTAATGAGACTTCCTTTCCCCTTTGAATGCATCATCAGAGCTGAGTGTGGAGGGGAGTGAGGGGCGGGGGGGAGGGGACGGGAGAGCAGGGTTCACTGATACCTCCTGACCCAAAAATATTCCTGGAGAAAAGCTTAGGGCAGTCTTAATCAGCTACAAGCATCACATCTCTAAACAAGAGGCCAGTGCGGTGCAGCGGCCCAACACCTCGCTGCTGCTCGAGTCCTCAGAAGAAACACAACCATATTAGTCCAGTGCTCTGGTCTCTGAATAGAATTACATTTAAGGCGAGACACTGCAGGTGAATAGGGAAAAAATGTATATTTACAGATATCAATTTGAAACTGTTGCTGTCGATCACTGGCATAAATGTGAGAAAAAAATACATTGCAAGTTTTCTGTCATTTTATCTTTTCATATAAGAACAAGGTGTTTTATGCCTAAAAATGCCCCAAATTTCCCATCTTTTCGGCGACACAATCTGAATAATGGATAGAGCTACATTCAAATTTATGGTTTCATTTTATTGATGAATGAGTTACCAAGACTTTTTCAGAGGGGATTTTGGATTCCTTGTTTAGTTTTAAAATAAGCTGTTTTTAGTGGAAAAATTTGTAAAAAAAATAATTTTCGCCTTATTTTTTGCCATTCAAAACTCAATAAATGGGGCTTAAGGGATTAAATAATAAAAAATCCCTCTGAAAAAATCTTCCAAATATTGTTCAGTCCAAGGCTGGAAAATGTGAAGTCTTTAGGTCCGACTGACGTGGACATAGCGTCGCCACAATGACGGAAAAAAGCGTTTTGAGAAAAAGGCCCTTGAAATTGCATTCTCCCATATAAGTCTATGGGGGAACATTGAATCAGCGCAATATTTAAACATGTTATTGTGAAGATTAGTCATATTTTCTGTTTCCGGGTGAAAGCTTGTATGTTCAGAGACCAATTTGGCCCAAAACCTGAAAACTGAAAAAAATTGAGTTTTGCCTGTAGTGTCTCCCCTTAAAACAGCTCTGCTTTTATACCAGTTTCTAGCACCACAGTACATCTCTGACACAATTCTACCCGTGCATATGACACTGAAAGTATTTGATCTGCACTCTTGCCTTTATTGTCACTGATCAACTCATTTTTATATTGATGTTTTATGAATTGCCTTTCTTGTAAATATGACGCTGCTGTGAAGAACTTCGAATTTCCTCGTGTATGAATCGCGCTCTCCGAATAACCCTGCCTTTGCCACTGTTCCCTTCTGTGCGCGGAGACAGAGTTGGGAAAATGACCAAGATCTGATCAAAGCAAACAGACAGTGAGAGAGAGACTCGTTCTGATCGTAAACGTAGTGCAGGCCCAGCAAACACGGAGAATCTGGAGCGGTAGACGCTGAAGTGCCAAAACACACTCGCTCTGCAACAACCCTCCACTTATTTAGTAATGGAATACGTCGGATTGGGCGCGCTCCGAACGGGCCTCGTCGGGCTCCCCGCGGAGTCCAGGCCTTACGCGTCTTCGCTTAACGCTGTAAGTCCTTCTAAGACGCTCTGCTTCCTCCGCGTCGCGTCCCGGTGGCTGGAGTGCAGAGCGGATGTGGAAGTTGCCGGAGCAGCAGCTGATGGGCCGGAGCGAGCGCGGAGCTGATTGCAGGAGGCGGTGCAGGCGGAGCGGGGGGACAGGGGACTGATTGGGTCGGAGAAAAGCTCAGAGTGAGGACTGGAGGGCTGATGAATGAAGCTCAGGCTGAAGACTGTTTCTGTGTGTTCTTGTACTGGACACTGTGGGTTTGTCGCATTAAGAAGTCAACTGTGATGAAATAAAACATACATTCACTTCTAAACTCCCACCTGGACCAAGCACATTTTCTCCTGTTTGGTTTTACCCAAATCTAAAAGCTTCTTCAAACAAAAGTGTGACAAATGTGTTGAGGGGTTCGTCCTGAGCAGCACGTGTTTGGAGGTCGAGGAAACCTGGCTGCCTTCAGTCGCCTCTGATCCTCTGAAACGGTGCAGCGCCTCCTGGGTTTGTCCCTGTTTCAGAGCGTGGTGTCCTGCACTGGTCAGCTCCACCTTCCTCCGTCCTCTTTCCCCCTGCGCAGCTCCCTCCGCTCCACTAGTCTGTCACCATCTTCTGAGAAGAGCTTAGCAGTTCATCTGTTTTATTCTCCAGTGAATGAACATGAGCTGGAACACTAGCAGGGACAGAAGGCATGTGTGCCTTAGCTGAGTCTTGCCTGGATACCTCCTCGTTCGACCCTTTTTTCTTTCCTGTAGCTCCTCTTGTGACACCTCCACTGTGCTGCAGGTGTGGGGGCTCTTGGTGCCTCTTCAGTGTCTCAGAAGAAGAAATGTGTAGTAAAATACTCTTTGTAGTAACAAAAATCCACCAAACCTCACAAAAACACGATAACGATGCACAAAAGTGTTCAGTCAAACAATGTGGAACAAGGAGACCACAAATGCAGTTCACAGACAAAGGCAAAAAACAAAACAAGCTGTACCAAGGGAGAGGGAGGTTGCTGCTATGGAACTTTACCTCAAACAGTGACTAAAACGTGACCAAAAAGTCACAAAATGTGATGAAAAAGCCACATAGCAACTACAGAAAAATGACAAAAAAGTGAAGAAAAAGAGACGATCATTTGACAAACACGCCAAAAAAAAAGTAAAAAAAGTGACAAAAGATCTGTTTCCATTAGTTTATAGGTCATAGTTACTCTGGTCTATGGGCTGTAACCTTCTCGAGCTGGGTAAAGCTGAGCTGGAGAAAACACACTGGGTGAAGGTTGAGATTAAGAGGTTAAAACATGAAAAACATGAACATAAAACATGAAACTTCCAAATAACATTTATTTATGTGTGTTCTGCACATGTCCTCCTTTCGGAATCTTTGGTATATTTTTTACCATTTAATTAGCTCAGATAATGTAATTCAACAATTCAATTCAACAGTCCCGGACCTCCACTGTAATAACAGATGAATGATACCGTCAATAATATCAATTACCAATCAAATAAAAGCATCAAAGTGAGTGACAAATAAGATCATGGATATGGTTGAAATGAGTTTCCTTGGTATATGCTTAGAGATAGAGTGAAGAGCTCAGTGTAGAACTGCTGCTCCTGCACGTCGAGAGGAGCAGCTGAGGTGGCTTTTGGAGCCTGCTGGTCGCGTCGTATTGGAGGAGTCCCCCGGGAAAACCCAGGACACACTGGAGGGACATGTCTCTGTGGCCTGTTGTCGTGTGGATCGGAAAGCCTGGGCGTCTCTGCACAGATTACTGCTGCTATGCCCCGGCCCCGGACAAAGCTGAAGAAAATGGATGGATGGGAATAAAGCACTTTTCAAATCTGGTTTAGTTTAATGTGTATTTGCATTGTTTACATTATTTGACCTTATTATCCGGCTCTTCACAACGTAAGTAGAAGCTCCGTTGATTTGAATGGGATTTCCCAACGTTCTACCGGTCATTATTTTCTGATAAAGGACCTCTGAAAAAAATAATGACGCTGCCAATGGCAACGGAGTTCGTGCTTTCATATCACTCCGCACGTACGTAGCAGCGACACTATCTCTGTCCCGTCACTGAGAGAAGTTGGGGTAATTGCTCGTGAAGTTAGCGTGAGTCTGATTTTCAACTTACCCAGAGATTCACCACCATTCCTCCAACTGCGCCTTCAACTAAGTAGCTAGGCTAGCTACTAGCCTTGCTGCTTCTAGCCTAGCAAAACGTTGCAGAGCAACGTGCAAACGTTTGGGAACTATTTGTCACGGAAGTCATTAAATAAACCTTTCGGCCTTCATAAAAGTGTACGAAGTTTATGTTGTGTGTGTTCAGTTGGCAAATGGCCGTATAATAACCGGTTTGCCCTGTCAGTGCTTATTTTCCCGATAATGACCAGCGTTCTATACATCATCCCTTACTTAATTCAGTACTGCCAGTTTTGGTTTTGTATTGATTCTTTTATTTTAAGACAATTTCCACTGTAGCGATTCTTCAAAATGTGCACACTTTTGACATTTTCTCTATGAGCTTGTAGTCACCAGAAACGGTTTTGACTTCGCAGACTGTGGAACCGTTTCAGGGACGACCTTATGAGGCTCATGAAAAGGCCAAGACTAAAGGGCAACAATTTTGAATCATCTAAATTATTAGATTGAGTTATTTCACCTTTTTGGTTTCATAACATTCCATTATTCGCATTATTCCCACGTGTTCATTCATAGTTTAATGTCTTCAATGAGAATCACACAATGGAAATAGTGCTGACAATGAAGAAAAGCTGAGAAATCATCTTGGGACCCCCCCGCTCAGCGCTCGCCACCTCCTGGGGGTTCCTACACCTGGCTTTAAGGACCTGTGCCAGACTAGGACACTCAGAAGAACACCCTGGACTCTCCCTGTGACTTCAGAGTGTGGGCTGGTGTTGTGAGTGCAGAAGAGGGAGGCGGACTAAACATGCAGGATTACAGAACCTTGTGCAAACAATATTAAACACCACGTTTTTCATGAGGACTAGTTCAAAATTCCAAAGCTATGAAAGAAAAAGCTCAGTGTTTAATCACACAGCACATGTTTCTTTTCTCATCATTTCGAGCACATTTCTCGCCTTTATTCTTTGCCCTTGAGTAATTCCGTGTAAAAATGGAGCACTGGGCGCTGAGCTGCTGCGCCTGCCCCGCTCTGAGCCACATGCGTGAGTGAGTGTGCTCATACATGACCGCACGTATGCATGTTCCAACGCGCCGGCCCCAGACGAGCTCTCGGACAGGGCCCATCCATAACGGCGCTGCCTTGGGGGGGGGGACGCTCCGCTTGCAGCCGCCCCGTCGACTCCATTCGCGCTATTTATGGGGCTCATGAATTACCCCCTCGCCGTCCCGCACGGGAGGGGGGCTCGGAGGGAGGGGGGTAAAGCTGGGGTAACGCCAGGCGCAGGGCGGACAGAGGAGACAAGTGTAGCTGAGGACAAGGGGGGACGTTGTGTGTGGGACAAAAACTTTGGGGGACAAGAATAGGAGGGGGAACTGACAAAAACTTGGGTGTAAAAAACAACAACTTTTCACCATGTTACAATGTTGTTTCGCACAAGTTTGAGTGATCTTTGAATCTTCCCCGGTGACTTTGAGATCTTTGCTGTTTCATTTCCTCTTTTTTTTAATTGACAGTCGACAGCTGTGAAGTGGAGGCTTAGGGAGAGTGCACTTGTTGAACCAGGAAGGATAACTGGGGGGAATTTGAGAATGCTGTTTTAGATCATGTGTAAAACTATCTTCTTACCCAGAGGCGTAGCTTGCCATAAGTTAAGTCAGGTAGCTGCCTGGGGCCCCAAACAGTCAAGGGCCCCCATGTACCAACACGTTATTCAGGAGCCTGCAGTAAACGCTTGATACACACAGTCTTTTGGTGATATAGTTACATCATCTCTCCACCAATGCTACGTGGCGCTGTTTATCCCCCTCCTACTGCTGCTTAAGTGAGTTATGGTTCCCTAATGTTAACTTATAACAAGCAGTGGACAGACTTTTTGACCTAAAGACCCTCTGCCTTCTGTTTTGAGGGAAACTTATGCAGAGAACTGCATTATGGGAGTTGTCAGGTGGCCCGCTCCTGCCCAAATGACGTCCTGTCTCCCAGCGAGTACATCGACTGGCCGCCAGAGGGCCCCCTGCCGACATTCTTGCATGGGGCCCCTTCGTACACCCGCTACGCCACTGTTCTTACCTGAGCTTAGACGAGTTGATGGGTACCTGTCCGGTCTGTGTGCGTGCGCTCAGTCACTGTTGTTAGCATTTGGCCTCTCCCAATGCATTCCTATAGCAAAAAAATGCAAAATGAGGAGAGCAGGAACCACATTTTGAAAGTAAACAATCAAGCTCCTCCCCCTCCCCTCCTGATTGGATCTGACAGGCTGGTTCACAGGAGAAGCTCGTCTCATTGGTCAAGGCGGGAGGATGCTAGACTCTGATTAGCAGAAGAAATCAGGGAAGGAGGGACTTTACAAAAATAATGTAGGTATATTTGTACTTACTGTACACCACAATGCAAAACCAGGCGGTCGATTTTGCACATTTTATGAAATTTGTAAAACATTTAGACTTCCAGACTATCACTTTAAGATTATCACCTAAAACCCCTTTTTGCCTGTGTTAGGATTTGTAGATGTCGCATTGCAAGACGAGGGTATTGTAATGTCTGTGCGAGAGAGAACCATAACTACCACCAAAGTTTATCGCATGCTAGCAGTGTTTACTTCCATGGAAAATGCAAGGAAAGTCAAATATGGAGTCGGACCCGCTGGTACAGGCTTGTGATTAGCGGTGCCGATGTTGTTTCCTGTTGACAGAGATCCCAACTCCAGCCTGATGTCTGACGCAGCTCGCCTTTCTGTTTTAAATCTCTGTCTCTGTCTCACTGTACGACCTACGACCTGAGATTTTTCCCGCGCTGAATGACCGATTGTTGCAGACGATGCATACACCTGGTAGTGTCACATGATCCCATATCAATATTTAGAGAGAAGCTGTTTCTTTGAAGTAATAAATATGCCAAATCCGGCCCTTCCCTACCTGTGGCCCTGTGGATATTATGACACAAATGAAAGATCAAATGCCTGTGAACACTCTAAAAATGTGTGAAATACAGTCAATTCTTCATCAAATCTTCAAACAGAACCTGAATGATGTATTTTTCGATAACTATACAAAAATATCTGTCGTTTAGAAACAGAAAACGAAACAATAATGTTTAGAAGATTTGCAAATTTACAATATCGGGTTCATCTCCAATGGCAAGAAATGTGTGAAAATGGGGAATAATTTGGGGAAAATGTGGCTCAAAATAAGGAAAAATTGTGTGAAGAAATGGGACAAACATAAATGGGGAATAGATTGGGGAAATATAGAAAATATTGTAGTAAAAAAAATGGGGGAAAATAACCAAGTCAATTCAGCATTAAAGGAAGTGACTTGGTTATTTTCCCCAATTTTTTTATTACAATATTTTCTATATTTCCCTTGACCAACAACATCAAAACAATATTTTTCCCCCCCGGTAGCTACATTTATATACCAGTAGAACCTAAACTTTTTCCCCGATACCAGACTATCGTTTCATGGTCGCCCTAATCGTGTAAATACAGTACAACGCTGGCATTTGTAGAAAATGGTGCTTTACATTGGGCTAAAATTGGCAGATCCGGCCCTTGGTCTTTTTACAATGAAGAAAATCAGCCGTCCACCAAGCAAACGTGCCTACCCCTGCCATAGTCTATAGTAGGCCAGTGGTTCAAAAAAGCGGGCTGCGGGCCTTTGAAAGCAACTGAATGCTTGGATGTGACTATGGTCAAACTTCCACGTGTTATTTTCTATTTTTTCGATTCTAAATTGATGCCATGTTTGGTTTGGTTTTGGGAACCTGTGGGTTTGAGAGGTTTTGTATCCACGTGTTGCCTTCTGACTCTTGTGTGGTCTGTATTTGTACAGAAAAGAGGAGAGAGTGTGAGAAGAGCAGCTCTCCCTTCAGCTCCACCCGGCTCCGCGGCGGCACCGTCCTCTACCACATCTCCGGACACCTGCACAGCCGCCAGAAGGGCAAGATCAAGCTCAACAAGGTACGCCCCCAACAATTAGACCGCCTTTTTCACATACAGCTGTCGGTATGTGACTCTGGTCCATCTTGTATTACAAATAACACATGAATTTGCTGTTTGGGTCGCGGTTTGTCGCAGGGGTAGGCAACGTCAGGCCCGCGAGCCAAATCTAGCCCCTCAGCATGGCTCTTCTGGCCCCCCAATTGATTTGTCGAGATTGCACAGCAGTTACAATACTGTAAAAATGTATACAATATTGTCAGTTTCTATTGAAAAAAAGCTTCTGATCTGAGGAACGACATTACTATTTGTACATAGCTAAACTTAAAGGTACACTGCGTAACATTTTGGGCCATACTGTTGCCGGCAAAACAAAACATGCTCCCAGTGACCAGTTCAACACAGAAAATGCTATTGCTGCAGTGGGTAATCAAAGAATGGATTTGGATGAGAAACTAACCTGTTTAAATCTCAAGTTCCACAGCCTTTAGTCACCTCTCCATGGAAACCAGCTGGAGACGCACCCACTCCCGGTAAAAATTTACAGTCCTATCTTAGGAGAGTTGAGCCTCATGCATGTTTGTTTGTACATTTATGAGGTATTTTCCAATTATGAAAATTCCTGTCATAAAATAAGTGCTTGTATTTCAATTTTATTTATTGGGTAAAATACTACACGGTGTGGCTTTAAGATTTGGCCAGTGTGACAAAAACCGCCCCATGACCAAGCAAACTGGCCTACCCCTGTACTAGTGACGGTGGGTCTCGAGGCCACACCAGCTGAGAACCAATGGATTAGAACAAGGCAAAACAATAACAGAAACCAGTGGTGGTTCATGATGGTCTTCAGGTTCATTTTTGAGGAGCTGCAATTCCTGAACTTTTCTTCCGATTTGGATGTGAAAGAGTCTGCACTTTGAGCCCATGTCCATTATGTGATTGTAGCTCGGAGAACGTTCCGTCACTGTCGCGTTATCCATGGACCTTTTATTCCCGAGGAGAGCCGTGTACAGGGGGTGCACTTTGAGTCACTTTTACAAACTCAGTGTTAACCTGCTCTCTGCATTGTCTATAAAAATCCTAATCATCTGACATGTCTTCTGAGATGATGTGCTACATGTAGTTGATTTGGTGAACAACATGCAGTACAGTACATCACCTGACGGACAGAAATGAGGAAATGTCATGTTCTTCTCTTCTTTGGATTTGCAAGTCATACCCATACTCTTATTAGAAGGATTTTAATTAAATGCTCCAGACCAGGGGATCCCAAAGTTGGGGATCGTATTTTTTTTATTTTATTTATAACATTCATTTCAAACAGTCATTTACCAAGTTGTGCTTCGCACCTGAAATTATACAAATGCTAGTTGCATTTCACAGTGGGGGTTTTAAAAGGTGATGTTTTTTAGACTAAACGTGACTAAATTGTGATTCAGAATTAGAGAGGTGGGATTCCGATATATGGGAGCCGAATCATTCACGCTGTTTGATGAGGTCATTTCAGAGCCGAAGCGCTCCGATCTGCACCTTTAGGATTGTGTTGGCCGTTAGATGAAACACGTCTTCATCACGGCGCCATTGATTGGTTCGCAAACTGTTAGCTAAAAGTGAAAGCTCTAGGCCAAATTGAACTCCTGGTCCCGTCTCTTGCTCCTTACTGTCTTTTCCATACATGCATGTGATTTAAAAGTTTAAAATGTTTAATATCAAGGTTCCAGAGAGGTTCCAGAGGAATGTTTCCAAGCCACAATTGTGTTCGATTTTACCGTCAACACTAGTGCAGATTTGTCCAAAAACTGCTGACATTTCCACGCTCTTTCCTCTCCAAGACTAAAACTATGGTCGTTA
This sequence comes from Gobius niger, assembly GCF_951799975.1. Lineage (NCBI taxonomy): Eukaryota > Metazoa > Chordata > Actinopteri > Gobiiformes > Gobiidae > Gobius > Gobius niger. The sequence continues at coordinate 3,821,302 of NC_136865.1, read as the reverse complement.
TTAAATATGACATCAGTTTGACCTTTTAATCCCCATCAAATCTCAGCTCCTCGGGTCCGTGCGTCGCTGCTGTGAGCTCTGTTCCCCTCGGCTGGATCTGCTGAAGGCTAATCCCGCGTGTTCCTCCTGTTTCAGAACGTGTTCGGGGACCCGCCGGCCCTCCCCGAGTACAAGATCTCCGACGCTAAGAAGTCCCGGTGCATCCTGCTCCACTACAGCACGCTGAAGGCCGGCTGGGACTGGCTGATCCTGCTGGCCACCTTCTACGTGGCCGTCACCGTGCCCTACAACGTGTGCTTCATCGGGGACGACGAGGAGCTGACCCGCAGCACCACGGTCAGCGACATCTTTGTGGAGATCCTGTTCATCATAGGTGAGGGACTCGGATATCGTCGAGTCCGGCTCCCACAACAACGTCACACATCTCCGGTTAAAGTGGACTGGATTATGGTGATGAGGGCGGCACTTTCATCTGCACAAGGCTAAAGCGAAGGCAGGCTGACCGTAGGGGACAGTCACACAGGAAACAAACTGGACAAGTGATATTACACGAGAGCAGTGTGATAGTTTATGAATGGAGCATGTCCTTGAGACTCCAGAAAACTTGATTGCCAAAAACTATCTCCTACTAGTCCAGGGGTTCCCAAAGTGGGGGTCGCACTTTTTTTTCTCCATTTGTGACAATTCATTTGATGTGTTTTTCATTTAAAACGGCACATTTTTGTGAAATTAAGACAAAATTCAAAATACAGTAACCAAATTAACATCATTAAACCAGATTTTAAATGTTGTGCACCTGAATTTATTATAAATAGTTGGTGGTCTGGTGATTTTGGGGGTGGCGGCCTGAAAAGTTTGGTGACCCCTGCTTTAGTCTGTGTTCTCGCTAAAGAAAGTTGTGCCACTTTCCAAACATCGACTAAATACAGGAGACTTGACAGCTATGACTGAGACGAGCTGACCTTGCAGAAACTGCCACCCAGGCTTCAGAGTTCAGTGTGGAGAGGCAGGGGAATGTGTTTTGTTTGATATAATACTGGGCAGATGGCGGGGAAAGTGGTAAAATACTGTAGTATTCTGGCTAAAACAGGCGCCTTTACAGCCCTGGACCATACATGTAAACACACCATGATTGCAGCCATGGGCTAAATTCCGTCTATTGTTCCCCAGTTCTACTTCATTTTCATAACTTAAAGCAGTACTAAGTAACTCATGCATCTAGAGGCCATAAGCGCCACTGCAGGTGTTGTAGAATGTTACGTTTTTTTATTCCTTAAATGTCCGTGAGAGTAAATACTACTCTGACAGAAAAGGCAAAGGGACAGAGGGATATTGTACATCCAATTACACCAGTGGTTGTCAGCCGCGACCCCCATTATAACAGGTAACGGGATTCGTGACCCCCCGCCCAGGTCACACCGTGAGAAATAAGAACATTAGTCTGCATAATTCTTAAAAACGAAAGAAAAAAACAAATGGCTGCAATGAAATTCATCAAACTACGGACAAATAATGGCACTCCGGTAAAATAGCAAACACATGCTACAATAAAACATTACATTATATGCTAATGAAAATATGTATATTTCATCTAAATGATCTGGCGACCCCCAGGTTGAGAACCACTGAATGACACAATGGAGATCATTTTTTTCCACTTAAACTTGGCTGTAAATACTGTTTAAGTGGTGCTATCCCACAGTTAGCTTTGCCCATTAGCCTCTTAGATTCTTCTTCGTGATTCTATTAGTGTGTATTGGGTCTCCGGGTCGGAGCAGGAAAATCTGCAAGTGTGGTTTTCTGCCAGAGACACCAGGGGGAGATGAAAGACCCCCCAACCATCCCATTAACACTTGTATTACCCCCAGAGTGACTACAGAAAGGACTTATTAAGGTAAACATGTTACTTAGTACTGCTTGAAGAGAGTCGGGCTGGAAGATTTGACCTCAGCACAAGTAAATCCATGTAATGTGGTGCAATCAGCGACACCGGGTATTGTTTTTGTTATCACACATTAGCTTAATGATGATCATAAAACCGTGCATTTAAACAGGATCTTACATGAAGTCTAGTCCTTTCTGTCCTAACCTGTCTTCCTTTCTTCCACGTCTCCTCTCTCTCTCGTCAGACATCGTGTTCAACTTCCGCACCAGTTACGTGAGCAAGTCTGGCCAGGTGATCTTCGACGCTCGCCAGATCTGTTTCCACTACCTGACCACCTGGTTCGTCATCGACCTGGTGGCTGCCCTGCCCTTCGACCTGCTCTACGCCTTCAAAGTCAGCGTGGTGAGTGACCTCAGCCTCAGCGTGCGCCCGCATGCTCATCTCGTCGCACCGTCGGTCAAAAGTCACAGTCAGAGGCGGAGTTTGCGGTGTGAGACGGGTGGGATGACGACCCCTTTTGGCTGAAGCGTGTCACTAAACCGGTGAAGAAGAAAAAAAAGAGTTTGTTTCACATCTACAGTAACTCTGTTCAGACCATGTTCATAGATAATGGGTTAAATAACTGTTGTAGTGAGGTATAGCCTTCTTTCAACGACCAGGATAAAACTTCTGCAGGTTACAAGAGTTACAAGATGAGGATTGTTCTGTGTGCACCACATGGCCAGGCTGCTCACCTCACTCCTGTAGTTTGTCTCGTCGTGAAGAAACCCATCACTACAGTGTTGTCTGAAGTTGATGAACAGGTATGAGCCGTTATGGGTCAGCAGAGTGAATAGCAGGGGGCTCAGTGCACAACCTTGTGGGATCCCCGTCCTCAGGTTCTGGAGGAGTTGCTGCTGAAATGCACCACCTGTGGCCTCCCTTAGAAAGCGCGGCCAGTGCACAGTGGCGTGTTTAGCCCCAGGTGGACCAGTTTGTGTATGAGCTGATGCAGGACTATAATGTTCATTGTTGAACTCATTGTTGAGTCTTTTGTCTCAAGGTTTGTCATCATCACTGATACCGGTCCAATGGGCGTAGAAAAGACCCGATGAGGTGCATGACTAGCCGGGCGGTCATTGATGTGTTGGCTGGCTTATACAACTTTGTTTTGCTAGTAACTAAAAGATTAATAACTAAAAGAAGAGTAAGAAGTGAATGAATTAGGGGAGACTAGAGTCCACTTATGTGCTATGTGTGCTCCAGGATCAATTGTTTTGTTGGTTTTCTGGTGAGAGGGTTCGTCAACCTGTGCTTTTGTCCTCGTATGCGGCTTTTATAACTCAGTAAGAGCTCATCCTATTACCTTTCAGTCTGGATACTCTTCTGTAAACCAACATAGTGTTGTTAAAAACACATGCACACAGTCAAGCAGTAACGAACAGGGTGAGTACAAGGAATGTTGTCAATAATTCTAGTTCTCAGTCGCGCCGAGCCTTCTTGAGTTGTGGGTCGTTGAGAGTCGGGTCGTGTAGTGTGGGCAGCAGAAAGACGCGACTAGACAAAAATCAAACCTTTTGGATTTTTAAGCCTGATTTCAGAGGCTCAGGAGAAACGTGGGTGATTTTACCGTCCTCAAAGCGAACAAACAGAATGCAGCGGCCAATGCCAGAGTGAAACAAAGACAGAAAAACATTGCAGTGCCTCCCTTTTCATTTCTCTGTCAAAACAGCGGCACAAACTACTCACTTCATGGCCACAGCCCCACAAGAAACAACTTTATGTCAGCAAAAGTTCACGAGAGCCACCTTTTCCAGCTACATTTCATTTCAACCCGAGTTTAACCGCAGCACTGAGTTTGAAGACGGACTTTCCAGCTACTTTTCTCTGATAGCTTCCCTGCTTTCTCTGCTGTCCGCTGTCTCCTCCGCGGTCCCGTCCGTCTCGTGGCTGATGGTCCGTCTCCTGTTCTTATTCAATCCAAAGAAATACGTCCCACATCTTCGTGTCGCCAACGTTCATCTCCATTTTGCTGAGTTGAAGCTCATAGTAGCTGTAGCAGCAGCAGCAGCAGCATTGAACTGTGTTGTTGTGACAGTGATCACATGACACTGTTGGCCATTCCGGAGACGCACATGTTTTCCACGTTCACAAACAGATTATATTATTATATTTGCTGATCTGAGGTCAGTTTCTGAAGCCGGACGAGACATGAAGCTGTAGAGAGGATAATATAAAGCATTCTTTATGAAATCGTATAAGACTGGAAAAGTTGTGTAGTGTGTGCTGACCTTTAAACTAAGAGATTCTGGAATGTCGAGTTCTGCCCAAACCCAATACTGACTCTCCCTAAAAGGCGTTGGTCAGATTTTAGAAAGTTTCCAAAGCACAATATTTGGACCTGGAGATGCTTTTGTTTTCATATTTTACAACTCCTCACACGGTTAACCAGCAGCAGTCAGAGAGCAGAGTGAAATGTGGAGGAAAAACTCCATCTTATATTTGTAAATGCAGGCTGGAGACTGAACTTGACGAGGAGCGCTCTGTGAAATGTTTATGTGCTTCATACCGGCCGCAGAAAGTGGGTTATCCATGGCGAAAAAAGTTCTTATATGTTTCAGGCAGTCATCGATCCACAGGGGGACAAAGGGACAAACTGTTCCTAAGCAGAGACGAGGCGCTCAAGGAGTGGCCCCAGTGAAGGAGCAGATGAGGGTCACCTCAATAAACTTTCTTTCCATCACAGTGAACTCTTTGCCTGCCAGCCCTTTCTTCAGAAGCGACCCACAGCCAGGGTTGCCAGGTCCGCAGTTAAAACATGGAATTGGGCGGCTTTTTAAGCCTTGCAGCAGGTGAAAAAACCTGTCCGTGTTTTTTTGCCATGATGTAAAATAAGGTTAATATTGTTTATTTGTTGATGAAGATCATTATATCAAATGACAAAATCTCAAATTCAAGGCTCTCAGAGCTGCTTTTTCAGTAAGTTCTCATCATCGCAGGAGCACATGGGTCTGTAAAATATAAAACCATTGAAATGGGCGGCACGGTGGCACAGCGGTTAGTGCTCGTGCTTCACAGCTAGAAGGTTCGATTCCCACCTGGACGGGGCCTTTCTGTGTGGAGTTTGCATGTTCTCCCTGTATCTGCGTAGGCTTCCTCTGGGTACTCCGGTTTCCCCTACCACTAAAAACATGTACAATAGTTCAGAATCACTGTAGTGAGCGAGTGGTTGACAGTGGTTGGAGGAGCCGACGGCACAGACTGGTTGCCTCGCTTCCATCAGTCTACCCCAGGGCAGCTGTGGCTACAACACTAGCTTACCACCACCGAGTCTGGAGTGAATGAATAATGACGACAGTGAAGCGCTTTAAAAACTTGGTAACACAGGCTTGTAAAGTGCAATACAAGTGTATGGCGTTATTATTATTCAAGAAAATTTCAGACATGGCAACCCTGCCCAGCCTGTCAGGATCTCTGCTCATTTTCAACAATCTTCACTGAGAGACAGAAAATGTGTTTTATTATAGGTTTATCGGTTACTTTTGGGAAATAAACAGTAGTGTTCTTAAAAAAATGTTCATGGACAAAAAGTGGAGAAAATCACACTTTTGTAAAAACAGTTATTTTAAGCGACATTTTGAAGTATTTAAACCACTTCACCCACTTCATAAATGTAGCTGTTAAATATATTTCACAATCCTTTGTTTTTAACTTAGAATTTTGTTTCCAGGCATTTCTCTGCCCCGTTTCACAGACTTTTCTCTGGTGTGATGCATCTGGTTCCCCGTGTGTAATCAGTCGCAACATGTCTCTTACATTATGCACAGTGTCACTTATACGTGATCTATAAAATGTGTTTAATAGGTTTCACGTTGAACAGCATCAGTGTAATGGCTGTGCGAGCTCCTCCTGAGCCCGCCCCCGGCCGCCACATTGATTCTCACGGCTCACACACAAAACAATCAGACTGCATCATTAAGAGCTCTTTTTCTTCCCGCGCCGGCTTGAGTTGTGAAGCTCCATATCCGGAGCAATTAGGCGCGGCTCGGGTCTGGACGCGGCCTGACCGATGGCGCTGATGAGCCACTGTCTTGGGAGCGTCTGATTGGTCGCTTATACCGGCCTCTCCGCGCTCTCGCCCCTAATTTAAAGAAAGGCCGGTGCGTGTGTGTTTATGTGTGTTTATGTGTGTTTGTGTGTGTGCGGCGCGGCAGTTTGGGCTCGGCGGTTCGATAATGAAGCGCAGATGATGCAGTACATAACCCCGAGAGCCGCTGCACAGGGAGTTAGCGAGAGGACGGATGGCACAGTCAACAGTATTTATCTCCATTTGTGCCGACGCTGCCTCAAACCGTGCCTGCAAGGACTGTGAAACGCATGAGGAGTCCAACATAAGGCTTAAATTAGGGCTTCAAATGTCTTTCTTTGAAAATAGCGACGTTGCCATGTGTCTTTTACACCAGAAGCTGATCCAGAAAACACGCTCAGTTGCACATGTTGCTGAAAGTGTCTTAAATTTCCCGTGACTTTTACACAAATCTCGTCTGTCTCTGCTGAAAAGTTGCCGTTGTGACCTAAAGATGCTGCTTTTCCTCATTCCTCCTTGTGCTGGAATGGCACAATTCACAAAAGTCAGGATTCAATAGCCAACTCTACAGTTGACGTCACAAAGCTATAGGCCAGGGGTAGGCAACGTCAGGCCTGGGGGCCAAATCCGGCCCTCCAGCATAGAACCTTTGGCCCCAAGAGAATTTGATAAATACTGTAAATTCTCTAATACTGGCCTGTATTCCATTTGCGGCCGGGTCTCTGACAGTGGCCGGGTTTGCGGCTGGCGGAGGCAAATTAAAGCCGGTCTCTAAAACAGGCCGGGGCTTTTATTAGAAACTATAGCTGTAGAAATGTTCTCCATGTTAGGAATTTGTCTCATACTCGTGTAAAAGATAACTCACGTGCAGGAAGTAACAAACGGGAACCCGGGCCGATGGGGACGCTGCGGAGGAGCTGATCCAAGCGTAACTTTGACACAGATTTAGCCACTTTTCAAACCTCCTGTGACTATTTGTAGAAACAGGGAAAGCAACAAATGTTGTGTGACCCTCCAGGGTTTTAATAAAGTCACCATCGCGTCCTCAAAGCACGTCCAGCTGCTCCGTGTGCAGGTCAGTCCCACGCCTCAAAATAACTCCTCCCATCAGCGCGAGCGTCTCGTCTTCTCTCGGGTCAGTCTCATGATCGATCACAAACACAAACGCTCCGTCTAAACTCAACTTTTTACACAAGATAACAACAAATAATCCGGTCCGGTAAAAACGAAACAGAAACCTGCAGTGACATTGATGTCAAAGCTCCGCTAACAGCAACGAAACACTTCCTGTTGTCCCGACAAAATAAAAGGCGTTGGGAGAGGGTTTGAAATGTTAATTAATAAATGAACCTAATATTTTAGGTGCAAATGGACACAAATCTCGTTTTTCTTCATTTTCCTGGTCGTCCATTTTGCTCAAATAGAAATAAAGGCCTGTCTCTAATTGTGGCCTGGTTCCAATAAAGGCCTGGTCCTAGATGCCCTTGAGTAAATAAAGGCCCCGGCCTTAGAGCATTTATGGTATTATAAAGCAAATAAAAGATCAAATACCTGTTAAAGTCGGGGGGAGTGGGGGGAGATGAGCCTGTTTTGCTTTGGAGGTTAGTGTGTAAAAACAGTATAATATAAATACAAAATGTTACTATTCATATTCACATTTTCGACTCAAAAATCGCCTGCAGTATGTTTTTTAACACTGCCTGAACCGAGCACATTTTCTCCAATTTCGCTTTACCCTAATCTAAAAGCTTCTTGGAAAAAAAGCATCAGAATGGTGTCAAAAATGTGAATGAAAACACAACAACACCGTGATGAAAAAGCGACAAAAAATGCAACAAAAGAGCGACAAAAACATGGAAGAAACGCAACAATAATGCAACAAAAAAGTGACTGAAGAGCGAGAATAAAGTGATGAGAAAGCAGGGCAAAAAAAACTGTGACAAGACAGTTTTGTAGGTCTTAGCTTTCAAATGTGGCGTTACACTGATGCTCTGCAGTCGAGAAGTTTTTAGATTTAGGTAAAGCCGAACTGGATAATGAATCCTGGGGGTATGAGGTTTTTAAAGAGAAATCCTGGCAGAACATCCCATTACCTCATATATAATGTAAAACACTGGCATTTGCAGAAAATGGTTTAATGGTTCGGCCCTCAGTGATTTGGCAATGATGAAAATCGCCCCCCCCCCACGACACACACTTGCTATAGACAAACTGCATGTGTGTGTGCTGACTTACATGCAGGTGACACGTGTGTCATACACAGTTTCCTTGTCACTCAGCGGAGCCGCAGGATCTTGTACTGATCCGTCTTGTGAAGGCCTTTGTGGCTGGGTGGAAGTTCTGTTTGGAGACTTTCGTTTACAACGTTGTTGTTTCCAAGACAACCCCACATCTGCCTGTATCGGCTCGTCATGCTCAGACGCTCAGACGCTCAGACGCTCAGACGCTGGAAAGTCGCTTATTCACATTTACATTGTCCATTTTTTGTTCGGCCCATTCTCTTTCCAATTGTATCGTGTTATAACCAATCTTATGGAAATGGGATCAATCTAGAGTCCGATTTGCACAAGCCCCTTCTTCTTCTTCTTCTTCTTCTTCTTCTTCTTCTTCTTCTTCTTCTTCTTCTTCTTCTTCTTCTTCTTCTTCTTCTTCTTCTTCTTCTTCTTCTTCTTCTTCTTCTTCTTCTTCTTCTTCTCCTCCTCCTCCAAAATTAGCACTTGTTTAGCTCGCTCTATTCATGATTTGGACTTTCAGATTTATTTTGTTTTGTGATAACAGTTTTTCTACAGTAAACATAGGAGCTAACCTTTGGTACACACACACACACACACACCTGCTCTGGGACTGGGAGACAGTATAGTATTTTTGGGGGGTTTTAGATGAGAACAAAATCTGTAAAAATAAATCAATAAATATAATCAGCTATTGTTATATTAAATGTGTTTCGGATGTAGCCACTTGATTAATGCCTTTGTTTGATTTTTCTCAGATCTGAAAACGCTCATTTTCCTAGTTTCTCCAAGATGGTGACAAAGATATGAAATTTAATAGAAATATTCAATGATTGTTACTTTTCAAGGCGATGCACGGTAGGCGAAAGCATAGGTTTATCACACAGTGGGCAATGTTCAGATTCTAAAGCAACATCTTAGTTTTAACGTCAGAGCATAAAGAAAGACCAAACTGACTCCTTGCGACGCATATCCATGCTATTGCTCAGGCTAGTGGACGTTCACTGGAGAATAAAACAGACTAACTGCTAAGCTCTTCCCAGAAGATGGTGAAAGACTGTAGTGGAGCGAAGGGAGCTGTTCAGGAGGAAGAGGAAGGAGGAGGTGACCAGTGCAGGACACCACGCTCTGAAACAGCATTTGTGGTTCCAGGCTTGAACAAAGGCGTGTGCACAGAATCCCGTGTTTCCCAGAGTGACGTGTTGACGGGGGCAGGTGAGGACGGTGACAGGCCCCAGGCTATGGCGCGTTTGGCTTCTGTCTCTCTAATAATGGAAATACCAGCGACTCCCAGGGGCCCCCGGGCATGTGGAGGGCCCCCGGTCTCTTTGCACTGGAGCAGACAATCTCCTCTACGTCCTCGGAGGGCCCTCGGCGTGACGTCCCTCCCCCCCCTGAGCCCGTCTTCCACAGAATGAGCTTCAGATTTGCGCTGATTGGAAGCGATTGTTTGATAAAGTGCAAAAAGCCACCCCCCCACCCCCCCTTGCTCTTCAGTCGTCGGATGGAAAACACCGGAGGGAGCGAGGCTGCGGCCAATCGGGGGCCCGATAACAGCTGTTCAAATGCAATAATGCGGCGGATCCTAAAGGGAAAAGGGGACGTGCGTGCGGTCACAAATGAACACCAAACAAGAGGAGCCTTTCCGGACACGGCAGGGGAAAACATGGATTTATTTCACGCTAAATGTGGTATTTATTTTGATCTCCATAACAAATACAGCTCTTCCTGGAGTCAACGCGACGTGCCGTATGACATTTACACGTTTCCAGCGGCGTTAAAGGGACGGTCTGTAAGATTGCAGAGTGAGGAGAAAGGGATAGTGACATTTGAAACTAAACAATCAAGTTCCTCTTCCTCCTCCTCCTCTCCGGATTGGAACCGACAGCCACTCCCGGTATATGCAAAAAGTAAATGATCAAGCTCCTCCCCCTCCTCCCCTGATTGGTCCTGACAGGCCAGTTCAGAAATTAGAAAAGGGCGGGACTTTAGAACGAAGATTATCATTATTATTGAATATGACATACATTAAATTGCAGACCCAGGACATTTAATAAAACACCATCACCCAAACACTGGTCAGTTTGACTTTCTGTTTTCACACATGTTGGCACGTATAGTTCCAACTGCATTTACTCCCAAGTTAGTTCAGTCCGTGTTCTCCCTATTGTTTAAAGCAGTACTAAGGAACTTCATGCCCCTAGAGGCCATAGGTCCCACTGCAGGTGTTGTAGCATGTTACGTTTTTTTACTCATTAATTGTCCGTGAGAGTAAATACTACACCGACAGAAAAGACAAAGGGACAGAGGGATATTGTACATCCAATAACACAATGGAGATAGTTTTCTTCACTCAAACTTGACTGTAAATACTGTTTAAGTAGCGCTAGCCTGCAGTTAGCTTTGCCCGTTAGCCCGTTAGCTTCTTCTTCGTGATTCTATTAGTGTGTATTGTGCCTCTGACCCAGTGCAGGGAAGTTGCAATTGTGGTTTTCTGGGAGGAGGGAGATGAAAGACCCCCCAACCATCCCATTAACACTTGCATTACCCCCAGAGAGACAACAAAAAGGATTTATTAAGGTTTATTACTATGAGTTGATCCATTTTGCCTCGTCAGCAGTAATCCAAACGTCCTCATGCAGTGCGTATTCATTCTTTATTTGTGCAAAAAACGAAGCATCAAAGCGAGAGTAGTTTGGCCCGAACGCCACACCCGCTCTGAACCACCGAGAGACTCAGGCCGCTCCGAGACCACCTGTTTCAGCCGCACTCGTATCGGCTGTTTAGAGCAGCGCAAAGTGCTGGATTCACACTGACCCAAAAGTGCCGCTCTCGGGTCGAAAGCCCCTTTAGGTCGACCTAACTAGAGCCTGTGTGAAAACGGCCTTCATGTCCAAGTGAATAATGTCCACTTGCACCTTTGGATTTTGTCTTGAAATGACCAGATCCACAGTTAAACCATCAGTTTTCCATCATCACCTCATCATAGAAACTGATTGCCCTTCACTGATTGGTTTACATCACTTCCTGTTTTCTTGTGTGTGTTCTGCTCTGGAAATGTAGAGGTAGTTAATGCCGACACTAACAACACACAACAGATTCAATCGCTTCGTACAATGCTGAATTTAAATCTGGCTTTATCCACTATGCAGACGTCGTTATTGAAAATATTGCCATATTTGTCCATTTTATGCACAAGATGTCTTATTTTTATATGAAACATCTTAGTTTCATTAGTCTACAGAACATCCATCCATCCATCCATCCATTTTCTTCCGCTTTATCCGGGGCCGGGTCGCGGGGGCAGCTGTCTCAGCAGAGATGCCCAAACTTCCCGATCCACACACACCTCCTCCAGCTGTTCTGGGGGGACCCTGAGGCGACACCAGGCCAGCTCGGAGACCTGGTCCCACCACCGTGTCCTGGGTCTTCCACGAGGCCTTGTCCCACTAGGACATGCCTGGAACACCTCCCGCGGGAGGCGACCAGGAGGCATCCGGAACAGATGCCCGAGCCACCTCAGCTGGCTCCTTTCGACGTGAGGGAGTAGCGACTCTAGTCCGAGCTCCTCCCGGGTAACTGAGCTCCTCACCCGATCTCGGAGGGTGCGCCCAGCCACCCTGCGAAGGAAACTCATTTCGGCCGCTTGTATTCGCGATCTTGTCCTTTCGGTCATGACCCAAATCTCATGACCATAGGTGAGAGTGATCAGTGAGAGAGAGTGAGTAGATCGATCGGTAAATCCAGAGCTTTGCCCCCCGACTCAGCAAGCATTTCAAATTGATATCTCTACATTTATTTTTTCTCCATTAGAGTCTGGCCTTACCTTTATGTTAAAGCGCTCCTTCTGTATTGGTAGTACTCTCACACACTGTTCTCCGGTCCTCCCCGGTTCCCCTCAGGGGAGGGGCATGATCCAAGGGCACTTCCTCCGTCCTGGAATACCGTCCCAGCACGGAGCGGGCCTGTGTTCGACCTTCTGCGTCCTGACCTCTCCTTCTCAGTGGGGCCTCGTGACGGGGATATCTCCTCCATGCTCTCATTAATAATGCACTGGTGACCACGGCATATGTCTGTGGACCCACAGGCCTATTCTACAACAAGAGAGGGAGGGAGAGCTTTTAACACTATGTTTATTATAATCCGTTAATCATCACAAGAAATACACCAACCAGTCCCATCAGATATCAGACTGTAGATCTACGTCACACAAATATAACTGTTTACCATGAATGTTCTCAGAAAACACCTTTTTTGGAAGTTGTGCTGTATGCTTGTACGTCAAATACACTGTCCAACAACCATCCCTCATTCAAAACACAGGGGGAGGAAGATGTATGTGAACGCTTTGGAATTTCTCACATGTCTGTCTAAACTGATCATAAAATGTGGTCTGATCTTTATCAAAATCATGAGAACTAATACCGCCCAAACAATTACATGTTATTATATTTTTAATGGCCATAGCATGTAAACATTCACAGGACAGGGAGGAAAAAGTAAGTGAACCCAGGACTCTGCTGAACTGCAGCAGAAAGAGGAATGGTCCAAGATTCATCCTGATCGTTGTGAGCGTCTAATCTGCAACTACAGAAAAAAAGTTGTTGCTGCGAAAGAAGGATCAGCAGATATTTAATACAAGGGTTCACTTACTTTTTCCATGTTGTGAACGTCTCAGGTTTTTCTGCAAAATATCTTGATAAACTTGTGAATTCATTTTTCCATTGATGATGTCACGTTGTCCAGGCCCTGAGACAACAAAACAGCCCCACACCATGATTCTCCTGCTCCAGACTTCACAGTGAGGAGAGGGTTTTGATGTTGGTGCTGTTCCATTTTCCTCCACACATGACGTTGTGTGTTCCTCCCAAACTATTTAACTTTGGTTTGTGAAAGAGCTCTTGGATGCTCCAGAGCACTACTGGAAAAATATACTGTGGACTGAATGTTTATTCATTCTTGTGATTTTGATAAAGATCAGACCACATTTTATGACCAATTTAGGTAGAAATGTGAGAAATTGTATGTGTCAAATAGTGATATGACGCTCAAATCGGCTCTTGCTGAATGACTTTGTGAAGTAAATGGTGAAATATATACGCTGGTTATTAGTTTGAACAATGAAAGACACAAAAGTTTAACTCGTCTACCGAATATCCTGCTCTGGTGCCAGCATTAAAGGGATATTTCAGGATTTTTGACATAGGGCCTCATTGCCTAGTTATCCAGAGTGTTGCTGATTTCTGGAGATTTTTTTTTTTTGTAATTCATGCAGTTCTTATATTTGAAGAGTTTCGTGGCACTAGGCTAATGCAAGGCTAGCGCATTTCTATGGTATCAGCTAGCCTGCATTAAAAACAGTGTGACCCGCTCCACAGAGCACCTGAGGCAAATCACTTATAACACCAGACTAACCATATAAATGTCTGTGTCCATAGAGTAATTTTTGGAATATAACTGACCTGCATCACATGAGTGATCGCATTTTGAGGGACCATTTTCTAGCAGATTACTCCGCCGCTGCGTAGCTTATACAACCACGAAGCTGATGGTGCTCAAATATAAGTTATTTTAAATGCAAAATGGTTAAAATTATTCTATGGACACAGACATTTATATGGTTAGTCTGGTGTTATAAGTGATTTGCCTCAGGTGCTCTGTGGAGCGGGTCAGACTGTTTTAAATGCAGGCTAGCTGATACCATAGAAATGTGCTAGCGTTGCATTAACCTAGCACAACGAAACTCTTCAAACAGAAGAACTGCATGAATTACAAAAAAAAAAATCTCCAGAAATCAGCAACACTCTGGAAGAAAAATGAAAAAAAAAAACAGAAAATGAGGCCCCATGTCAAAAATCCTGAAAGATCCCTTTAAAGAGCGCGGGGCAAACTCCATACCACAGAAAAACCAGCACGAGCGCGTCCACTCGGAAAGTGGTATTTACCATAAATACCAGACCTCATGAAGGCAGCATTAAACCGTTTGTGTGTCTGAAAGTGAACAAAGTCAGCACTCATAAATTGTCCCGTTTGAGTTGGTGTGTTTAGTGACGCAGGGCCGTTCCGGAGCGCTCTGGATCTCTGACAGCACTTCCCGGAGCGGGGGTCAGAGGTGACTCGCCGCTGTGAGGGGAGAGAGAGAGAGCGGCGCTTGTGAGCAGAATGTTAAGAGTTTTCAAGCTTTTCTGAAACGGCGAGGTTATGTTTGCGCGGCGAAGGTTACCGTGCACCAGAAATAAAAAGTCTTTTGTGAATTGCACTTTCCCATTCGGAAAGAGAGAGAGAGCCAAGTTTAAAAAACGCTTCTGTGGATTGTTGAAAGAGACGGTTTTAGTGAAGTATGGTCCTGTGTGAGTGCTTTGCAGTACGTGAATTAAACAGGATGTACTCTCGGTGGGATAAGGCACAGGTTTCTTTCATTTGATGCTGTCATGCACTGCCCAGGCCCAAAAAAGGAAAATAAAAACCATTCAATGTGTGGAGTCTGTGGCGACCAAATCCAGGTGCGAGAATGATGTTCCTCCCAATGTTCGTGAGTTCAGTCCTGGGTCTGGTTTGCGTGTTGGACTGGTTTGGAAGGGGGTTGTGATGGAATCAAAGGTAAAACAAAAGGAAACAGGTGGACGAGAATCCTATGCCTCCTAAAAGAGGAAGAAATAAACCCATCACTTGCACATCTCCCTACAATTCACAAAAGAATCATCTGTATTTGGTCCTGTTTCTCGCACGACTTTGGCTCGGCTGTGTCTGACATTGTTGAAGGGTCCAGGGGGAACACCAAGACTCGATCAGTCGCGAGCACGACAGTAGGTCAGTCTGGTCCAGCAACTCCAGAGCATTGTGAGGGATCCATACTCTGCTAAACTGTCTGTCAGAGCTTTTAGACGCATGGGGAAAAACAGACATCTGACATGCTCAGGCCGTACTTCCACCTGTTATCTACACTAGAAGTCACTGTCGGCCACATCATGTGAATGAACATGCATTTGCGCCGCATTTGCTGGTTGTAGTTTGGCAATGGAAGCTCTTCAATCCGTTCTGGCTCCCAAATATCCAGAAATTAAAATTGAAGGCTGCTGTCCCCAAGAGTTTTGACAGAGTTAAGATAGAGGTATAATAGCTGCTTCTCTCACTCGGGCACATTACATACGTCACGACCAAATGCTAGCGATTGGGTAAAATCCAATCCAATTGTTTCAAACTCTAAAAGGAGTTCACCCCTCCCACCTGAAAACAGAGCTCAGCTGTGAAGTTCCAGACTATCTGTACGAAATGAGTACGAGGGTGTGGTAAGACCAGGCTAGCACTGTCCCAATCCTATAAATAATGGTGGTATCTCTAAACATGTAGTTTAGAGCCCTTTCAGAGCAAGAAGCACCAGGACACGCTGTGAGGACGTCAGCAACAGCAATGAAGAAGCTTTGAATGGTAAAAAGACCTTTAAATGTGTGGAAAATGGAAAAGTAAATGTAAGTAAGAGTAAGTGAGTTTAAGTAAGGGTACGTATGTGCACAGAGCAAAGACATCGGAGACAGCGGCTCAGATTGTAGAGTTTGTGGTTTTAATAGACGGAGGGTTGGAGGTTTGAATCCCTGCCCTGCATGTGCAGATCATCGTTGTGTCAGCTGTAGCTCACAGATCTGTTAAATTTTTCCTCTAGTTTTTCTATTGAGTAGTTGTTGTGTATGAACACGTGTTACATACGTAGATATTGTAATGTTCTGCAGTTGCTCAGCTCTTCATCGTCCCTTTGGAGTGATAACATTGATTGTTTGATCTAATAAATGCATTAAATGCATTAAGGGAACAGTGATGCAGAGGGATAAAGCTGATCCCTGAGGCTCCGCTCAGACGAGCACTAGCCGTGTGCACCCCCAACCTGCTGCACTCAACACGCACAATACACTATCCTCCAGCCATTCAGCGAGAGGACAGGGCCGCGGCGATAAGAGCGCTACATATATTCCCTTTCATAGTGGGGAAAGTCTAAGCCCGAGCATGTGGGGCAGCAAAGTATAGGCCTACCTGCATGCTGTCATGTTTGATATCCAGCCTCGGAGCTGAGCTAAGCACAGCTATTTCAGACTGGCCCCAAAACGTTACAGGTAATGGCACAGTTTGTCCCCTTTCTAAGCACATGTACGTTATTAGGCCAAAGAGTTGTTGCCTGATATATATATTCAAACATGTGGTATAGATGTGTCCTACATGGCTGCAGAGGAGGCACAGAGGGTGTCATGAGCAAAGGCAAAATGACTAAAGTGTCAAATGTGAGAAAATGAAGAGTGAGAAAATTATTCTGAACCCTCTATACTAGACTTTGTGCTTTGTTACAGGCTGAAGGAAGGAGAAGGAGGAAGGCTCTTACAGGCACAGGTTAATTACGACATATGTCCCACAGTAGAGCTAAGTCAGAGAGCTGAGAAAGGCGGGTTAAATGCACTGAGCTGAAGAGATGACAGGACACTATGCATATATTATATAATATAATATTCATGATACAACTATTGAAAACGATGGCTATTTTTGGTTTGGTTAGAGTCGCTTTTGTTAAAACTGAAGGTGGAACAGATTGCTCACAAGTCCATCCATCCATCTTCCTCCACTTCGTGGAGGGTCGTGGAGGCAGCTGTTGGAGTTGCCCAAATCACATTGCACCAGCCCCTTATGGCTCCTCCTGCAGGTGGTGGGTCCACAGAAGGACGGCCTCACGATTGAACAGGCCTGTTGGTCTCTCATAAGGGGCTTCTGAACCGCTCTTTGTCTGACCCGTCAACTAGGACCTGTTAGCCCTGGGAGACCCTACCAGGGGCACGAAGCCCCCGACAACAGAGCTCCCAGGATCATTCGGGTGCTCAAACCCCTCCACTGGTTCCAGGAGGGGTGCTCACAACTCATCAATCTAAAACAATTGTGTGTGTTTTTTTTTAGCAGCAGCACTAGACGCTTTAAAGAACTGCATGTGGCTCTTGACATAGTGGCAGCCTATACGACCCTTAACCCTAACCCTAAACAGATTACAAGCAATCTTAAACCTGATGCCCAGATTAGCTCTGCTCTCAAAACAAGCTTCTTCCAAATTCGCCAACTGGCTAAAGCAAAACCTGTTTTGTCCCAAAAGCATATCGTCATTTTAATTTGTGCTTTCGTAACTAACTGCCTCAATTATTGTAACGCTCTGGACTGTATGTTGTACTGAAGCGGACCTCTCTCTCGCCCCACTAAAGCTGGTGACCACTCTGGTGACCAGTCGACTCTTGACGGGCACAAAAAAGTCCTTCTGTATTGAGTTTAATATTCTGTTTTGCCTGCACACTACCTCAGGTTTGCAGATCTCTCTCTCTGTTTTTGCCCCGAATACAAACAGGAATCAGAGAGGAGACCATGCCTTTTCTGCCGTGGCTCCAAAATGATGGAATGAACTGCCCTTGCACCTCAGGCAGGTCGATTCATTGCCTGTTTTTTAAGTGCTACTAATGCTTATTAATACTTACTTTTCCTCTTCCACTTCAGCAGAGCAGTGATTCCCTGGACTAAGCCATGACAGCATCAGGGCTGACTGGACGGGAGCAGGTGTGGGTTGTGTGGGAGGTGTTGGGTGGGTGTGGGCGAGGACAGATGAGGAAACAGCCGCGGGGTGGAGGTATTAATGTGCTCCCCATCCGTTCAGGGCCTGTCCCACTTTAGAGCTCTGCTTCACTGGGAGTGTGCGAGCGCGGAGGTGACTGAAACCTTCACCGTGTGGGAGCAGACCGAGGGCTGGACCGCTCTCAAACACAGAGTACATCCCGTTTACCCTGCACATTTCTTAAACGCTGAAAGGCAGTACAGAGGGAAGACTGCGACATAAAACAAGGACCACACGTGTTTGTAGAGGGTTAAACCACGGAACTACCATGCTTTACAGATCTCAATCACTCCTAAGTGCTACCATTCGGGGTTTGAGTGTCGGTATTTGATTTGCCACTTACAGGGGAACACTCGGGGCGTGTGTTTCTAATCAAAATGCTGAGAAAACAAAAGGCAGTGATCTTCCTTCTGTAATTTGCATTGCTGGCATGCTTGATTTACCAGTTGATCAATGTTCTGTACTCTCTTCTACACAGACATTCCCAGATACAAGCGAAGCAGGAGCCTGGGCAGCTGTTTAAGACATATATAAAGTTACACACATGTTTTGTTGTCATGTCAATCTATAACTGAGATAAGAAGTATTGGAATCAGAACATAACTTCAGTATACAGTGCCTTCCATTGATGCGCTGAGAGCAGGTAGATACCACTAGAGGTTGAAATAACTCATGGGGCGTCAAGGATGTTCAGGGTCGTGCCGCCCAATCCAACGAAGAAAACAGAGTCGAGTGTACGTGAATACAAAGAGGCCAGAAAAAGCCAGAAAAAGAAAGGCATTAGCGACCAATGTGTAAAAAGTGGAAGAATAGTCTGCATAAGTCGGTCTGCTGACTGTGGAGATGCATTATGTGTGTAGAGGCCCGTGTGAAAAGTGTCTTCAGCTGGGACCGATCCTACGACCTCTGACTTATGAAGCTACTGCCCTACGAGGTGAGCTAAAAGTCGGGGGAAAAGTGGACCAGTCTAGATCACGAAGCTGAAATGAGGCCCCAGCACGCCCCTGTACAATACTGTTCAAAAACATACCTGGAGCTGTGTTTCATGCTCTTAGCGCATCTTTGAGTGATCTTTGGATCTCCTCTAGACGCTGTTCTTAGTATCGCAGTGGCAGCTCCCAAAAAGCTCCTCCTGAGGTCCTACATATCCAGGAAATGCTTTCCTCACCTGTTCAGCTCTTGCTAAGCTTAAACCTCTCATCACAGTGGAAGAAGAAGAAGAAGAAGAAGAAGAAGAAGAAGAAGGAGAAGGAGAAGGAGAAGGAGAAGGAGAAGAACAAGAACAAGAACAAGAACAAGAACAAGAACTTTATTTTTATAGCGCCTTTCACATAGAGACAACATGAGACAACATTCACTCCATGCGTCGGTGGTGTTCAGTTTCCCCTGGGGGAGACTGACAAAGACGCTGTTGCGATTGCACACATCTGCACCAACGGTCCCTCTGATCACCATCGTTCACACACACATCATTCATCCTGGCCTATTGTACATGTTTTTAGTGGTAGGGGAAACTGGAGTATCCGGAGGAAACCTACGCAGACACGGGGAGAACATGCAAACTCCACACAGAAAGGCCCCGTCCAGGTGGGAATCGAACCTGGACTTTCTAGCTGTGAAGCACGAGCGCTAACCACTGTGCCACCTCACCATCATTCATACACGGCAGAACATTGTCCCGAAAGATAAAACCCAACACAGACTTCAGTGGCCGTCAGTTGGTTTCGTGACCCGGCCTCGGACAAGCATAACTGAATGTGTGGATGGATGGAATGCTCGGCCCATATGCAACATCAGTCCTTGGGCTTGGTTGGTCAAAGCTGGACATAACGATCTGCAGTGGACAGTGCTCTGGACAGGTCATCCTAAATATAGCAAATGGCCCCGGGGCTGGAGCAGCCGCAGGCGCTGAGGAACGTCTGACGAGAAGATACAAAGGAAAGTGCACACTAAATAAAAACACTTTGCTCATTGTCCTCTAATCCTTGTGATTTTGGCGACTGACGTGAGGAAGTTTCTGTGAAGTTTAATGGAAGCAAGAACAGAAAATGAGATCTAGAGGATTATAGAGACTTTGTTTCTCAGATGGAGGATTATTTATCACCCACATGTGTTGGCGTGGTTCACGTGGGTGGAGCGTGTTGTTTTGGTACAGCCGGCTTGGTCCACTAGCGTAATGAAGATCAGTGTTTGGGAGCATGACCCCGCCTCATGGGGGCGCAAGCCTTCAATCGCCATCTTTGCTTGTTTCATGAAGTTGATTTCACTTGTGGTTGTGGTCCTTGTAAGTGATTAGTATCTTTGTCCATATATTTACAGTGCCCTGCCTGGAACTGTTCTGATCTGGGGTCATGTGTCTAAAGAATGAGATGAATGAAGAGACGTGACTCAAGCGAAGTCAAGATTTTTGCACTGAAAGTGACGTGTCAGAGTTCAAGCCTTATGAAAAGTGATTGGAGGGCAGGATAACATTGGTTGGCCAAAGAGAGAATCGATGTCAACTTTGAAAAAAAGAGTAGAACCATTGCTGACACATGATGGCTCTGACCAGTGTTGGGCAAGACACCTTAAAGATGCCTTGTAATGAATTCTATATTAGTTACAGCTTTAAAAATGTAATATGTTTGTATTATATTTTCAAAAATGTTACACTACTTTGAGCTACTTATGAGTTACTTTTGGCAAAATATAAACCGAAAATAGCAGTAATGCCACTGAGCAAAAGTACAGACAAAGATTTCCTTTTCGTTCGATTCCAACTTCCCCAACTTCCAGCTTGAGTTTCAGTTTTTCCAAACCATCTAAATGCACTTGTACCTTGAGTCACTGCTACTTGTAATGACTAATATATTTCTGGATTTTCCGTAATATGTTGTGTTCCTTAGTTACTCGTTACTTTTGTAATGCGTTGCCCCCAACACTGATTCTGACATGGCATTTTCTGGACGATTCACTCACTCCATACTTGGCGGTGATAAGTTACTATTGTAGCCACAGCTGCCCAGGGGTAGACTGAAATAAACTTCATAACAAGTAAAGGTCTGTACTGGTCTGATCGGGGTGATTAAATGATGACAATGGTTATCTATTACGCAGAATGAATGACATTGATCAGAGAGACACTGAGGGGGGGGTTACAACAGTTGGTGAAGTGGTGGGAATGCCGAGATAAAGAAGACAAAAGATCCAAGCTCCCCCGAGCAGATACCAGCCCTGTGTGACACAATCTCCAATCAACTGCTCATTTTAGACAAACCTTACAAATACAACAAAATACACAAAAAACACATACTGATTTGGTGAACAAGTTCATTCATACCAGTTGTCAAATCACTTACCATAAAAGTGCACTCAAAGTCGGCTGTTTTGTTGAATTCTGAGAAGTAGTAGGGACTTCAGTAAAAAATATTACTATTTAATATTACTTACTGAAATATGTCAAATTGCAGCCCCAGGTGGTCAATTGTACACTGTAAAAAAAATTCCGTTGTTTTTACAAAAAGGCCTCGTGGAAGACCCAGGACACGGTGGTGGGACTATGTCTCCGAGCTGGCCTGGTGTCGCCTCGGGGTCCCCCCAGAACAGCTGGAGGAGGTGTGTGTGGATCGGGAAGTTTGGGCATCTCTGCTGAGACTGCTGCCCCCGCGACCCGGCCCCGGATAAAGCGGAAGAAAATGGATGGATGGATGGATTTTACAAAAAAACTTTGGCAGCTGTGGTTGCCAGAATTTTACAGTAACATGTAAACAAGGTTACGGAATGACCTGTATATTTTACATAATAAAACTGTTGACTGCTTTCTATTTTAGCATTTTTTTCCTGTATATTTACTCAAACCAACCCACTATTAAAACAAGTTTTTTTAGTACAATTTACATGATGATTAATGTCGAACACGAGTAATGGTTAAGTTAATTACTCGTAAACATTAGTTTCAAGTCCTTAAGTTTTTTAGTAATAGACTCCGGTTGTACATTTAACCGTATTTGCTTTGTTTTTTTGTTTTGCAGTTTTTCTGTGTTGAAACTACAAAGAAATGTGATTATTTTAACATCGAGTGTCTTTAAAAGTAACAGTCTTGTGTGGTAAAACATCTAACTGTGTGTTTTATCGTTTTTCAGTTTACATTTTTTTTTCAGTCACCAATTTACCGAAATTTTCAGTAAATTTCAGGGACATTTTTTACAGTGTAGGCTTTAAAACTTACAGACCATTACCTCAAATGTGCATTATGCAACTTTTTAAGTGTTTATTGTGTATTATACCTTTCAGTGACCCAGCGGCTCATAGTTAACCTACACAGTGGACCATCACAGTGGCCTCTGTGATGCTCCAGGACCAGGATGTCTCTGCTTGAAATCATGAGGTGTGAAGAACAACTGGAGACAATCGAGTGGATTTAGAGAAAATATTTACTGGGTGAAGAGTATAGAACAAGTTTCACAATGATAGA
Organism: Gobius niger; assembly: GCF_951799975.1. Taxonomy (NCBI): domain Eukaryota; kingdom Metazoa; phylum Chordata; class Actinopteri; order Gobiiformes; family Gobiidae; genus Gobius; species Gobius niger. Next base: position 3,799,039 of record NC_136865.1, on the reverse strand, counting down.
CATGGGGTTTTTATCCTAGTATGCAAATGAGGTATGTTTAGGGCGTATCCTTAAAGAGATAGGATGGCCCAAATTCCAAGTAAAAGCAATTATTTTCGGTGGGGGGGTTAGTTGAGAGAGACTGTCTGCCTGTGGGGCCCTGTATCAGTCACTGTCATGGTGACTGGACAGCTGTGAGGCCTGAAGATAGAAAACACATTCCTTGTCCTATAGGTTTACCATTAACTTCCACTAACGTAGGCAGAATACACGTTGCACACTCATAACTCAACACGCTGCCATGCTCATTCATTTATAATATAATTTGAACATAGTAATATTAAAATTATGATTTCACTGCTGACAGACCCTCTCAGCACAAAACCTACAAAAGACGTTTTAATAATATTTAATTTATGACTATGGTTAGGAACAAGACATGTGATGCACGTTGTGTTTCACTCACACACATTTTTATAAACTAGAAGGTCTTGGCTTTCAAATGAGGCATCACACTGCCATTATAGGCTGTAGCTCTCCAGTCAACAAGCTCAGAGATTTGGATATAAATAATTTCTAACCCTAACCTTTAGCTGGCATGTAACAGGTTCATAAACATTAACATTTTGATTTTTTTGACTTTGATTTTTGCACAAATGTGGGACAAAACAGAAACAGTCTTAATTATTTTATTGAGAACCAACATTTAAGTCATATTTCGGTGGCTTCATTGCAAAATAAAGTTTGCACTTAAAACAGAAGAAGAAGAAAAACAATGTTGCAGTGCACTATGGGTGATAATCAGCTTTCTATCAGAGGTGCATCCTGGGTAAATTAACCAAATGGAGGAATCACCCATTGGGTCGAGTTGGACCGGGTCAGAAATCCCCCAAATTCTGCTTTGATGGAGTCTTGCGTCACATGTTTAATTGTGATTTTATTTTGGATTTTGCTCAGCAGCTTTTCTGTGCCTCGTCGTCGTGTTGTCACTTTTGTTTGTCGGATCCTGTGCCTTTAATCTGCTCCGCCGCCGGTGTTAGCCATGTCTCCTTTGATACTGTGAAGGAAGTGTGCCGGTGAAGGATGTTCTCGCTGATTGTTCTTCCCTCCTGCAGGCCCGGCTCCTTCGGAAGAACCCTCCTCTGCCTGTGTTTACCGTGGCTATGCTAATTTTAGCCTCTCAGACTGATGAGCGCCGTCTCAATGCTAATTCCAATTAAGGTCAGCGAGAGTTTGATAATCCCCCTCAATCAGAGAAATGTGCTCTGTATGGAAGGATTAAAGGCTATAGCGCTGGGACACTCGGGCCTCTGTGAGTCTGTGAAACAGATTCACAACAGGAGCAGTTCAAAAAGACAACAGTAGATGATAGTTGATAAAAAGAAGTCAGGTATGAGTGAAATATGGATCCCAAACTTGTCGAAGTACCACAAAAATAGGGTTGTTTGAAGTCCCCGCAGTCTAACGGAATAGATCTGCTCCATAATGAATGATTGGCAATGTTGGTGAATCAAACTGACACTTATCATTGCAGAGGCTGCTTTTTCCTTCTTCTTTTGTGGGTAAAAAATTAGGATGTGGCCAATACAGAAATATAATCATTTTTAGCTGTGACCAAAAAGTAATAATTATACACATTTTTAGATCATCAACTGAGAAAGACGACTTAAAGCAATATACCTCATGTCTCTATTCTGTCACTTAATTTGATTAAAAGTTACTGCATATGTCATTTACCGTCACATAATAACTGGTCATTGGCTGTAACAAACAAGGCAAAACAAAAATAGTCCCAGTGAAGCTGCATGTGGCAGTTGAGGAGTGGGCGTCAGGCAGCAGCAGCAGCATCTGTAACTTTAGCTTTTCGTTAGCTCTGTGCTAAAAGTTATTTTCTAACTGTGACTGACTTTTGCTAAAGCGTTTCTGCCTCTGCTCCTGTTCTGAGCTCTGTGCTCATGGACGTGGCTCCCCTGACCTGTGTGCATGTGTGTGGCTGATGCTGCGCTTGGACCCGGTCGGCCTAACGCCGCAAAAACAATGCCAAAGTTAAAGTAGTTTATCATGTTGCACAGAAAATTATTTACATTTACCTGATAGACATAATGGTTGAAATATGTCACTGTTTTACATAAAAGCCATGACTAGTGCAGGGGTCCTCTCCTGGGCCGTGGCCCAGAACCAGACCTGAACCTGTTCACGTTCTGCTCCAACCATTACCAAGACCAGTGGTTCCCAACTTTTTTTGTCCTGCGTACCCCTTGAGTCAATCATTTCTACTCAAAGTACACCTTTTTTCGAGGGTGCAGCTAATCATTTAGAAAATGCTCAACTAAAGTCAGATTTATGAGTACTTTGTAGTGTGTGGGTTCTAAATTGAATGAAAACCTTAAAATTGACATTCCTTTTGAAATCATAGTGAAATTTCAGTTTCATCTTCTTTATGATCATTCCAAGGACTCTCTGCCAAATGCTCGCGTGCCCTGGGGTCCCCATACCCCTGGTTGGGAAACACTGACCAAGACGACCCGAAATGACTCTCCCCACTTTTTGCATCTGATCTGGAGTGTGATCCTCAGAATTGGCCTCGAGCTGAAGGCTCTGGCTTTCACCAGACCGGTGTAACAGGCCAAATTAACCCCCGCCCAGATTAAACCTAGGCCTAAGCCAAACTATACCCGGGGGTATAAAATAGCTATGTTCTCAAAGTTATTGGTATGTTCTCACTAAATAACCATTAAGGAGAAGAGACTTTGTGATAAAAAAAAAAGTTTGACATTGATTTGACTTATGAAATGTGAACATTGGTAATAACATAATATAGGCCTAGCAATTAATATTGCATCACATGTCAACTTTGTAAGCCTTGAATTACCATAATAACCAAAAAATAAGCCATGAAAGTGCAAATCCTCCATTTGATGCCACTTAACATTTGTTTTGCGCGTTGTTGTTTTTTCTTTTATTGCGCTAGCTAGTGATCTTCCCTTGATGAACGGAGCTAACTGACTTAAGTGTAAGTAAAATACAATTTTAAAACTCTAAAACACAAGCTTTTTTTAAAATCTAAGAATATATATGAACAGATATGTGCTATTTAAAACAATCAGGTGACATTTGTGATTAGGCCCAGTGAAAGTGTCTTGCCCAAAGACATAACAACAGCCTGTACCTGCAGGAGCATGGATTTTTACTGCCAACCTCTGGTTAAAGGACAACCCACTCTATCACCCTAAACTACTAGCCTGGGCTATAATATACCCCGGGGTATAAAATAGCCTAGGCCAGAACATACCCGGGGTATAAAATGGCCTAGGCCGCTTTAACCCCGGGTATAGTTCAAATCGGGGGTATACTCTGGCCTGTTACACCGGCACCGCACTCCCCTTTGCATGCTCACCTCAGCTCACGCTCACCTCTCCGAAACTCAACACTGAGCTATAGTCTCACAACTTCAATCTGCATTTACATCCTGTTACACTGTTGAAGCAGTCGTCCTGAGAGAAGAGAATATAGTGATGGTTCTGTAGCGCGCGGGTATCAAGGAGCTGCTCTCCATGCTTCAGAAACGGGACTCATAGTCTAGTTAAGCATGTGTTTCTAAGCACAAAGTGATCCATCTCAAACTCACTCAGTAAGTAGGCAGTAAGTCCTATAATCTAAACTTAGGCTTGTTGGACATGTTTTCTTTTGAAAGCGCTCGAAAACATGATACAGTGTCACGCCAACATCAAGTTTGGACATTGATGAAGCATGTGAGCCTGGTTTGCTAATTACAGCTGGGTTTTTTGACACTTCTTTGTGACGGGATATGAATCACATAAGCTCCATATGGCTCCTGTCAGCTCCCGCTAATCATGTCTGCTCACACTGATCAGAGTTCTGACGCTACAGTCACTCTGTCATCCCACATCCCAAGACAAACGAGGAACGTCACTGAGCGGCGAAGCTCGTGGGAAATATGGACACGTTTTTGGGAGTTTGAATAGACTGTAGATCGACCTGAAGGACAGTGACGCAGACTGGTTTCTCCATCACTAAAAGAGGAGCTTTAGTGGTGATGCGGATCCGACCATAGAAAGTCGAGATTTCTACCTAGGACACTGTGGTGCAATTGATGTGTGTCTCGAAGTCGTGCCAGTCGAGACCCACGGCTCTAGAGAACCCTCCAGTTCCCGACCAAAATTTGAGCTTCTGAGAAAGCAAATTTTCAAAGAACACCTGAAATATGTGACCAGACACAGAAAGTAAGGACACGAGTCGATGTAGTCTCCAATCTTTCCAAAGATGTGTAGCACAAGGAGATCTGATGATATTTGGAGAACCTGTGAACGTTGTTCTCACCTCTCCCTGCTGCTCGGAGTGACAATAGGGCTCATTTACATCTCATTTACATAAGCCATACCCGCTCCCCTGTGCAACACTGTAAAGCACAGGGGGCAGAAAAGGCAAAAAGCAAGGAAAATAGGCCATTAAAGAAATAGCTTTGCAAACAGGTTATATATAAATAAATGTCTTGCATAAATGGATGGATGGATGGATGGATGGATGGATGGATGGATGGATGGATGGATGGATGGATGGATGGATGGATGGATGGATGGATGGATGGATGGATGGATGGATGGATGGATGGATAGATAGATAGATAGATAGATAGATAGATAGATAGATAGATAGATAGATAGATAGATAGATAGATAGATAGATAGATAGATAGATAGATAGATAGATAGATAGATAGCTATACGTAAACAGTTTGGATCTGTCAGAAGTTGTGCCTGCTTTTCAACAAAAAGGAGCTCTTACTCATTACAAAGTGTGTTGAACTGGTAATAATAAACCCACAACAAACTCACTCAACTTGCTTTAGAATGTCCAGCTTCCCTCAACCACATAACCGGCTGCAAGTTTGTTGTTTACATTGGAAGGATCCATGCTGCCAAAAGCTATGTGTTGTTGTTTGGGAGGCGAGGGCTAGCCTCTTTAGCATCACCTCCAGCTCTATATTGTCCTTACTAAGGTTTGTTTGTTTGTTTGTTTGTTTGTTTGTTTGTTTGTTTGTTTGTATACTTTATTGTCCCCGTAGGGAAATTTGTTCTCTGCAACTGACCCATTCATTGATGCCGCTGGGGCAACCTGTAAGGAGCAGGTCCCATCTCCTGAATTAGGGCCAGGCTGATGGTCAGAATCACCTGGCTGGAGAATTCACCTATTAAACATGTTTTTAGTGGCGGAGGAAACCTACGCAGACACGGGGAGAACATGCAAACTCCACACAGAAAGGCCCCGTCCAGATGGGAATCGAACCCGGACTTTCAGCCACACACACTTTTCTTTCCCTGTGCACGAGCATTGGCCTTATGTGCTGGGTTCTCTCTCACACAAATGGGAAGGAACAGACATCTGCCAGACATTGAAATGTCAAAAACGGATGAAAGCTTGTCAGAGAGATGCAGACCTCTGGAAATGGCAAAAAATATCAGACCAGACCGTGTGACCGTGTAATGTTTTGCTGTTTTGAGTTGACAGAAAGACTTGAGAAGAACCCAGTGTGACGCCACCAGAAATCACTCATCTTCCAGTGCTGTCATTCACACAGCTGTAATCAACCTGAAGTGTCCAGAAGTAAGGTGTTACCAGTATTGATCAAGACACATGAGCTGAAACGTATTGATTTGGCCAGGAATTTTATAAAGACACATTTCCGGCCATGTCCTAGTGGGACAAGGCCTCGTGGAAGGCCCAGGGCACGCTGGTGGGACTATGTCTCCGAGCTGGCCTGGTGTCGGCTCAGGGTCCCCCCAGAACAGCTGGAGGAGGTGTGCGTGGATCGGGAAGTCTGGGCATCTCTGCTGAGACTGCTGCCTCCACGATCCGGCCCCATGGATGAATGGATGAATGGATGGATGGATGGATGGATGGACATTTCTTTCTTCAGACTTCAGACTCACTTCTTGCAAAAACGTGAAGAAAACTAACAATATCAGTCAAAATGGATTCTTGCAATAATTATGTATGCGCTGTATATGATGGATGTGCGTATTATAATTAACTCACCTTACGTTTTGACGTGTGCCCTTGCCATGCAGAGGATATGGAACATGCGTCAGTGTGCTGTGCCTGGCAACCAGCCACCTTTACAATGATATTAATCTACATGGGGGGAGTCTTATTCATCCTCATTTGGCTACTTGCAACTCGGCTTTCTCAGTAGAAAAGTGGGAGAAATGAAAGATATCCACTTAAAAAGCCTCCGACTCACTCCAAATGACTGACGATCCACTGTGAGCTACACCTCACTTTCTAACTGGGGCTGGGTAGAGCAGGTCCCCCACATACATTTTGCAGGGACCCACTTTGGCTCGCAGCATTCCATTTGTTTTCCCAGTCCACACGACTTTGAAATTGCACTGCTATGGTTCCTGAACTTTGCTCACGCCTTCCATTTGCAGGGGGCCCAGGGGATTCGGCTTAGGGAGGATGGGGTGACTGCTGGCCCTGAGGCGGAGGCTGCTGCGTGACCCAATGAGGCTGGAAGACCCATGGTGGGGGAGACTGGATGACCCAAGGGTTAACTTGGCTGGAATCCTCTGGCTCAAAACAGTGTGTGACAAGGTCGTAGTTGGCAAATTAGGCTTTATCGTCGTCCCGCAGAGTACACTTCCCTTCCAGCTTTGTTATTGACAGTGGTCCAGTGGTGTCTTTCCTCATTCCCTTTGAATTCTTCAGTAGAACATCAAAGTAGTCAAAAGGCTAGTACAGGGCGAGCTCCAGATTACAAAACACAGTGTATAAAACAACCGGTGTAGATGACATCAGCATAAACCTTGTTAGTTGAGTCCCACGGTGACTCATCATTTTAATACAACTATATGGAGTTTATCAATAAATACATTTGCCTATATGATGTTTTAGATGTCTACAAATTCCTGTGGAAACAGTAACATTGCAATATGCCATTTATTTCATTCCAAATCTGGCCCTCATTCCTCCACTTTGGTTTATAGCATTCCATGTTATTTTTCTACACCAGCCCATTGGTTTGGGGGTGGTGCGGTCTGCAGAAACTTCCTTCAGTGCCCAGTTCTTTGCAGATTTGGCTTACTACCCAGGGGCCTCATGTATTAAACTGAGTGTGACACTCTGGCTGTAGAAGTGTGTAGGAACGTGACTCAAAATCCAGAATGCAGTCTGCCCCCTCTCTCTCTCTGCGGCGCAGTAAAGCTTTCCTCTTCATGTGCTGATTACAGAGCATTTATCCTCTGTTTCGTGCCTCAGCCTCACGGTGTTTAAGCATGAAAGCGAATTGACCACGGCATAACATCAGGAAAGCTGACATTGACAGGGCTCTGATAATTTGATGCCCATTGTCCGTTGGGAATAAGTTGCTTGTGGAGCAAGAGCCTGTGAACTTTGAAGCAAAAAACGTTCAACCTAGAGAGGTCTCGGGTGGGTCCAAAAAGCGCTCCATGTGTGAAAACGCCTTCAAATCCTCAGTATGAGCCCTTTACTGATCCCAGCTGTGCACAGAGGAGCGGCTGTGTAAAAGTTCTGACGCCCTGTCCACACAAAGTCAAGCTGAGGACCAAAAGCAAAGATGTTTGATCAGTCCAGTGTATCGTCCAAACTAGCCCAGCGTTTTGGGGTCTGTAAACAAACATTTTCCAAACTAGCTCCCAGAGTGGAAAGATCTCAAAACACCGTTTACGTGGCGCCGTTGTTACGACGTCTCCGCAACTTTTGCTAAAGCGATGACATCACAGCTCCAGAGTCTGTGATCCACAATCTACTGACCTTATAATGAGTTTTCCTCATGGATCTATGATGGTTTGACTCCGCTCCTCTTTGCTCCACTGCCGTCCACAAGCCACAGGTGACAAGTAGAAAAACACGGCCGAGTCAGTCTGTGTTTTTGGACTGACAGTAAAAGTCCGGTCCATGACAGGTTTTTCTGCTTTAGTCCCGTTACGTCTGAAGAATAAACTCGCCTCCTTATCTCTTCTGTAGATCCTAAATCCTTGAATCAGCTTCATTTTCACTGTTTACATTCCACTGAAGTTTACTGCAAGTTTACCTCTACATCTTGTTCTATTATCTGTGTTAGCGTCACAGCGCCTCGCACAGGCCTGGAGGATGAATTGCGCTGTTTTCACAGACCTGAGTCGACCCATGTACACATTTACTAAGCTGGCTTAATGCTTACAAAGAAAATTTCTAAAAATATATCAGCGTTTTGTCTTCGTGTGGATATAGTTTAAATGTGATGTGATCTGTCTGCTGTCTTTTTGCTGCACCAAATATGTAAAATAATACAATTTGCCATCTTGACGGCATTGTGCTCTTTCGTGGGCGGGCCTCAGCCCACTTGGTAAAATCATCCACAATCACACACATGCACTGGTCGCCAGCATCGTATTGTGTACACGTATCACTAAAGCCAGGGGTTCTGATAGAGCTGTGAGATGACAGAGCATGTCCAGGCCATCAGGTGTAAATAGGGCAGTAGTCTCTTGTCTCTTTCATCCAGGATCTTGCTCTTTTGTTGTTTGTCATGGAGGTCATTGGTTTCCCCTCACTGGAGTAAGCTGAGTGGTGCTTAGATTTCCTTCTTCTGCACCAATTTTGTTCCATAAACATTTCTTTTATGGATAACTGTTTCTTCTCGGCTAAGGGGAGACTTGGCAGGCCACACATAACCTTTATTCATTGTGAAGTTTTGGGCCGGCCTTAACAAGTCATTTAGATTAATCAAATCAACACGAGAAGCCGTTTTCTTCTTTTTATTTTATTTTGATCTTCAGTTTGATGTAGCAATTCTCAAGCTTCAAACTTTCTTGAAGATTAATCGCTCACTGAGATCTAAAAGCTGTATCCCTCTTTCTGAGTGTACGGCAGGTTCAAGTGTGGAACGATTATTTTCTCTCTCTCTCAGGTACAGCCTATTTTCTTGAGACGAAGCAAGCAAGGCCAAACAGAAGCTTCATCTAAGTTTAGCTTATTAATAGTCCGGCACTGGAAATGACTAAATGAATGCCCGCTGTGATGTTATGTTGCTATGCCCACATCAATGTATTATGTTTGGGATTTTAGCTGTGAGAGAGAGAGAGACTCAAGGTGACTGATAACACTTTGTCTTTGTGTCTGTCACATTTAAAACAATACGCCTGGCACAACTTCCCATACATATATTTTATATATTAGGATTAAATAAATAGATTAGTCAGTTAAAGGCTAAGCTAAAAAGGTGGGTCTTGAGCTGCTCTTAAAAACATTTTCGTTCTCTGCAGCCCTGAGCTCCTCCTCAGGTGGTTCCAGAGGCGAGGGCCGTAATATTGGAAAGACGCCTCACCATGAGTCTTTTTGTTGACTTTAGGAATAACTCGGAGACCCCTGCCGGAGGAGCGAAGGGGCCGTGAAGGTTCGTAAGGTAAAAGCAGTTCTGAAAGATAAGAAGGACCAAGACCATTAAGACATTTAAAAAACATTAAAAGAACTTTAAAACACCTAATGCCTAAACACAGTCAACAACAGTCCCAACCGAGAGTTTAAATCTCCAGTCGCCACTGCGATCAAGCAGCCTCCTGATCGGCTTCGGGCTGCTGTGACTTTAGTAATAACCAGTGTGAGGGTGAGTGACTCCATGGACCAGATGTGGTCTGGCTCCTCCTTATTTGCATGATTTTTGCCTCCCCACATTCCTACCTTTTACCTTTTTGATTGTTGTGTCTTGTTTCATTGGTGTTTTATTTCTGAACAGCTTTGAGCTCCTTAAGTTGTGAATGACAATAGAAATAAAGTTGACATTGACAAAAACTGATTGAGGTCCTTTCTCACAGACAGGATTCTTTTGCAAAGAAAATCAAACAATACAATCTTGATCACATGGTTTCCGCACAGGCTCCTAAACCTTACTGTTTCATTGTCAGACCATGGGCACATTCCTGCTCTTTGAACAGATATTATATTCATGTTTAACCACTGGCAGCTCAGTACTGCTTTATCTCCATCTTAAAGCCACCAAGCTCTCCTTCAATGACAATAAGTTTCACATTTTAACCAATGAAATGGGAAGGTTGACAGGAGGAGTGAAAGAAGCCATTTTTGTGAAGAAAGAAAACCTTCCTCTGAATCGTCATGGCAGTCCTCTGTGTACAGCAGCCTTCTGCACCCCAATTTCAAGAACACTGTCATACCAACCAATTATAACTCAAGCCCTTCCAACTGAATCAATATGGTATATTGAGCCTGCAGTAAAAAAAAAAAAAAAAGATCTTTAGTCGCTTACTAAACACTGAAAGAACCAAGTACAAAGGATGGCTAAAGAACTTTAGAACGACTAGTTTTGAGAGAAAAGTCAGCTGGTGTCTTGGTGCACTCATTGGTATTTTGATTTGTGACTACCAACACAGTAGAGCAAACTCTTCAGCCACTAACCACTCCTCTGAAGACATCCATCCATCCATCCATCCACCCATTTTCTTCCGCTTTATCCGGGGCCGGGCCATGAGGCCTTGCCACCTGAGCTGGCTCCTTTCGACGTGAAGGAGCAGCGACTCTACTACAAGCTCCTCCTGGGTAACTGAGCTCCTCACCCGATCTCCAAGGGTGCGCCCAGCCACCCTGCGAAGGAAACTCATTCATCCTTGAGAGACGAAACGTGCAACACTTAAACTACAGAGTACAGATGACGGGTCAAGAAACGTTGTCTACGATAGTGATCAGAATGTTTAGCCCGAACTGCCTGGGCCTTGTTTAGTGCAGATTCTGCTTATCCCAGAAAACAGTAACGGATGTGTCCCGTGTCCGTGATGAATGGTAGAGGGCGGTGTGAAAAGGCCATGAGGTTGGGATAAGGCCTTCTGTCTGACACTCCACAGTGAGGGGAGAGACGTGGGGACAGTTACCATGTTTATTCACACATTTCATACTCAAGGTAACTCGATGCGCCGTACGCACATGTTGAGAATATTAAAGAGACTCCAACACTCATAAAAGGCGAGAAAGAACATGACAGAAATATATTAAAACGATACAATATCTTTCTTTTGAAGTAAAATCCATCGACGTGGTTTGACTTCTGATGGGGTGAAGTTTTTTGCGTTTCAGCATAGAGGGCCGAATCAAAGCGCGAAACCACTGAATCACTATAATACGCTCTCTCCAAAATAGCAGATCAGATCACGACGCAAATTTGACCGTTATTTCTCCCTGACGATGTGGGTCTTCATTGGCGTCCCCGGCTTTTTGAGCCCATGCGAAGGTTTATGTACACTACATACTGATCAGTCCTCTGTCTGCTCTTGACATTGTGAGTTTGTCGTGAACAAATGAGTGCTTCATGCAGCGCTATGTGTCGCTGCCTTGAACATTGATTCGTTGAAGTAAGAGACTTGTGACGGCGGAATTTGCAATGCTCGATTTAGCTCAACAAGAAAGGAAGTTGCATTGCTTTTGTCTGTTTCAGAAGTTTCTGCTCTTGCATGTTTCGTTTTTGGTGAGAAAATGTTCAACGCCTGCATGTATCCCAGCACACGTGAGTTGCAAATCAACAGCAGCGGCGAGTGGTCATGTTGGTACAATCGGTCAAAAGGACACAACTCTACTCGCCTGTATTAGCTTATCAACGCACCATTGATGCAGTATCAGTCTTGTGAGATGAGCTTGTTGATGAGCTCAGGCTGGGTAACGTTAAGCGATACCAGTATGGTCGAAAGCAGGTACAGAAAACAATATTATATCGACAGAATGTTTTTTTAGACCAAGTTTTGGTGCCTGTTGTCCAGGGACAGCATTAAAGGAAGTTACTTTGAAAGTGATTAATAAAAAATCAAGGCCTTAAAAGTCATTTAAAAAGCAGTAAATTGGCAGTAAATCAAAAAGAAAATCTTAGAGACAGAGGACCTGATCTTGTGTTTCAAAACGCAGACTACAGTGTTCCCTCGTTCATCACGGGAGTTACGTTCTAATAATAACCCGCAATAGGCAGAGTCCGCAAAGTAGTCAACTTTATTTTTGACTATTATTATACATGTTTTAAGGCTGTAAAACCCCTCCCCACACACTCATACACGTTTCTCACTCGTTATTATACCCACTGTGTGATTTGTTTTGTCTAATAAGATTTTTAGATTCACTTTACAGACGTGGGGATGGAAACATCATGACCTGCTCTCATCTCCGCTGTGCGTTTGTTCAAACTAAGAGACAATCGTAGCTACGACCATCTTTATCGTAGCAGTTTCAGGCTTCAGCGTGTGCTTAGCTGAGGCGAGCGCCACATGCTAGCAGTGTGGAATCATACCCGCTCATGCCCGGCCTGTGCTGCCGTGACTCTGCAGTGTGCACTGATGTGTTGACGGTCCACAGAGATCCTCTCTGCAGCGAGAGGAGGCTCACTCTGCGACAGCGAGGCCGCGAAATGTGAACCGCGTTATAGTGAGGCACCACTGTATAGCGTAACAATTTGGAGCAGCTCTGTCTTTGTGCCGGACCTGGTCCGTAGCATTAAGCCTTAAAATGGAGAAACCCTGTTGTTTCAGCTCAAATAAATGATACACATTTAATAAAGAAAGTTTTTCATGGAATACATTTGCATTATGGTTCTGTTTTCTGGTTCTATAATAAATATTTGTAGTACAGGTGTCTAAAAAAGTATAGTTCAGGTATTGGTATTGAAATATAACGGTACCCAGCCCTATTGATAAGCTAATATTGGAGTCCTTTGCAATGGGGATGTGTTTTTTTTTTTGACTGATGGGGGATCAAATCTGATCCTAAATGAGTTTTTTGTGTAAAAATCTCCTTTAAGTGTCTTTCCACAGGAGCAGTTTGGGGGGTGTTTCCACACCTCAAACTCTCGATCCATGCCGAGAGGGGGTTCTGAGAGGGGGGTCCGTGAGGGCGGTCCGAGAGGGAGGTCCGAGAGGGGGGTCCGAGAGGGGGGTCCGAGAGAGGGGTCCGAGAGGGGCGCCTGGAGTTGTTCACTTGTGTAAAAGGGAAGCACATTGAAAAGATAAGGGAGAGTTGTCAAGCAAATATAGCACGGCTTAAAGCAGAAACAAACATAATTTCATCACATACAAGAGGTAATTTGTTGTCATAATCCATGAGATGACAAATTACTGTTGAGCTAAAATGTGTAGCAAAACAAAGCGGCTCATTAACGACAGCCATTTGCAGTTGGGCTTCTGGAATATAACGACAGGTCAAATGGAAACAGGAAGCAGTTTCCCTCAGCTGCATGTTCCCATTGAAAGATTTGATAGTTCCTCCAGCAGATCTTTGTTCTACTGTAATGATTGTTCTCTGGTCTGTTTCTTCAAGCTTAGGTGATGCATCCTCCTGTTTCCTCTGACCCCTGCTGTAGACGGTGGACCAGTCTCTCCAGCAGAGCCTTGTGGTGCTCATACCGGTCTCTCTCTTGTTTGTCCAGGCCTCTGTGGTGCACCTGCTGAAGACTGTCCGTTTACTGCGGCTCCTGCGCCTGCTGCAGAAGATGGACCGGTACTCCCAGCACAGCACGGTGGTCCTGACCCTCCTCATGTCCATGTTCGCGCTGCTCGCCCACTGGATGGCCTGCATCTGGTACATCATCGGCAAAATGGAGATGGAGGCCAACGCGTACAACTGGGACATCGGTGAGTGATGGTCTCTGCGACGCTCCGCGGGCCGCCTCATCCATCACCCCGTAAAGCTCACTCAACAACAGGCTGTAATTAACCCCCAGTTTGTTAAAGGGACAAAGGATTTTTACTCCAAATCAATCGCTGGCTTCCCGGCCTGTATGTGCAGGGACCTGTCCCTTTGCCCTGGGCCCTTTAAGCGCCCTTCTCACGACCACAGTTTTTTCTCCCAAAAAATAACTTATTTAGCCAACATGTGCTGAAATACTGTATTTTCTCCACACTAAACATGAAATGAATGAGGAAAAAGTATGTGAATGCTTTGGAATTTCTCACATTTCTGCCATATTGGTCACTAAATGTGGTCTGATCAAAATCATAGGAATGATGAAACAGTGTCTGCTTAAACTAACACCACCCAAAGATTTACATTTTATCATTTTTTTTAATGGCCATAACATGTAAACATTCACAACACAGAGTGGAAAAAGTGAGTCAACACCCAGAAACTCCCAGTCCATTGAATAAATATTTGTCCAGGAAAAACCTGAAACCTGATACATTCACAACAGCGTGGAATAAGTAAGTGAACCCTTGTATTTAACATCTGCTGATCCTTCTTTTGCTTTTCTATAGTTGCAGATTAGACACAACGATCAGGATGAATCTTGGATCATTCCTCTTTACAAAACTGCTGCAGTTCAGCGAGATTCAGGCGGTGTACTTACTTATTCCACGCTGTATTGTGAATGTTTACATGTTATGGCCAATAAGAATATGATCAAATGTAAATCTTTGCGTGGTATTAGTTTAAGCAGACACTGTTTAATCATTCTTATGATTTTGATGAAGATCAGACCACATTTAGTGACCAATTTAGAAAATGAAGAAATGCAGAAATGTGAGAAATTCCAAAGCGTTCACATACTTTTTCCTAACACTGTGGGTTCATATTGTGTTTATTCAAAATTAGTTTGTGGAAAAAATACAGTATTTTACATGATGTATAAGAAATGTGATTCATTTTTGGGGTCGTGGCTTAACATTCTAGGATCATGGTGGGTCCCAGGTGAGAACCACGGTATTAGACCATCACCATTTTGGTATTTTCAATGAACTCATACAGTAAAAATGGTTGAGCAATGTCCTAATTTTATGCCGGGTGGAATCCAATTTGATGATTTTTAGTGACATTTATTATACGGCTCTTCACAACGTAAGTAGAACGCTCCGTTGATTTGAATGGGATTTCCCAACGTTCTACCGGTCATTATTATCTGATAAAGGACCTCTGAAAAAAATAATGACCGCTGCCAATGGCAACGGAGTTGGTGCTTTCATATCACTCCGCACGTACGTAGTAGCGACACTATCTCTGTCCCTGTCACCGCTTCGCGTCGGGGTCCGGTTCGCCCTGTCGGTGCTTATTTTCCCGATAATGACCAGCGTTCTATACATTATCCCTTACTTAAGGCCTTCGTTTTGGCATAATTCATTTAATGACTTTTAAAGGAATAGGCCACCGTTTTTAAATACTGAGATATGTTCTTACTTTAGCTTTGACGAGTTCTTAGGACCTGTCTGATCTTCACCCGTGCCTTCAGTCACGTAATCACAGCGCAGACGGCGTTAGCATTTAGCCTCTCCCTCTCTCCACTATAGCTCCAAAACAGGTCAAGATAGAAGCTACCAAGCTCTTCCACGTTTTCCCTATTTAAATATGGTTACGTGAAGTGTTCCACTACAAAGTATAATTACACAAAATTAAACAAGGTGGATTTTCTAAGCGGATAAAAGGGGGAACTATATTGTAAGGCGTAGTAATACCAGGAGTAGTTCGAAATCCGCGCAGTAATCTTCACATTACTGTGCGGATGCCAAACTACTCCTGGTCAACTTTCGTCATTGAAATCTGAATTTACTTTGGAAATTGTAAAATACAGGCCACGTGATAGCACTGATAACGTGAGCATGCTTAAGGTTCGGTTCCATGGGTTTTCTTCAAACAATGTGGTGATTCGATTCACTGAAATGTGAGTCATTTTTGACAATATGACAATCCGGCATGATTGCGCACATGCCCAGTCTGAAACATTGTCCATTAACGCTTTTCTGATACTTCAAACAACACTGACTAGCTGGAAATATACAACGTGCTCATGAGAGATTTCTGATACTCCCCAGACCAAAAACATTAGAGCCGTAGCGTTATGTTGTTTAAATGAAGAACAATAGTCGCCTCCATCCCCCTCAAGCCAAATCGATGTCGGCCTCAGCGCGCTCCGCCGGTGTCCATGAAGGCCTCGGAGCCGTGCGATCGACCCTCTGACGCCGCCACAGGCAGGGACCATTTTTCACTTTTGGTCCCGCGCACGCCGAAGCTCCACACCTCCACTCAGCCTTCTTCATCAGTCGCTTGTTTTACGCCGGCTCACGCGGGACCCGATAAGCAGCCTTTCCGCGGGAGTATTTCCTAATGCGCGCCTCATTATTTACCCGGGGACAGGAGATCGATATGTACAGTCGCTTAATGCGCCTCCTAATGCAGCGCACCTGTCCCGCCGCTTTCATTCCGACACCTGGAAATGGATCTGAAAACGAGTGCGTGTGACAGCAATAAACGGCCTGCAGTAACGTTTCCTCACGGTTTTACACGGGAGCGGATGTTTGTTGTCATCCCAAAGACTCCAGGATGAGAAGGAGTGAGACGAGGTGGCGTGGCGGGAGTGGAGGGAGCTGCGCAGGAGGAAGAAGGAGGAGAAGGCGGAGGAGCTGACCAGTGCAGGACACCATGCTCTGTGTTCAAATATAGACACTTTGTCCCACTCGATGCTTCTGCGGGTGGGTCTGGTCAAGCTCTGAGTGAGTGACATGGGGATTCAAACCAACGCAGAGACTTTTCAGGAGGAGAAAATGGCTTTTGTCGCCCCAAAAAGGCGACATGAAGATACTACATAATTGGCCCCTGTGATGAAAAATGGCCCCCATTTGTCATCACAGGGGTCAAATGTCGCGTGCAAGCTGAAAAATAGCACGTTGCAGCGCATTTACGATAAGGCATTGCATGTATTGTGGTTTTAGGATTCATGGATTTTCCCTCTTTTTATCCGTTTGCAAGTTGGCCATTTTATACTCACTGCTGCCACCTCAGGTCATACGTGTAACTGCACCCTCTAGGGGGGGAAGGGAATCTTATTTGTATTGCGCTTTTCATATGACACATGGGCAGACTGACAGAAGCAAGGCTGCTCACATCTGCGCCAATGGTCCCTCCGACCACTCACACATAGGCATTGGGTGAAGTGTCTTGCCCAAGGACACAATGACAGTCTGCACCTGCAGGAGCCGGGATTGAAACCCCCGACCTCCCGATCATGAGACGACCCGCTGTACCATCTGCGCCACTGTCGCCCTATATCTATATTAAGCTCCTGCATGACGGCACTTCAGACCCGAAGTAACAACTTTCTGAGTGACAGTGCAGGATTTTAGAGGCAGTTGTGGTGATCAGGTCTCAGCTCATTCTACACATTAGGACATGCAGGGAGAGGAAAATACTTCATTTTGACATTTTTAAACTCCGTATAGTCCCTTTAACTTACAGAAATTTTGCGGGGGGAAAAAGTGGAGCTGATGTCATTTCCTGTGGAGAATTGAAGCTCCACTGGTCACGTGCCCCTCCATTTGCTGCATCCAGATGCTCTTGAAAAAAAAACCCGACACTCTTTGCTAGCGCTAGAATATGTAGCACGATGCTAACATTAGAATGCTGGTTAGCATTGTCCGTTTTTAATGCATTTATGGGCTGTTGAACCACTTTACTCCTCTCCATGTCTCTGTATCTTTATTTAGTAGAGAAAAAATATTCATAATTTAGCATTTGTTAAAGTATTGATGGAGAAATGGGAGAAAACTCACTTTTTGCTCACTTTTTCTTTTCCCCTTGCGGCTGCTTTAAACGTGACCAAAGAAGCCATCTGTATCTATTGCCCGCCCCAATGAAACGTCTCCATTTCAAAAACAACCCACAAGTGAACCAGAGTAGCCTGGCTAACGCCAGA
The DNA here is from genome assembly GCF_951799975.1 of Gobius niger. Classification (NCBI taxonomy): domain Eukaryota; kingdom Metazoa; phylum Chordata; class Actinopteri; order Gobiiformes; family Gobiidae; genus Gobius; species Gobius niger. Next base: position 3,781,377 of record NC_136865.1, on the reverse strand, counting down.
CTAATAATTTTCTCGTAGGAGAGGTGTGGTTTACGATCGTCCATAGCCGTTAACGAATGTCGTCTGCACGTAGCCACGGCCAATCGTATCATCGTATGAGATGACGTATGACGTACCCGCTGTAAACTTTTGAGCTAAACTATTTAGAACTCGGTCTAAAGCTTGATTGAAAAATAGCGTCGCGTCTGCTGCTGTCATGTTGGATCCGTAAATAAACTTTTTTTTTTATCCGTAAATAAACTACAAGCTTCCATAATATCGAATAGTTCGTCATCATCTTGCCGGCCCTCCTCGTTCTGTGATTGGTTCCCAAATCCATGCAAAAAAAATTCGGCCATGGTCCCCAGGCTGCTGTGCAGTTCCAAATGATTCGAGCGCACACAGCAGCATGGCGTTAGGTTAGGACCAGAGCATGGTAGTTGAAGAATGCATGAATCTAAGCTCTGACGTGCTCTGCTGTGTTATGGATCACCGTCACACATGTTATAACACCACTGATCCGTGCTTACCTTTTGTTGTAAGCAGCTGCTCCTCGAAGATTGGTCCATAACTCCAACGACGACCAACAAATGAACTCACATCACTCTGTGTTGCAGAGATTGTTTCTTGTAAACAACATGACATTTATTCAGTCCGTGACTTGGTTCATTTATGCAGGTGTGAGTGCAGACCCCTCCCCAAAGGAGCTGGAGCACAGCCCTGTTAGGATGGATGAAGTGTGAGTGCATCATGTATCAAAACTACACTGGGATTATCTCTATACTATGGTGACATGCTCTTAGTGTATATCCTCATCCAAATGATAGAAATTCCTGTAGCCATCAGAGCCTGTTCCTACAAATGCGTACATATTTTAAGATGTGTATGTAGAAGAAGAAGCATAAACTTAACTGAATATGACTTAGCATGTAGCTCAGAGACACTTTTACACGCTAAATTGTATCTAAAGTAAAATCTCAAAGGGTCTGTCCATTCATTAATGATTTCTAAGCTTTGATCTCACCTTTATGTGTTGATGGGTTGACAGCAGCATCTGGATCGTTCATCATTTGCGATGTTTGAGGCTAACACCTAAGGAAGAATACACTGAGCAGGCTAACGGACTCTGAAAATCTGGAGTAGGTTAAATTCCCATGAAGGATAATGACATCTTTTACTCATTAACCAATCAGAGGAGAGAATCCAGTTACTCTTTCCTAACTCTGTGGACTGTGCCCACATCAAATAGTCACAATAGTCTTTTTATATGCAAAAACGAAATATACAATATGTTTTTATTGACAGCATGATGATAAATGAATTAAAAGCAACATTAATATCTTTAAAACATGAAAGCAGCGGGATATGTAGAATATAATCAACAGGACCTGGACTAAACCCGTCCCACAGTCTGAGAAGTCACTCAGCTGCGTTCTCTACAACATTAGTTTCCAATAACCCTGGGCCTGAAGTGAAGCTCAGAGCACATATATGGTCGACTTGTGCTGGTGGAACAAATGAAACATAGATTTGGGCGCAGGCTGAGACGGCACTGAGAGCGCAGACATATGAGCTCAAACTTTACCAAACAGACCAAAGAGACGAACCACTAGCTCCTTATATGTGCCATAATTGTCTTGTCTAATGCTCTCAGTCCAAGGCAGATTACCCTCCTTTTCATTCAAGGGATTCCCCGCCTGATATACGTATGTTTGACGCTGGGAAGAGGAAAGGCGCGCTCTCCCTGGACTCTGGCTCCGTGTGGGAGCTGCAGATTTGGTCCACATGCTCCATTGAACAGGCTTTACTGGCGGATCTGTCAGGGCGACAGTCGGCCTGTGACAGTGGGCAGGCTAAGACATTATCCCCGACTTCCACTCAAAGAACAAAAGTCAAACTCAACTTTCATATCCGTGGTGTAATGTTACTTTGTCAGTAAAAAACCCGACCAAGAGGAGCATTTTTGGTTAGTTTCATCAATATAGCCACGAAATTAAGCCCAACCTCTAGTGGTTAAAGCTCATGAAAAAAAAAAAAGTTTTTCAATGAAACTCATGGATGGTGTTGTGTCTCAGGGCTCTTTGAATCACTGGCAGCAATCTCAGACGCCTGTGATGATTAGTTGTCAGGTTAAGCCCAGTTAAGGGAAAAACTACTGAACACACACTACATTATTAAGCAGATCACCATTTTCAAGCAATATGGGAAAGAAAAAGGATCTCTCTGCTGATAACAAGCGTGAAAGAGTTGAATGCCTTGGTCTAGGTTTGAAAACATTCAATATTTAATGAAAGATTAAGCGTAATCATCGTACTGTTAAGAGATTTGTGGCTGATTCAGAGCACACTTGGGTTTGTGCAGATAAAGGCACAATGAGGACGGTTTCTGCCAGACAAATACATCAGATGAATAGAACAGCTGCTACAAAGCAGCAAACAGGTATTTGAAGCTGCTGGTGCCTCTGGAGTCTCCTCCAGAGGCTGCAGTTGTGCATAAACCTTCTATCCGGCCTCCCCTAAACGGTTAATTGAAGCTGATGAACAGAAACGGCTGCAGTGGCTCAGAAATACATGAGGACTCATTTACAAACAGTCTTGTTCACTGATGAGGCCGTGTAGCCCTGGATGGTCAAATCAATGGAGTAGTGGATGGTTGGTGAATGGTCACCATGTCCCAACAAGGCTGTGACGTCAGTAAGGAGGGGGCGGAGTCATGTTTTGGGCCAGAATCATGGGGAGAGAGCTGGTCGGCCCCTTTAGGCTCCCTGAACGTGTGAAAATGACCTCTGAAAAATATGTGGAGTTTCTGACTGACCACTGTCTTCTTTCTTCAAATCATCTTCATCATGACAACGCTCCATGTCCTGCTGTAAAGAAAACCTCTGCATCACTGGCTGCTATGGGCATAAAAGGAGAGAAACTCATGATGTGGACCCCCTCCTTCCCTGACCTCAACCCTGTTGAGAACCTTTGGAGCCCCCCAAAAAAAAACTTCCATGAGGGTGGGAGGCAGTTTTCATCCAAACGGCAGCTCTGGGAGGCTATTCTGACATCCTCCAAAGAAATCCAAGCAGAAACTCACAAGTTCAATGGATTAAAAAAAAATTAAGCTGCTCAAAGAAGGGCTCCTAAGGTAAAATATAACTTGACCTGTTAAGATTTTTTTGGTTAAAATAGCTTTTGATTTCAGTAAACATGACCTCCTAATGCTGCAAATTCCACATATGACAATTTTCAGTTAATTACAAGCTTTAAAACGTATTGAAACGATGAGTTGCATAATAATTTGGAACAGTGGATTTTGAGGTTTTTACTATATTTATTTGTGAAAAAAATACTGTTATCACTGGGAGATTTTTTCAACCACATTTATATGATCCCCCACCAGTTAAAGACTTGAAAATCATGCTGACTCTCATTTGAGTTGACAGTTTAGAAAATCTGAGAAAAATGTCATTATAATTTGGAACGCGGTGTACATGCGCGTTCACTCCGCTATCGACTGACCGCCTGAAAGGGTGCGATAAATCCATGAAGCTGCACTCCCGGAATGACTCCGTTATCAAACCGTGAAAGTCGTAGGTAGTAAAATCTCTGAGCTGTTGCCTGAACGTGTTCGTAGCTCTCACAGACGTTCACTTGAGTTAATAGGTGTGTTTAAGGTGAAGTGGAAGCCTGGATTGAAACTGGGCGGGTGGCGGCCGAGACCAGAGAGGAGTCTCGGATCACGTAACGTCTCGCATTTGTTGGAGAGAGTTTGTGGATAAAACCAGTTAAAAGTTTGTGAACACACTTCTGGAATCTGCCTCACCATCAGAGCAAAGAGCAGACTGTTCCTGCAAAGACTGCGCCCGCCTGGCTCATCTTTAACGCACTTGTTTAGAGGCTCGTTTCGCCGGAGTCAGGGGCGTGCTGGGACATCATTTTGGCCCAGGACTTTTATTACTTAAACAGGCCCACATGTCTTCAGACCTCGTAGCACGCCGGCTCGGATTACCACAGTTTGTTAGATCGATTCTACCTCTTTCCACATCGTACATAACATACAGTAACAACAAAACCTGGGCCTGACTCGCCTCCACAGTCAGCTTTGAGTTACGCAAACGACAAATATATTAGTTATGCATTTTCTTACATTGCTGCTGGACTGCACCAACTTAAACTAACTAACTCTCAGAGAGAACGCCCCTACATGCCGAGTCAGTTCAGCGTCCAATGGCACGCCGAGGATCCTGACAACTGGGAAACAGCCAGAGTTGGCACTTGCACAATGCAGACCCCCAATGCTAACGCTGTGCTAATTTAGCCTCTGACTTCCTGGGTCATGCTGGAGTTTACGACCAGAAAAGTTTGTGTCGTTATTTTGGCCCTAAAGTGCTCATAAACACCTACAGAGAGGTCATATTACAATAAACTGTATATTGGCGTGGTGTATATTACTGTTGGTGTGATCTACTGTAAACTTTGTCAGCCCTGGAATACAATACTACAACTGAACCTGGGTTAAAGTGACAGTCTGTAAGATATACCACTGAACAATAGATCAACACCAAACATCAGAAGGTCCGCTAAGTGAGGAGAGCGGATGGAAGTTTGTCGGCTTAATCTCACTCAGAGGAAATAAACGGCTTCAAGACAAGATCGTCCGCTTGAGGCGACAATGACAAGTGACAGGTCGCCCATTCTCCATTCAAACAGAGGGTGCTTCTGGGAAATTACAAACCTTTAAGGACAGCGTATGTAGCATGTAGCACTGCCATCCAAATGCACACGGATACAGCCTGGTTCAAAGAGGCCACTGGGGGGAGGTGATGTTGAGTGGAGTGGTCCTGAACTGACAACCTGCGCACATTTCCCAAAAGCAAACTTTATCAAAAACTTGTTGTGAAAACCTGTACACACGGAGCAGAAGTAAGACACTGCAGCACAACACGAAGCACTGTTCACGGGATGGGTTCTATAAGAAACTGCAAAGACACAAAAAACTGTACAAATGAACATGAAAAGGCAGATTTCTCATCGATTATAGTTGATATGATTCACTCATACGCAGTTATCTTAAGTTACTTCTATTAGGTTATGTACGGTAAATGAAATCCTCATGTGGTCTTTAGCTGTGGACTCTGACGCTGTTGCTCTCCTTGTCCCCTGTGGCCCCAGGCTGGCTGCACGAGCTGGGGAAGCGGCTGGAGGCCCCGTACTACAGCCTGGGAGTGAACGGCAGCAGCAGCAGCAGCGGCCCGGCCATCCGCAGCGTGTACATCGCCTCCCTGTACTTCACCCTCAGCAGCATCACCAGCGTGGGCTTCGGGAACGTGTCGGCCAACACGGACGCAGAGAAGATCTTCTCCGTGTGCGTCATGCTCATCGGAGGTAAGGCTGAGCTCAGGAGCGAGTCACTGGTCCTGGGCCGGGAGGCTTCGCTTCACTGGTTACAGAAAGGATGAGGAAACACAGAGTTGTATTGCTTCTCTTCATGACGCACAAACACATTGACGGTGAATCAAACTGGCTTCAAATTAGCGTTTGGGCACTTAAAATATTCCAAAGGGAGCTGCCAAATGTTGTAATTCGTGTGTACTAGTGGCTGACCGTCTGTCTCTTGTATATCTATGGGTTAGCAGCTCTCAAGTCTCCCGTTTTGACCCCTCTTGGAGCTCGGTTGGGGTGGTGGGGTGGCTCACAGCGGGCACCTGAGTTTTGAGTTAGTTTCAATAAATCAAAGACTTATTCAAAGACTTAAATCAAAGACTTATTCCTATGGTTTGGTGCGAAAAAGCTTCATCTCTTTGTGGCATAACGAGTGGTACCAAGGGGCCTTTTACTTAAAGTGGTAGCAGTACAGACCCTTAAAATGTTGTTACAACGCCACCCTTGACTTTGTGGGCCAAGGGAAACTAAGAATGAACTAATCCCCACATATTTAAGCACACAGGTTCGTTAACCTGGTGGTCGCCTGGTGTCGCCTCGGGGTCCCCCCAGAACAGCTGGAGGAAGTGTGTGTGGATCGGGAAGTTTGGGCATCTCTGCTGAGACTGCTGCCCCCGCGACCCGGCCCCGGATAAAGCGGAAGAAAATGGATGGATGGATGGATGGTTCGTTAACGGATAGGGACAGAGACAGTAAAATTATAAAACCAAGTTATTTTATTTAGTTAGAATAGTTTTTGTTGATCAGGGTTAAAACAGAGGGACATCACAGAACCGTCCCTCTTACATTGAACCCCCCGATAACCCCAATAGTCCAACTGTAATAAAGAAAAGAAAAATGTGCCCTCACGGCAGCACAGAGCACCATGTCCATAGAAGTAAGTGCGATAGTGAGCGACAGGTTTCCTCTGAGAAGTCACAGGAGGCCCATCCGACAAGAGCCTGTCGGTCGCAATGCATTAATACACTAATGAACTTAAATAATAAGGTGAAAAGACTTTCAGACACACACCGAGTCGTTTCCGTGTGGCATGCCACTAACATGCGCACAAACATGCCTCGACCGCACCGGAGACGCAACGGCCCGACACAAGGACCCACAGCCAGGAAGCTACAAACAGTTAGCGGTGTTAGCTCTGCATGAATATAATGAAAGTTTAAAACTCACCGAACATGCGCAAGTAACTGTAGCGAGTCACCGGGGCCTGACGCTGGAGGACGATGACAACACGTTTACTTTTTCAATAACAAAATCATGCTACGGCAGAGCTCACGGCGGCCATCACTCTGCTCTTGCCGGCGTGTGACATCAGAGGGGAGTGGTCAGGAGGGCCAAACAAAAGAGAGGGAGCTTAATAAATATATATCTTTAAAAGTACAGTACTGTATATTCATTGTTAAAATCTCTAAGTTTCTGTACTTTTTGCAGCTTTGGCACTTTGCTCTCACCGTTATAGCTTTACAGACCTGTCTAACTATTTTGATACAACCCGCCATGACAAAGGTTTTTTGTAATATTCGGTTTGACAAATAAAGCAACTTTCTTGTCCACACTGACCGGTGATCACATGGCATTAGACTGTCCTTGCACGTAATGACGAGGACCGTGACATTCGACTCACCGTTTCCTCCGGGAGGACGACTTTCATCTCAAAGTTCTCCCAGCAGCTGCAGCGTGTCCCGGTCTGACCGCTGTTGGCGTCTTCGAGGTCTTGGACGTGGGATGGTTTTTAGGTGGAAAATAGCCGACTGTAAAGCGCTCTCTCGCCTGTGCGCTTTGACGTGAAGCAGGACTTGAGACATTTGAGACATTTTGTCATGTTTACAACCATAAACATCAAGATTGTATTTAGATTTTTTTACTGAAAGTTCACACAGAAGTAACAGACAACTGTGGAGGGAAAGCAAAATGATATGAATGATTCTCTAAGTGAAAAGTGGGGCGTGCATAAGTATTCATACAGCATTTTTCTGAGGGCATTAAATTGCCTTTAAAACATTCCTCATGACTCCAGAATGTTCACACCTTAGCCTAACCATAGAGGCCACCTGTGTGTAGTCTACTCTCAGTATAATTACAGCTGTTCTGTGAGGGCCTCAGAGCTGTGGTCACTAAGCAACATCATGAAGGTCAAGGAGCACCAGAGAGGTCAGGGATAAAGCTGTGGAGAAGTTTAAAGCAGCGTTAAGTTTTACAAAGATTTCCCAAGATTTAAACATCTCCCGGAGCAACTGTTCAATCCATCATTCAGAAATGTAAAGAGTAAAGCACCACTGCCAACTTACCAAGACACGGCCGTCCACCTAAACTAACAGACCGAACAAGGAGAGCACTGGTAAGAAATACAACCAAGTGCCCCAAGATAACTCTGGAGGAGCAGTGAAGTCCTGCCGCTGAGCTGGGGGAATCTGTACATGGGACAACTGTAAGTCGTATCTACACAAATCTGGCCTTCATGGGCGAGTGGAAGAAGAAAGCCATTATTGAAAGGAGGCCATAAGAAATCCCGTTTGAAGTTTGCTAGAAGTCATATGGAGGACACAGCTCCATGTGGAAGGAGTTTTGGTCAGATGAGACAAAAATTGAACTTGTATGGGGGGGGAGCATCATGCTGTGGGGCTGCTTTTCCTCAGCTGGGACTGGGGAGATTGTAAGAATAGTTATGAAGATGGATGGAGCCAAATACAGGGACATTTTGGAGGAAAACCTGCTGGAGTCACAAGAGAACTGAGGCTGGGGCGGAGAGTTTTGTTGCATTTCTTTTGGTCGCTCTTTTGATGCTTTTTTTGCTATGTTTTCATCCACACTTCTGCCTTGTCCTTTTCATTGTTTTGACGCTTTTTTCAAGAAGCTTTTACATTTGGGTCAAGTCAAAATGGAGGAAATGTGCTCAGTTCAGGTGGGGGTTAACAGGTTAAAGTTATTAGTCCAGATGATGCTTTGGGCACAGAGGTGGTTTGAAACTGGGGCAAATCACTGGAAAACTGGGACTGTCCTGGGTGAACTGGGGCGTCTGCTCACCCTTGTCCTGCTGTTGGTGCTAATGTGCTATAGCTTATACACGGGGCTTCACCGTGCTCCGCCTCGGTTTTTGGGGGTAGGCCCTCTTTTGTTTTACCTTTCACAGTTCTTGGTGCCGTCTAATCAGTGTAATCTTTAGTCGATCGCCGTCTCTTGCCAAAAAACATAAACTCCCAGCTCTCTTAAACGAATGATCCGCTGCTCGCTGGCTGTATCCCTGCACCTGTTCACACACTCGCACTGGCACACACTCTCACGGTGTAATTATTGTGGAGCATGTGAAGAGTGTCCTGCCCGCAGCCTGAATCCTGTTCATTCCAAATGAACACAAAAACATCCAGGAGGAATGGAGAGGTAAACAATATTGTAATTAGAGAAATGTGCTTCGCTCTGCTGTAGCTGGGATAAATGTCATTTCCAAATAAAACTCGATGAATTAGATCAGGGCTCATTGGGTTACAAAGACGGAAACATGTAGAAAATGTGTCATAGTGTTATAGGACTGGAATATAAACTAAACGAACACAAGGAGTCAAATGGTGGAGACTGGACTTGGATTTTCTAAAGGCATTAATAGGTTGAGTTCACGTGACATCACAACATTCTACGCAGACACCACAGTTTTTTTGCAGAACTGATGACATTCCCTCTCCATCGGCTCATTTATTGTTCAAACTAATAACGTTGCCATGGATACATGCTGCTTGGAGAAATAAATATCCAGATTTTCTGTCCACACCGCTCTGTTTATACAGCAGTTACAAAAGTCTCCACTTTGCAGAGCGTTTGCAAAAATAACCAAAATAATGACGGCATTTATCTGGACGTGTGTGGCCAGACGGCCCAAATAAATGATTAGTATAAAAATATCTAAGCACGTGTGGACAGGCCCTGAGGTGGTGGGCAACAGAAAATTCTATGGTGGTAACTACGGCAACTTTATCTTGTCTGTCAGTATGACGATGTCCAATTATTTCATCATAAAGGCGACAATATCCAAAAACATGGGCGTGATGTCGGTCAGTAAAGGACTGTCTTTCTACCATAGGGTTGTGTTGGCCCCTGCCCTCCATCTGTGACATCATCACATTCTACAGCATGAACACAACGAGCTGGTTCACGTGATTGTCGGCAAAACAACTGTAGGACTGCTCTAGTACAGCTACAGTATAGCAGGACTTCTTATGGTAAAGGTGCTTTATTTGTCCTCTGCATTTGACCCATCCTTCGACCACCTGAACTGGTCAGTTGGCGGCTCGGGGGCCACATCCAGCCCCCCAAACAATCTGATCACTGACAACTTCCTATATCCATCCATCCATCCATCCATCCATCCATTTTCTTCCGCTTTATCCGGGGCCGGGTCGCGGGGGCAGCAGTCTCAGCAGAGATGCCCAAACTTCCCGATCCACACACACCTCCTCCAGCTGTTCTGGGGGGACCCCGAGGCGACACCAGGCCAGCTCGGAGACATAGTCCCACCACCGTGTCCTGGGCCTTCCACGAGGCCTTGTCCCACTAGGACATGCCTGGAACACCTCCCGCGGGAGGCGACCAGGAGGCATCCGGAACAGATGCCCGAGCCACCTCAGCTGGCTCCTTTCGACGTGAAGGAGCAGCGACTCTACTCCGAGCTCCTCCCGGGTAACTGAGCTCCTCACCCGATCTCGAAGGGTGCGCCCAGCCACCCTGCGAAGGAAACTCATTTCGGCCGCTTGTATTTGCGATCTTGTCCTTTCGGTCATTACCCAAATCTCATGACCATAGGTGAGGGTGGGAACGTAGATCGATCGGTAAATCGAGAGCTTTGCCCCGACTCAGCTCCCTCTTCACCACGACAGACCGATACAGCGACCGCATCACTGCTGACGCCGCACCGATCCGTCTGTCCATCTCACGCTCCATCCGTCCCTCACTGAGAACAAGACCCCGAGATACTTGAACTCCTCCACTTGAGGTAAGGACTCCCCACCGACCTGGAGAGGGGAAACCACCTTTTTCCGGTGGAGAACCATGGCCTCAGATTTGGAGGTGCTGATCCTCATCCCGGCCGCTACACACTCGGCTGCAAACCGCCCCAGAGCAGCTGAAGGTCCTGGTTCGTTGAAGCCATCAGAACAACATCATCCGCAAACAGCAGAGACGAGACTCTGAGGCTCCCAAACCGGACACCCTCCGGCCCCTGGCTGCGCCTAGAAATTCTGTCCATAAAAGTAATGAACAGAACCGGTGTCACAACTTCCTATAACATATAAATATCATATGACATATGCATACTAAATTAAACTGCTAAAGACACCTGCTAAAGGTGTGAAACAACTGACAGCCTTAACGTTATCATTGTTGTAAATCCACCCTGTACAGAGCGGTGTTACTATGGCCGATATTATCGGATATTCCTGTTAGCGTTAGCATACGTTGCTAACGTAACTTGTTACCACCTGGTCCTGCATTTTGACATACAGTGGTCCCTCGTTTATCACGGGGGTTATGTTCTAAAAATAACCCACAACAGAATCTGCAAAGTAGTCAACTTTATTTTTTTACAATTATTATATACAATTGTGCAAAAGGTATACGTACACTGGCAGAAGGCCATCATTGGCCTATGAGTGCCCCATAGCACCATGCCTGCTGTGAAATATGCAGGTGTTTTGCTGATGCCAGTGGCTCCAGCAGAATAAAGTGAAGGTGCTGGTCAGGGCTGGACTGGCAGAAAAAATCGGCCCGGGATATTTAATGCAAGGTGATCGAGGTGATGAGCAAAACAATAAGCCCTTGGCTTGAACTAAAACAGTATAAGCTTCGAATCGAGGACAATAGTTGCATTTTGTTTCTGCTGAATTCAACCTAACACCTCATTTATTTATGGTTTATTTGGTAGGGACAGTGCAAGTTAATGAACAAGCCACACCGGATTGTAGCCTTAGGCTAATTTTCATCCGTCGTCCCCCATGCGCACTCTCAAACATCCTGGCCTATTGTACATGTTTTTAGTGGTAGGGGAAACCGGAGTACCCGGAGGAAACCTACGCAGACACGGGGAGAACATGCAAACTCCACACAGAAAGGCCCTGTCCTTGGTGGGAATCAAACCCGGACCTTCTAGCTGTGAAGCACAAGCACTAACCGCTGTGCTACCGTGCCGCCTCATAGACTCAACACTTTAATCTTTTCATTAACTTGAAGGAACTTTTGTAAAACTTCTAAACAATTTTAAAATGTGCGTTCCGTTAATTAAGTTCCACTCGCGACTGCAACACAAATACACTTCTCAAAACCAACCAAATGATCCCACTGTAGATGAAGATGAAATGGTAAAACTCACCACAGAGTTCAGGAGGTGTGAAAATAGAAGTCCCAAAAAGGCCAAACATTGTAAATCCTTATAATGGAAACTAGAAGATTTACAAATTGCGCGCATTGACGACGAGGGGCGAGACGGAGTCACCTGACAACTCCCAGCATGCACTTCTTTGCAAATATTTGTCTAAAATGAACAAAAAATAGAGGTCTAAGGTTCTGGAGGGAGTTACAATAAACTATTTCCTCTTATTTTCGCAATGTGAGGGGCATGAGTGTTATGTCCCAGAGGCCCATTGCTCATTATACGAGATTATCTGGGAACCATGACTCAAGAAAGCGCCACCAGAGGGGTATAAAAGGTGTCACATCCCTCTACTGGAGGAGTTGTGTAACTGCATCTATGTAAAGATAGATTCTCCAATGGCTTCTCCCGCTAATTGTGGGCCGGTGCAAGGTATAACGGGCCTTATCTCGGTCAGACTGGCCCAACCGGCCCACCAGGAAAACTCCCGAATCTCCCGATGGCCAGTCCAGCCCTGGTGCTAGTGTCATCTCAGTCTGGCCTCATTGAACCACTGTGGGGAGATCTCAAACGTGCAGTTCATGCAAGACAGACCAGGAACGTACAGGAACTGGAGGCTTTTTGACAGGAAGAATGGGCCAATTTATCATCAGAAAAAATAAAGAACCTCATCCATGACTATTACAAAAGACTCCAAGCTGTCACTGATGTTAAAGGGGAAATACACAGTAATAAAAACTGGGGCATGTAGACTTTGAGTTATTTTGGTACTTTCAATTGTCATTAAGATTTTAAAAAATCATCAAAAAATTTCACCATACACAACTATGAGTGAGAGAAAAAAAAGTGTTTTCTTTCATGTTCTTTGAAAAATATAAAATTCTGCCAGGGTATGTGAACCTTTGAGCACAACTGTATGTTTTAAAGGCTGTAAAACCCCTCACCACAGACTTTATACACTTCTCTCAGACAGGCATGAACATTTTCTCACATTTCTCACTCGTTTAACGGGATGCAGAACACTGTAAAAACACATTATTATAAATAAATATATAAATTATACCAAAAAAACATCCGCGAAACAGCGAGACTGCGAAAGTTGAACCACGCTATAGTGATATTTTTGTATCCTCCCGCATTGACCAACGAGACAAGCTTTTTCTGTGAACCAGTCTGTCTGGTCCAATCAGGAGGAGGGGGAGGAGCTGTTCCTGCTCTCCTCATTTTGCAAACTAAGAAGGGCTTCCTGGGTGAAGACAAAATTGAACTCTATCCCTCCTCACTTTGCAAACTTACAGACGATCACTTTAAATAAGCGGCCACGTCCTCAGGTGACAAGCTTTCTACGTGCTTCGAACTATTTTCCAGCCTAAACAGCAACATTCTTTGCCATTATTCGAGTGTAAGCCAAACAAAAGAAAACAAAAGATTGAAATAACTGATACGTGATATTGGTTTCTGAAGCGAGTAGGCACGCGCACATCAGGCACGTGTCTCAAGTTTGTCCACATTGAAATCTGTCTATTAGATATCTAAATGCTACTGCGGCTATCGCAACGCCCACCGAGGAGGCTCTGCATCTGCTACAGCATTATTAATACACACAATTCTTATTACCTTTGCAGCGATTCCATTAAGAGTGTGAACTGTGGTAGAACCGAGCCCGACAGCCTGGGCGAGCGAGCAAACACACGTGCTTGTGTAGCCGTGTGCTTCTTCTGTGTGCTTAGCCTCAGGCCTTCAGAATCACACAACAGAGCTGGGAAGGCCTTTACTGTAGACCTGGGCCAACAGGGCTGAAATAACAAGTGCCAGTCACAGTGAGAGTGTAACCCTGTATCTGCTGCTGTGTGGTAAAGACTCTTTAAATGCTGCATTAAACCGTTTTGTGTTTAATTCTACAAAAGCTGAATACGTCTGGTGGTGGAGGGCTCGCCAAATGACCGGCCCAGTAAATGAAGTCATTGACTAGCCCTGCAGTAAGTGTATTGAATGGTGACTTAACCTCGGCTTTACCCAAATTTAAAAGCTTCTCGACTGGAGCTTACTGCCTCGAGGCCCATGTAATGCCTCATTTGAAAGCTAAGACCTACAAAACTGATCGTAAGTTTTTTGTTGCGTTGTGGCCGAGTTTTTTGTCACTTTTTTTTGGCTTTTTTGTCACTTTTGTCGAGAAGCTTTTAGATCTGGATGAAGCTAAACTAGAGAACATGTGCTCGGTAAAGAGAGTTAAGAGATTAAATCACTTATTTTCACAGTGAAAACATTTTGGCTATTTCTATGCATAAATGTTGGCTTATTTTGATCTGAAAACATTAAAGGTGCACTATGCAACTTTTTATGAACTCACATTTGACCATGCAGTCCCTTGCTTAGCACCTTTACTTTGAATACTTTCCATCCCGGTGGCTCCTGTGATGCTTCAGGATCAATTTTATTTCAGGTTTTTAGGGTTTCTGGTAGGTTTTTGGAATGGAGTGTATACGTAACCATGGAGAGGGTCCAGTCAGCAGTGAAAACCTAAAAAACATTTGATCCTGGAGCGTCCTACAGGCCATCGGGATGGTAAGTAGAGGCGCTAATGCTAACCACCCAAGCATTCACTGGGTCACTGAAAGTTCAAAAACGTATTCCTGTTTTTTTTTACATAGAAAATGGCGTAGTGCTCCTTTAAAGGGACTACATGGAGTTTAAAAATGTTAAAATTAAGTATTGCTCCAGCCATGTCCTAATGTGTACAATGAGCCCAGACCTGCTCACCACAACTGCCTCTAAAATCACTCAGAAAGCTGATACTTTGGGTCCGAGGTAGCCTGGGTTTCGTGCAAGGGTCTGGATCTTCACAATGGAGCTCCGTTATCAGGTGGGAGGGGTGAACTCCTTTGAAACGAATGGATCGGATTTTCGCTAGCGTTTGCTCGTGATGTATGAGTGAGTGAAGCGAGCCATCATAACTCTTGGGGACATTCCTTGCACGTTCCAAGGCTTCAATTTCAATATCTGTATATTTGGGAGCCGAGCCAGAACGGACTGAAGAGCTTCCTTTGCTTTCGTATCCGCTGCCGTTGCCAAATTGCCGCATTTCCTACAACCAGGAAATGCGGCGCAAATTCTTGACGTCACCTACAAGCCCCGCCTCCCCTGCTGAATGGTAACACGGCCACTGAGATCAGACCCAGACGTACATGTGGGGGAAATGATAACTGCCCAGAGTTTACGGATGGCTAAAGCCAAGCTATATCCGAAGTGCCGTCATGCACGAGCTTAATGTAGAAGGTGTAGTTATACGTTTGACCTGAGGTGGCAGTAGTGAGTACATAATGGCCAACTTTATCTAGTCCCTTTAAGCACATTTGAAACAAAGCATGTACCATAAGGTCGCCCCCGGGTTTGCTTCCCTTCTTTATAATTGGCTTGTGGCTCTCCCTATATCATCCCGTGACTGTGCGCCTCATTAGTGTCCTACAAGTCCATACGTGGTCCGGAGCCCTCGTACTTGCCCCGTCTGTCCTGGAGCTCCCTGTAAAAAGTAGGTTAACGTTTCGGGGAGTACGGTGAGCGCTCCCATCGGGCCGGCCCCCTCGCTGATTGGACGCCGTCTTTTAAATGTCTTTGTGCGCCTCGGGGCGTCCTCCATGCGTTCTTCCCCCATCGCCCCCCCCTCACTCGCTCCATTTATTGGCGTCCAGGGGTCAGGCGGGCTGGCTCCATCAGGAAACCAACGATTTTTTGCACAGTAGTTAGCAGTGTGCGCTGCAGGGAGAGCAGATTATTATCAAATGTTACCTACCAATCCCGTCCACAGTCGCACAGTGGGCCGTCAGTGTGGAGTTAGTCCTCTGGGAGCTCATGCAGCATCCTTATGTCAATCATGTTCTCCACGCTGAAGCCGAACTACAGCTACCCAAACCCCACAAACAACAGCCTAATGTGAAAGAAATGAATAATTAAAGGCAAGATGAATTTGCTTCGCGGAGCTTTGGTTCTATTCTGATAAATGACTGTGACTACCCAGTGCCCACGCTGAGAACCTGAGGATCATTTTATGTACGCCTGAAAATAATGAATAGTGCCTTAACCGTTTTCAGTAGAAATGGAAAGCTCATATTTTACTAACAGTAGGCTAACCTAGCTGCTCACTCTCCTCTACTTCCCATTTATCTAAAGTTTTGTTTTGGCCAAAAACGTTGAAATTAACCACAAAATCCATCTCATTCATTCCTGTCTGTCACAAATTATGGCGATGCCCACAGCGGAGTGATATCCACATCGAGCATTCACCCAGACCATGGTATAACCAAACATATGAAGCATTTTCACACATGTTGGAGCGCCTTTTGGGTCGACCCGAGACCGCACCTCGTTTAAACTGGATTTACTTCAAAGTTAGTTCAGTCCGCTATTCATAAACTTATTCCAATGACAGAGCTTTACTACAGCAGGAAGAGAACGAGGGGCTGAAGAGAGACAAACTGATCATATGCAGTAAAGTTGATCCATTTTGCCTCCTCCAACATCCAACAGTCCCGTGTATTCATTCTTTCTTTACTCAAAAAAGAGGCATGAAAGCGAGAGTAGTTCAGCCCGAGGTCGGAGCCTTCACACCCGCTCCGATAGAAGCCGGTTTCAGCCGGTCTTGGAGAGGCTGTTGAGACCGGCTTAAAGCAGAATTACGGTAAGAAACTCATGCCCCTAGAGGCCATAAGCGCCACTGCAGGTGTCGTAGCATGATGCAGATATTGTACAGTCCCAATTACACAATAGAGATCATTTTTTCACTCAAGCTTCGTTGTAAATATTGTTTAAGTGGCGCTAGCCCACAGTTAGCTTTGCCCGTTAGCCTTGTAGCTTCTTCTTTGTGATTCCATTAGTGTGTATTGGTGGTCTGGGTTGGAACAGGGAAAGCTGCAAGTGTAGTTTTCTGGCCGGAGACACCAGGGAGAGATGAAACCCCGCAATCATCCCATCACTTGTATTACCCCCAGAAGAACTACGAAAAGGAGTTATTAAGGCAAACAAGTTACTTAGTACGGCTCTAAAATGCTGCGGTTGGATTCACACTGACTCAAAAGCGTCGCTCTCGGGTTGAGAGCCCCTTTAGGTGGACCTCACTGGCGCCTGTGTGAAAACTAAAAGACGTAGTTGTGGGTGTGCAGACGGACACATTAGAAATCCTCTGCTGTCGTGGCTGAGCTGAGGACTTTCAGCTGTCAGTCCTGTCACTGCTCAGCCCTGCGACTGTCACTGTGTGTGGGACTGCCCCCGGGACAACAGCAGAATGTGTACACCGTGTTAGGAGGCGCTGGACATCTCCGGAACAGGAATGCGTTCCAGAAGAGGTAAAACTCAAAACTGCATGAATGAATTACTACTGCAGGTAAGTATGAAAGAAAACAACCTTAGAACTTGAATATTGGCTCCAAAGTGTTGTTTTTTTTGCGTGATTCTCCTTACCTGAACTGTCGTGTGTATAGCTGTTTGTGTGCTCCTGCTGGGAGCTCGTTGACCTGGTTAAAGCCCAGGCCCTTAGACAGACCCCTGCGGTCTCCCCCCCTCTGAGCTCGCTTCACTGTACTGTCAGATACAAGAGCTGCAGTGTGAGCTTATAAACAAACAAAGGCAGAAAAGGAACAATCGCGCACAAAGCTCTCAAGGAAAATGTACACTCTTCAAAAATATGACATGTTAAAGAATTTATGCAAAAAGATTTTTGACACTCCACTCTGTGTTTGGGTGAGATCAGAAACTTTCTTTTAGCAACTCCAAGTATGTGTGAGTTTGTTGGTGATGAAGGTGACGACTGGTTGTACTTACAGAGCCAGTCCCAAATAACCAATAAAGAAGTTACAATTCAAATATTTAGTTTTCCAGCTTATTCCATTGAGAGGATGGCCAATGTAGTATGTAGTATTTAACTTTTTGAATTGAAGTTTATGATGCTGATATTTTCCAGGGCCGCGTTGTCTCTCCCTTGGATGTGTTGGAGTGATATTGTGAGATGGATGTGTCACATTAACTCCCTCCTGTTTCCCGTTGCCAGCGCTGATGCACGCCCTGGTGTTTGGAAACGTGACGGCCATTATCCAGAGGATGTACTCGCGCTGGTCCCAGTACCACACCAGGACCAAGGACCTGAAGGACTTCATCAGGGTTCACCACCTGCCCCAGACCCTCAAGCAGCGCATGCTGGAGTACTTCCAGACCACCTGGTCCGTCAACAATGGCATCGACTGCAACCAGGTGCAAATCTATACAGCGACTCCTGCACACACTGTTCCACTCTCCACGCACACCAGCAGACCAGCCAGAATGCACCCTTTTCTATTCTTTTCTATACTTTCATTCATTTCACATCATTTATTTATTCATTTGAGCAGCATTTACAGAAGTTCTGACAATACTTGTATTACAAACTACCTCAGTGAATATAAATGAAATGTAAAACTATGAGTATGCTGTACATTTTCAATGTTGTGGGATCCTTTCTACGCACATGATAGACAGGTTTTTTGTATTGGCCTTAACTTGGTCTTATAATATGCTGTTATGTATAAATGTGAACATGGCACTGATAAGCTTTCTTGCATTGGCCTACTGCTTTTGAGTTTTCAGTCCTATGTAATGATATGATTTTGAAATCAAGCATGTATGGTAGAACATTTCTCACATAAATGACTACTGCAAAAAATAATGAGACTATTGTGCTCAAAAGGAGTAGAAAGTTATATATTCCTAACCTTCATCTCAGCATGTAAACCAGACATGTCAAACTGGCGGCCCGATGATTTAACCCGGCCCCTGACTTGTAGAACATGAATTCCTAAGTATGTCAAAAAAGAAAGTCTCCAGCCCATTCCTGTGCGGAGTTATGCATTTTGAAGGAAATAACCAGAATGCTCATTTCAGCCACTAGGGGGCAGCTTGAATTAAAAAAAAAAAAAGGAAAGAATTCCACAGGTGTCCAGCAGAGGGCACTGACATAATAAGAGATAGGATAAGCATATCGTAGCCAAGTGGTAAATGGACAGTCTGCCCCAGGGCGGCTGTGGCTACAATAGTAGCTTACCACCACAGAATGTGGAGTGAATGAATAATGACGACAGTGTAATGACTATAGAGTACTATGAGAAACTTGTGACACAGGGTTGTAAAGTGCAATGCAAGTGTGACCTGCCAAGGACGCTGGATTTCGGGCCATCGGATCCAAATGAGTTTGACACCAGGGATCAGGGGCGACTTCTTCAAATTCCAGATGAACGTGATTCACAAGTGTATTGACCAATCAGAGAAAAGATGGATATGACGCATAACGGCATGTGGCGAACTCTGTAAACAAGAAAGTCTGTGCTTTTATAATGCGCTAGCTGCTGAGCGGAACAAATGTGAATGATCTCTGTCGTTTTTGCCACAAAAACTTTAAGAACAAGAAGTTATTAGCAACTGTTCAGATATTAAACATAAATGAGCCGTGGCTTTCCCTTTGGAAAAAGTATTTACAATGACCTTAATAGTGCACAGTCATCATGAAGTCTTACTGTACATTTATCGCGTTATATTCTTTAAGAATGTAAGAATGCTCTGCACGGCTCTCCGAAACGCTCAGCAGTACCATCCGAGCTCCAGGAGATCTTCCCTTCTTAAAACCATCCATAACCTTTTACTGTTCCACTTACAACTGCCAGAAGGATAATACGTTTACAAAATGTCCATCAACCAGTGGCTCAATTTACCAACCAATCTTTCAAAAACTGGAATTGCTCAACTCTCACCTGATGTTGCTGAACAGGGGAGTCGGGCTGAGGGGGAGACGGGGCCGAGGCCGACTGGGAGATGAGGGAGATGGACTGTGGGATTACTCCACATTGATCTGGCCCGTGAGCGTCTCACTGTTGGCTACTGTCTGTAATCAGGCTCTGATGGCCATTGATTGCGAGCTGTTAGAGTGGAACGCAGAAGAAGGGGCTGAGGTTTTTTTTTTTTACACCATGAGGATTGGCATCAGGGATCGTATTTCCGTTACGCCGTAGAGCAATCCATTCTTCTTTATGGCCCAATAGGATTTTAAGAGTGACCTCTGAAGGCCTTACAGAGAGAGGTGGATCAAACGTAAAGAGTCCCAGCAAACCAGAACAGAACAATACTATTTTTCACAAACCATTAGGAGTACAAAGGCATTGTCTTCAAACATACTTATAGTCTGTCATGGCAGATGGGTCAGCTTTATGTTGTGACTTGTTTCTTGGGTCTTGCTTTGTACATTTGTTTAAGATGGAAACCATAGGAAATATCTATACACGTTACAGAACATAACAGCCTGTGCCTGTGTTGTATTTTCTATAATAGTATTGAGATGGATGGTACTTCTATAAGATTTTGCAGTAGCCTTACTAAAACTAAAAGATCTATTCCTGTGCAGTTTGCTGTGCTTTAGTAAATTACTGTAGTTGTTTTAGTTGCCGGTCATCTCATGGTCAGAAGGTCAGTGGTTTAAATCCTGGCTCTTGCAGGTGCACCCTGTAGTTGTGTCCTTGCCCTTGCAAGACACTTCATCCACGTTGCCTTCAGTGTCTGCGTACATCGGTGTATGAATGAGTGTGAATGGAAAAGCACCATTTACCTGTTTGTTCTCAGTCCCTAAGCACCTCTTAGCTGCTCATTAGCAACATTAGCCTGCTCATCTTGTAAAATTACGGCAACACTGATCACTGGTTAAATTCAGCAGAATCTGATAAAAAAGTTAGAGTCGTGTAGACTTCACTAAAGTGTATTCCATGCTTTTAGCTTTTCCAGGTTGTCTGCTCTGCTCAGCTGAGAAGTGGATCAGGTGCTACTGGTTTGTATCTGGACCACAACAATGAGCATGAATACAAGCATATCGAGACAGTACCTGACACTGGTCCCGATAATACATAGTGTTTATGTTTGTACGTCTTTGACAGATTTGCTCTTGTGTTCTAATGTTCTGCTTAGTGCCTTTAATTGTCCAGTCCTACTCTCCAACACACTGCCAGAACACGCCCTGTCTGACCGTGTACTATCCTCTTCTGTCCTCCTGCAGCTTCTGAAGGACTTCCCCGACGAGCTGCGCTCGGACATCACCATGCACCTGAACAAGGAGATCCTAGAGCTGTCGCTGTTCGCCTCGGCCAGCAGGGGGTGTCTGCGCTCCCTGTCCCTGCACATAAAGACGTCATTCTGCGCCCCGGGGGAGTACCTGCTGAGGGAGGGGGACGCTCTCCAGGCCATCTTCTTCGTCTGCTCCGGCTCCATGGAGGTGCTGAAGGACGGCATGGTGCTGGCCATACTGGGTACGACAGTCGCTATGTTAGGTCTAACGCTGTTTCACCTGAGGTCACACCATGGCCGTAATGTCCTTAAGGACTGGAGTGGGATTTGACAGATCTCTCGAAAATAAACCAATATCTTAGAATTACGCTCTGGACAGCACGTTTCAATGATATAACTGTGAGGACATTACAAATTTGTCCATACGATGAAAGCTTCACGTCGTTTGAAAAAGTACATGAGCACATGCTCATCAGCGTCAGACTTTACAGCGAGTGCTGCTGTGTGCTCCTTCAGCCCTCCGTCAGAGGTTCGCTTCTCTGCTCATGGATCTTTATTTGGCAATATTGGCTATATCTGACTAAATATTTAGACGCTTCTTTCCCCCGTGATATGATGGCGTTTGTTTGAGGGGCTGGTGCTTTCTTTGCTCAGCGAAGTTTAGGAGTCACTGTTGTGTTGAACCGGAGCTCAATGTCGCTGTTTGATATAAGTGGACATTCTTCCTTTGGTCTGTTCTCCTCGGAGTCTCATACAGGGCTATTTTATCAGGGTAGTGAATAGAAAATGGGGCCTATGGTTTCTCAAAGAAGACCCCACAGAGACAAGATACTTTGTTACTAGTCAAAGACATATTTGACCCAAGCAACTGCTGCCTTTGTGATGCGGTAATTGCCACAGTTCAAATTCTGATTTGCGATCAATCTTTCCGGGGCTACAGTCGATACATTCTCTTCAAATGTGCCATGACAGCTGGGCCTATAGTGGTGCTGATAACCTTTAGGAAAATGATGGTGGACTCTGTGGAGTAAGCGAGCCTATTGTTTAGAGCAGGTTATTATTAGGCCCTTAGGCTGGTCCCACTGCGCCTCATCAGCCGAGCTCCTCACTGCAGTACAATGAGCTACTATGCACCCATCGGCCATTTCCTGCTTCATTCGGCGGATCATTGTCATAATAGCAGAGGCTTAAAGGTCCAATATCAATTTAAAACAATGCAACTTGCTCTATCTGAAGATTGGTAAAAGTGTCTATGGACTATAAAACTCGGAGAAACCTCATGGATTCATCTGCATAACGTTTACCAGGGTGTGGCAGATGTTTGGAGTGTGGATAAGATACACCGTCTGACCAAAAAGAAAGTGTCCTTCACCTGGATTCAGCTAATTGTTCTGATCTGGGGCTACTGCAGTTGGTCAGGTCTTGGTTCAGACACACTAGAAGATATGGCTGTGGACCTGAACATCCTCAATGACCAGGTTGTTCCATCAGTGGATTCAAGATGGCTATGCCAGGATTCCCGAGGCTCACATTGTCAAAGAGTGGACCATGAGATGGATTGGTAAAGTTTGGATCATTTCATGTTTTGTGTCTCCTCATTTATCTCACTACAATTGTAATTCAGACTTTTAAGCTCCTACAGTTCCTCAGTGCTCACAGTGCTCACAGTACTCATGTAGCATTTTCCCCCAAGCACCTTTTTTGCACCGACTTGAGTAGCTATTTGGTTGATAGTTTTTACTTCTACTTGAGTAGCATTTTTTCTGCATTAAAGGAAATTTACTACTAATTTACTAATTTACTACTAGGAAATAGTTTGCTGAAACTCTACCACGACTGTTGAGTCATCAGGGCAGTGATGTGATGAAGACGTTTGTTGAAACGTGTTGGCCATGTTGATGAAGGTGTTTTAGGGCGTTTTCACACAGGCTCTGGTTAGGTCGAGCTAAAGGGGCTCTAAACTTGAGGGCGGCACTTCATTCAGTGTGAATTCAACCGCAGCACTTTACGTCGGTCTAAACATCCGCTCTGAGTCCAGCTGAAACAGATGGTCTCGGAGCGGCCTGGGCCACACAAGGCGTCAATCCTCAGGCCGGACTATTCTCGCTTTCACGCCTCTATTTTGTGCAAAGAAAGAATGAATACGCGCTGGGTTACTGCTCTGATGAGGCTAAATGGATCAACTTTATGTCATTAAAGTATGTCTCTCTTCTGCCCCTACTCCCTTCCTGCTGTGCAGTAAAGCGTTCCTCTCTGTGAGCCAATTAATCTAATTTCTCCTCTCCTCACTGTATTTAACCATTGACAGGTCGATGCCCGTTGTCACGGGAATAAGTTCGTGAAAACGCCCTTGGTCCACTATTTTTGTAGTTTCAGTGTGCTTCGGACCTCGTGCATTCCTCCCTTCAACAGTCTTGGTATGGTTTCAGAAGGCTTTTTTCCTACTCCCTGATAGCAAAAAATGAATTGGGGAAAAATGAATGCACTGCTAGATCTCATGACATGGCAGAAGCTTGTATCTGCTTATGTCAAAATCATCTTGAGGGCTGGATCACTGAGCTAAAAAGTCATCCACAAAACCTCCCCACTCTGCCTCTGCCTCTTCTCTCTTCTTCTCTCGATCCTCTTCAGTCCTGTCATCCCTCTTCCTTGTGCCCTGGTTCAGTCCAATATAGACTTCTACATGTTCCATCTGCTCACTGTCTTAAAACTTTGCTTCGCCAACAGCTATAATTACAATATCCAATGACACTCCAGAGACTACAATTAAAACCATGCAGCGAACATCATTAAATTATTCCTAAAGTGCCGAAGCTAAAAGTACAAAGGGGAGTCGCTGGAGTTGAAAACGGGTGGGGAAATGAATATATATTTCTCTACTTCACTGCAAAAAAAACAAAAAAACAATTGTAAACCAAAGGTTATCTATTGTCATCTCTTTGACTCTTAGTACGTCAAATATTTCTGCAGAATTGAACGTTCTTTATCTCGACAGGCCTGCTAAATAAGTTTGTAGACTGTATCAGAAGTTTGCATGTTCTCCCCATGACTGCGTATGCTTCCCCCCCATCTTCACCAGTTTCCCCTGCCTCTCTAAACATGTACAGTAGGGTCCAATGTGGGGTGCCTAGGGTGTACTATGATCTTGTGCTGCGGGGGAGATGGCTGTAAGAGGCTGTAGGGTCCTCCTGTGCACCGCAGACCATGGTGGTGGTGGTTGTTGTGTTTTCTCTAAGGTCAGACTGACATTGAGCTGATGTAAACAGAAACACGTCTCCTCCAAAAGTCAGGGGCAGCACTGTGTCCGGGTCAGGAAGGCCATCTGATAATGATGAGGGGGAGTAGAAACATAGCTCCAAATGCTTCACATATTCCTCATACGTAGAACCGGGAAACAGGTGCCGGGCTTCAAGGTAAAAGGGCAGGATCTGTGCAAATGACACCGGTACTGTTTACTGCCTCTTGTAAAGGCCGGTGGCAGAAGGAACATTGGTCCTAATGTTTTTTTCGATCTTTTTTGGTTTGGTTTTCATTGCTGCCCTTTGTTATAATGAATGAGACTGAAGGGAAACCAGGCCGTGTGTGCACAATACCCTAAACATTTATAATACCGCTTTATTTGCTTTCATGGTTTCAATTGGATCATGGATGGGTGTGGTTCTCAAACTATTGACACTCAATACCACCTCATAAATGACAGTGTAGGCCTGGGTCAAGATCAGATCAAGACTAAACGGATCTAAATTACGTCTTTCCTCGTCTAAACCATGAAAAAAACACCTATCTTAAATGCACCAGGGTTTAAAATACCTCTATTTTAGATTAATATAATCTGTAGTTGCAGATGACCTCGAGGGAAGAATCCCAGTTTTCGTCCGTGGTAATACTGATTACTGAGATTCAGAATGGTGCACCGCCTGACCAAACAAAAGTGTCCCTTACCTGGATGTAACTAATTGTTCTGAGTGGTCAAGTCCAGGTTCCGAAACACTATGTGCCCAAAGAATGAGGTTCAGCTGACCACTTGACCATCCTGAATGACCAGGTTATTCCATCCATGGGTTTCTTCTTCACTGATGGCACGGGCATATTCCAAGATGGAGATGCCAGGATTCAACTGAGCTTACTTTGTGAAAGAGGGGTTCAGGGAGCATGAGACAGACTGGCCATCCGAGTCCAGATCTTAACCCCACTGAGAGTCTTCGGGGCGTGCTGGAGAAGGGTCACGCTCTCCCATCATCAATACAAGATCTTGGTGGAAAATGTATGCGACACTGGATGTTTGGACATTGTAGAAGCTTACTGAAACAACGCCACAGAGAATGTGCTGGAATCAAAGCTAAAGACCGCTAAAACCAAATAATGGAGCGGGGATCCCAAACCTTTCAGGCCTGTAATGAGCATTTGTAATGAGTGGAGATGCGAAACATTTAAAATATTGTTTAGTGATGTTAGTTTGGATGCTGTATTTTGATTAATGGCTCAATTTCACCAAAATATGCTGTTTTCAATTTAAAAAAATACACCAAATTCAGTGTCAGCAATGTGTTAATATTGTCTCAAAATCATCTTGCGGACCCCACTTTGAGAAGCACTGCATTAGAGCATGGGAAGTTTGTACCATTAAATTTGCAATTAAAGTTGAATTATTAATGGAGTTCTATGTGTATATGTGTGTGTGTGTGTGTAGGTAAGGGAGACCTGATCGGCGCAAACCTCTCCTTGGATGACCGCGTGATCAAAACCAACGCCGACGTGAAGGCGCTGACCTACTGCGACCTGCAGTGCATCAACCTGAAGGGCCTCTACGAAGTCCTGGACCTGTACCCCGAATATTCCCAACACTTTGTCCAGGACATCCAGCAGGACCTGACCTACAACCTGCGGGAGGGGCTGGAGGCTCAGGTGAGAGGGGCTGGAGGCTCAGGTGAGAGGGGGAGGGGCTGGAGGCTCAGGTGAGAGTGGCAGGGCTGGAGGCTCAGGTGAGAGTGGCAGGGCTGGAGGCTCAGGTGAGAGTGGCAGGGCTGGTGGCTCAGGTGAGGGGGGAGGGGCTGGAGGCTCAGGTGAGAGGGGGAGGGGCTGGAGGCTCAGGTGAGAGGGGGAGGGGCTGGAGGCTCAGGTGAGAGGGGGGGAGGGACTGGAGGCTCAGGTGAGAGGGGGAGGGGCTGGAGGCTCAGGTGAGGGGGGAAGGGCTGTAGCACTTTGAGATTCCATGTAAAGTGCTTTACAAATTAAAGGTATTATTGGAAGGGGAGGGGTTAGAGGCTCAAGTGAGAAGGGGAGGGGCTATAGGCACAGGTGAGAGGGGAAGGGCTGGAGGCTCAGGTGAGAGGGGGAGGGGCTGTAGGCTCAGGTGAGAGAGAGGGCGGGGCTGAAGGTTCAATCACTGATGATTACTAGTTCGGAACCGCTAACAACATCGTAACAATGACACACGTCCACCTTTCCTCGACGGGTTTACTCTGCTCTGTTTGCTTGCGTTTCCTCCACTTCACAGTTGATGCCAAGGTCACCAGACTCAATTGCTGGTACAGCTGTGAGTCTGGATATCCTGGCAAGGTTCGCCCCTCTCACTGTGGTGTAATGCCTGTTTTCTCCTCCAGGTCAAAGCCCGGCTGTCCACCACTGCTCTGGACACTCAGGTATGGACTTTCCAAAACGAGTTACAAAAGTTATCCTTCAATATTCTTGGAGCTTACGATTCAGAGACATTTTATTTTGTATGGCAAAATATATGAGAATTATATGAAATTAGATGTTACAGACAATCTTTGCCCATTCATTTCAACGGACAAGAGCTGGTAACCTTCTCAGTGACGTAGATGTTAATCCCATCATGTTATGCCCAATGTATGTCACGGAAAACACTATTTTCAACAAACTTTATTTAGGCTTAAAAAAAAAAAAACCTTTAGACACGCATCCAAGCACTAACCAGGCCCGACCCAGGCCAGCTTCTGAGATCTGGCGGCACCAGCAGCATGTAGCAATAGGAATCATCTTGGCTGAGTGTGTGGAAGACTAGAACAAGCCATCACACAATGACACCTATTGGTTTTTGTGTCCACTGTGGTTATGTCACTATTGCAGGACCTTTGCCTTTGACCCCCAAACACCACCCACTTCACTGTCATAACTCTGACGTAGTTATATTCCTACTAAGGTCAACAGGAAATGCTGCTTCCTGTCCTTATAGTCATTAAGTCCAATCCCATCAAAACTGCGCAGGCATCCCCACATGTGGCCTGGACCTTCACGTGCAGATACAACCTAGTGTATTCAGGTATTCTCAGGCAAATCAATGCAACAGGGTCATTAGGTTCCCTTCCCCACCGATCAATAGGTGAGGAAGGCCCCTGAGCGCTGGGTGAGTCTGGACCTCATTATGAGCACAGCCAGACACAGGGTTTTTTATACTCAGGTCTACAGTGTTGGCAGTCGAGTTCTAGTTTCGTTCTGGGTTAGTCCTGGTTTAATCTGATTTTTAAACCGGATTAGTGCTGGTTTAATATGGCTTTATAACTGAATTAGTCCTGGTTTAATATGGCTTTGGAACTGGATTAGTCCTGGTTTAATATAGCTTTAGAACTGGATTAGTCCTGGTTTAAAAAGGCTTTAGAACTGGATTAGTCCTGGTTTAATATAGCTTTGGAACTGGATTAGTCCTGGTTTAATATAGCTTTAGAACTGGATTAGTCCTGGTTTAAAAAGGCTTTAGAACTGGATTAGTCCTGGTTTAATATGGCTTTGGAACTGGATTAGTCCTGGTTTAATATGGCTTTAGAACTGGATTAGTCCTGGTTTAATATAGCTTTGGAACTGGATTAGTCCTGGTTTAATATAGCTTTAGAACTGGATTAGTCCTGGTTTAATATAGCTTTAGAACTGGATTAGTCCTGGTTTAATATGGCTTTGGAACTGGATTAGTCCTGGTTTAATATGGCTTTGGAACTGGATTAGTCCTGGTTTAATATGGCTTTGGAACTGGATTAGTCCTGGTTTAATATGGCTTTGGAACTGGATTAGTCCTGATTTAATATGGCTTTAGAACTGGATTAGTCCTGGTTTAATATGGCTTTGGAACTGGATTAGTCCTGGTTTAATATAGCTTTAGAACTGGATTAGTCCTGGTTTAATATGGCTTTGGAACTGGATTAGTCCTGGTTTAATATAGCTTTGGAACTGGATTAGTCCTGGTTTAATATAGCTTTAGAACTGGATTAGTCCTGGTTTAAAAAGGCTTTAGAACTGGATTAGTCCTGGTTTAATATAGCTTTAGAACTGGATTAGTCCTGGTTTAAAAAGGCTTTAGAACTGGATTAGTCCTGGTTTAATATGGCTTTAGAACTGGATTAGTCCTGGTTTAATATGGCTTTAGAACTGGATTAGTCCTGGTTTAATATGGCTTTGGAACTGGATTAGTCCTGGTTTAATATAGCTTTAGAACTGGATTAGTCCTGGTTTAAAAAGGCTTTAGAACTGGATTAGTCCTGGTTTAATATAGCTTTAGAACTGGATTAGTCCTGGTTTAATATGGCTTTGGAACTGGATTAGTCCTGGTTTAATATGGCTTTGGAACTGGATTAGTCCTGGTTTAAAAAGGCTTTAGAACTGGATTAGTCCTGGTTTAAAAGGGCTTTGGAACTGGATTAGTCCTGGTTTAATATGGCTTTAGAACTGGATTAGTCCTGGTTTAAAAGGGCTTTGGAACTGGATTAGTCCTGGTTTAATATGGCTTTAGAACTGGATTAGTCCTGGTTTAATATAGCTTTGGAACTGGATTAGTCCTGGTTTAATATAGCTTTAGAACTGGATTAGTCCTGGTTTAAAAAGGCTTTAGAACTGGATTAGTCCTGGTTTAATATGGCTTTGGAACTGGATTAGTCCTGGTTTAATATGGCTTTAGAACTGGATTAGTCCTGGTTTAATATAGCTTTGGAACTGGATTAGTCCTGGTTTAATATAGCTTTAGAACTGGATTAGTCCTGGTTTAATATAGCTTTAGAACTGGATTAGTCCTGGTTTAATATGGCTTTGGAACTGGATTAGTCCTGGTTTAATATGGCTTTGGAACTGGATTAGTCCTGGTTTAATATGGCTTTGGAACTGGATTAGTCCTGGTTTAATATGGCTTTGGAACTGGATTAGTCCTGATTTAATATGGCTTTAGAACTGGATTAGTCCTGGTTTAATATGGCTTTGGAACTGGATTAGTCCTGGTTTAATATAGCTTTAGAACTGGATTAGTCCTGGTTTAATATGGCTTTGGAACTGGATTAGTCCTGGTTTAATATAGCTTTGGAACTGGATTAGTCCTGGTTTAATATAGCTTTAGAACTGGATTAGTCCTGGTTTAAAAAGGCTTTAGAACTGGATTAGTCCTGGTTTAATATAGCTTTAGAACTGGATTAGTCCTGGTTTAAAAAGGCTTTAGAACTGGATTAGTCCTGGTTTAATATGGCTTTAGAACTGGATTAGTCCTGGTTTAATATGGCTTTAGAACTGGATTAGTCCTGGTTTAATATGGCTTTAGAACTGGATTAGTCCTGGTTTAATATGGCTTTGGAACTGGATTAGTCCTGGTTTAATATGGCTTTGGAACTGGATTAGTCCTGATTTAATATGGCTTTAGAACTGGATTAGTCCTGGTTTAATATGGCTTTGGAACTGGATTAGTCCTGGTTTAAAAAGGCTTTAGAACTGGATTAGTCCTGATTTAATATGGCTTTAGAACTGGATTAGTCCTGGTTTAATATGGCTTTGGAACTGGATTAGTCCTGGTTTAAAAAGGCTTTAGAACTGGATTAGTCCTGATTTAATATGGCTTTAGAACTGGATTAGTCCTGGTTTAATATGGCTTTAGAACTGGATTAGTCCTGGTTTAATATGGCTTTAGAACTGGATTATTATGACAGGATTAGCAGGATTCGCACAATCAAATATGAGGTTTCCAGGATTCTCACAATTATATCCAGTCAAAAAACGGTCTGTAAATAATTTGCAATGACTTTTAGCGTAGGATTCACCAGAATTGGATAAGCAAACCACAACGTTCAAATGTTTTCAGGAAGTTGAAACAAAGCTGAATAGTCTTCTTCTGTTAGACCTGACGCATCTTAAGATTCCTATACACATTTTGGGACGGTTTTGTACATACCAAATGAGCCCAGCGTGTGGTTTTACTATGGATACAAGTTTGTTCCTTCCGACTCTCCTCTCGAACAGCGCGTATAAACACCTAGACGTTCACTAAACAGTTGGACATGCTAAAAGATATTCATGTGTATTTGACCTTTTACATGAAGGTGCTCCAATGCTGCAAGATCAATTGCCGAGTAGAAAAACCCTACAAACGTGATGGAAAGCAAAGGCCATGCTAACCACCCGTACAGCCGCTGGGTCACTGAAAGGTCAAATATGCATGAACTCTCAATCACCCCTTTAAAAAAGTTGCTTTGTTGGCCCTTCAACACAAAAATGTGCCTGGGTGTGATAGAAGGTTAGCATAAAACGGTTGATGTTGCGACCTGGACTGATTTCGCACAGCCTATCTCACCGGCCTGGAGACTAGTTTGAGACTCGAGTTGCTGCTACTCACAAAGATGTCTCCGATAAATGCCCTGGAGACAAGGCGAGTCTCCAGATAGTCTTGGTGAAAACGAACAGGTTTAATTTCAGCGGAGTCTTCGCACGGTCTCCGATGCGAACACTAATTATTGGTTGTCTTCAGCCTGTGAGACGTTTCTCCGAGACCTGTCAAGGCAACCAATAGTATTCGTGACACAACTGCTTGAAATCGCGTAGACCTCTCAGAGACCTCTTGGAGACCATGTAGAGACCATACCGAGCCCGCATGGAGACTTTTTCAAATCTCCATGTGGTCTCCGCTGAAATCGCACCTACCTCAGCTACGGCGTCACGACTAATACTAACCGTGTCAGAATACACTGCGACCGGGCACTCTTTGCTCGGGAGTCCATTATGAGCAGCTAATGGCCTCTCGTAACCTCATTAGTCTGTGGGTCAGTCGGAGTCAAGGCGGTCAGTCAGGGGCCGGGGTCAGGTATGATCCACCCCACACAAAGAGAACACTCTCAGCATGTTTTCTCCCGTAAGTAGCACTGTGTTTACTGTCGGACGGCTGGGTGCTGGGCTTCGTTTGCACTGGCCTTGTTCTCCTTGTGAAATCTATCAACCCTGCTCTGTTCTCCATCGTTCATTTCACACTCGATTTTACACCTGACGAGCTACATAGCTGCTGAGGGGGGGAAAGATCTACTACGATCCAATCCAATATGCTATTTTCGGTTCACCCCGAGCCCACTGTGGGATCCGGACTGTGAGAAACGCTGTATGGACATGCTCATGCCCCAGTGGTCTGCAGCCTCTGGGATTCAAAGAGCCAATTCTACAGCACGAGCTCCTAAATGGAGCTGTACTGCCTCCAGAAGTTTAACCTGTTACTTACTGGCCCCCCGATCAGGAGGGTTAGGTTTAGGGCAGTGGTGCAGTCCAGGGGCTCCCAGCCTTTTTTGTATTCTTGAATATACATTGAATCGCTCTTTTATACTATTAGTACCCCTTACCTGGAGGATCGGGCCAATAATACTACACAGTGACCAACTAAACTAACATGGTTCAGTACAGCGGTTAGTGCTCGTGCTTCACAGCTAGAAGGTCCCGGGTTTGCATGTTCTCCCCGTGTCTGTGTAGGTTTTCCTCTGGGTACTCCGGTTTCTCCTACCACTAAAAACATGTACAATAGGTCAGGATGTATGTGAGTGTGTTTGAGAGTGCACATGGGGGACGACGGATGGAAATTAGCCCAAGGCTACAAACCTGGTGTGACTTGTTTACATGCATGAGACTCATGTAAGTTCATTAACATGCACTGTCCCGACCAAGTGACCAATAAACTAAACTAAACTAAACTAAACTAAACTAAACTAAACTAAACTAAACTAAACTAAACTAAACTAAACTAAACTAAACTAAACTAAACTAAACTAAACTAAACTAAGTCCTTGGAATCTAAGCAGGAAGAACCTGGTCAATACTTGGCTGGGAGACAGTTTGGGAACACCAGGAAGCCTGGGTGAATGTAGTGGGTGAGTGGTCAGAAGGGCCAATGTCGCAGACTAGTTGCCTCACTTCCGTCAGTCTACCCCAGGGCAGCTGTGGCTACAATAGTGGCTTACCACCACCAAGTATGGAGTGAATGAATAATGCAATGTAAAGCGTCTTTGAGTGTCCAGAAAAGCGTTATATAAAACCAATGCATTATTATTATTCAATTCAAAGTCTTACTGAAAAGTATCATTAAAATTAACTGTCCTTTGAAAGTAATATTACAATTGTACAAAGTTTTCCTTCATTTTTTATTTGAAATAATCCAAGTGCCTCCTGCAAAGTTCTCGTACCCCTGGTTGGGAAACACTGGTGAAGTCAATACATTCAACTTTTATATGAATGTATTGATGATTTTTTTTTTAATCTAAGGTCATTCCAAGTACACCCAAGGGGTCCCCGTGTCCCTGGTGGGGGAAACTGGTTATACACAAGTAAACGCTGTATAACCATGAGGCACATTGGGCAAAGCTGCTTCTCAGTCCATTTGCGCAGTGTTATTTTTAGAAGATCATGTCACAAAGCACCATGTCTCACACGTTCACTGACGCTGTTGTGTGCCCTCCAGTATGGGGAGAAGAGGAACGGGCGGCTGGTGCAGGGACACCCGCCCGTCGTGGAGGCCCAGGTGGAGCGGGTGCACCAGGAGGAGGAGGACGAGGAGGAGGAGGACGGAGTAGAGAGGAAAAGCCACCACGGGAGGCCACGGAACATGTCCCTGAGCACGCTGGACCCCGCCAACCTCAGCCCCAGGTCAAACACAGATCATGATCATGTCGTAGCCGATTCCTCACGTTGTGATGATGTGCCTTCTCCAATCTCAGCCAAGCAGGCGTCAGTAGGGGAGACCGGGGCTATTTGTCACACTTTTTTATTCATATCAACAGAAAATCCCACAAGAGTCAGACCTGCATTAAATGAAAGCTTGAACCCTTGACTTGAAGTAGACCTCGCTCTCTTTTTTTCTATCATATTGCGATAAATTGTTATTAACCGTCAAAATATCAGGAGGAGCAATTGCAATTTGAATGTTCTTCGGCCAATTTCTTTTTACATTTTGTGAACATTAAAAAACAGATGTTCAGTATGTCTGGGATTATGGTTTGGAAACAAATTGACATCTTTTGGGTAATTAAAACAGTGGCAGTTAAATAGAAACTGGAGCCAGTTCTTGTGTCTGCTAACAGTAAGTGAAGTCCACTTGAATGTATTATACATGTGACAGGGCCGTGTTCCTGGGGGAAAACTCAGTACAAACCTGCAAAGGCTGTTGTTTAAAACATCTAGGGCCCGACCATGTGTTTCTAAACGCAGGCTTTAGATCAGGGCTGGAAATGAATCTTTACAAGGGGCCACATGAGGGCCGCATGCAATAACTTTAACTTAATTCTGCTCAACTTTCTCCCATTGCAAAATTCACCAAACTATATCTGGAACTCGCTGTGATTGCAAAGTGAACAAAGGGGCCGGTATCATAAGAGTGCTCTTCTCTCTGCTCCTTTTCATTCAAACTGCATTGATTTAGCAGTGTTGTCACTTTTGAATGATGTAAATCAAATGAAGATGAAAGATATAAACCCATTTGAGCTTTTGAGCCCCTCTGGCATAGAATGGTGCTTCTGATATCGCTACTTAATGCAGTGTGAAAATGCTGAGAAAAATATGTATATACAGACCCTTTCCAAAAAATTAGAATATTGTGGAAACGTTTATTTATTTCCATAATTCCGTTCAAAACGTTAAACTTCCATAGATTATAGATTCAGGTCCCACACAAGTATTTAGTTGGTTTTTTTTTTATACATAATTTGGGCTTCCAGCTCACAAAACCCACGAAAACAGGATTTCCAAAAATGAGAATACTGTGAAGAAATCAGCCCAAACTTTACAGGCATGAATGTTTTAAACTGAGTGTCACATACGACTCATCTACTGAGCTCAAAGAACCTGCACAGGTTTGCCCAGGTGTCATTAAAGTGCTTCACTTTGGTTCAATTGTCTCAGTTAGGATCAATATGAGGAAGACTGCAGACTGAAGACCATCATTGAAACCCTCCATGGGATGGGTAACCACAAAAGTTCATAGCTGAGGAGGCTGGCTGTTCGCAGAGTGCTGTGTCCAAGCAGATCAATGGACAGTCTAGTGGAAGGGCCAAATGTGTCAGGAGAAGATGCACCAGCAGAAGAGCTGACCGTGGGCTTCAACGGATTAAAAAACGGTAGAGATTCATGAATCTGGCAGAGATCCAGAAAGAGTGGAATGAGGCGGGAGTCACAGCTTCAAAAACCACCACATTCAGGCTCATCTGGGGGACAACTGTCGGGTTCTTCTGAGCCTGAGCCAACGTAGGAAGTGTCTCAACTGGGCCAGGGAGAGGAAGGACTGGACTGTTGACCAGTGGTCCAAGGTGAAAGTAAAGCGTGCCTTTCATTCAGGAATCAAGGTCCAAGGGTTTGGAGGAAGACGGGTGAGGAACAGAACCCAAGCTGCTTGAGGTCCACAGTCAGTCATGATTTGGGGCGATGTCCAGTGCAGGTGTTGGTAAACTCTGCTTTCTTAAATCCAAGGTCATCGCATCAGTCTACCAGAATGTTTCAGATGACTTCATGATTCCTTCTGCTGAGGATCTGTATGGAGATGCAGATTTCATCTTCCAGCAGACCCTGCCCAAACCGCCAGAAGCACCAAAACCTGGTTTGATGCCCATCACAGTGCTTGACTGGCCAGCCAACTCGCCGGACCTAAACCTCATTGAGAATCTATGGGGTAATATCCAGACCCCAAAACAAAGAAGAAATAAATACTTGAACTGGTTTAAGTTGTGGGCCCTGAATCTATAATCTATGGAAGTTTAACGTTTTGAATGGAATTATGGAAATAAATAAACTTTTCCATGATATTGTAGCTTTTTGGAAAGGGTCTGTATATGGAAAGGGAGTTGAGGGTTGTTCAAAATTCCTTAAGTGAAGCATTCTATATTGATACATCCGAGTTATCAAGGGCCTCTAATAATCACAAAGAAGGATCAGTACATTTATTCCAAGGCCACTTTTTGTCCTTCCCTTGAGTTGAAGTGGCTGAGACCGTCACACGACTGCGGCTCAATTCAGACGATTGTTGAATAAATTGAAATCTTCCAATCTGTTCCGGGATATCGCACTCACCCACAGACGGCCGTATCTCATCTGTCCCTAATGGATCCAAAGAAGAGCCTGCGTGCATTTTCCCCAAGCTGGAAAACAAAATTGAATACAGTTGAACGTATTTACAGTCAGGGAACAGAGAGATCACCCCGATGTGATGTCTCCGTCTTGTGTCCTCCAGGGTAGTGTGCGGGACCGAGGACAGCGACAGGACCGAAGCCTTCTCCTTCTCCCCCTCCTCCACTCGGGACGGTCCCGGGAGCAGACCCATCATCAGCGCCTCCACAGCCAACACAGGTATACGAGCAAAGCGGAACTGTCTTTGGGCGATAGAAGTTATGTTCTTACCAGAGCTTAGACGAGTTGGTGCCTACCTGTCTGGTCTTTGTGCCAAAAGATGACCAAAGATGCTAAATGTAAAGTCCATGACAAATAAGAATGAATAAAGACTGTAGCGCGCCTGTGTTTCCAGCCCATCTGCAGGTGAGCACGGCGGAGCTGGCGGCCCGGGCGGAGGAGACGCGAGGACAGCTCCGGACCCTGGGACAGCAGGTGGGGCCGACTCATTTACTCTAGCCTTATGGTCGGGCCGCCCAGGCGGGGGGGGGGGTTAGGGGGGATGGGGGAGGAGATGAGCTCGAACAACACACAATATAAGTGGTTTGGAATAGATACTGGCGTGATGAAAATCCTGCTCAAATCACCTTTAGGGTTATTCTGCAAACTCCGAGGTCCTCAGGTGATTCTAGTCCCGTGTGAATCGACGTGTCGATGTATCTAAGGATAATCCGACAGCTCCAGAAAGTGTGTTCAGGAGCGTGTCCCCGTGACGACCCGCCGTGTCCCTCCACAGCTATGGTACCTCTGTATGTCTGTGTCATAAGCCGATCTTATTTAACACTCTGACACTTCTCTCAGCCTGTCCTTTGGCTGGCCCCAGAGGTGAGCAGGAACTCTCCCAGCATGCACCTGTGCTCTGCTAATCCCCAATATCCGCGGCTCCACACACGGCTGTCCCAGGGTTTGGGAGCGCGGCCCTTACAGCCTGTCTTTATTTGGGCTGTTTCCATGTGGGTTTGGCGTATCGTGTGTGGATGTTTTTGTTGTCAGTGTGATCATTTATTAGTTTGTATTATAGTTAGTGCTATCAGAATGTAGGCTCTTGTAATTATTGGCACAGATTTGCCAAGCCAGGAGCTACATAGCGAGTCTGATTGTTGGCCCTGATTTAGCTTTAGAAACTGCTTGTGTCATTACACCAGGAAAAAAAATCCATCTTATCCTAGATAAAGGCTTAAAGCAGAACAAAGTAACTCATGCCCCTAGAGGCCATAAGCGCTGCTGCAGGTGTCGTAGCATGTTGTGTTTTCTTACTCATTAATTGTCCGTGAGAGTAAATACTTCGCTGACAGAAAACACAAAGGGAGAGAGGGATATCGTACATCCAATTACACAATGGAGATTTTTCTTTTCTTTTTTTTTTACTGAAACTTGGCTGTAAATACTGTTTAAGTGGCCCACAGCTAGCTTTGCCCGTTAGCCTGTTAACTTCTTCGTGATTCCATTAGTGTGTATTGGGGCCTCCAACCCGGAGGCAATTGTGGTTTTCAGTCCAGATTTATTAAGGTAAACAAGTTACTTAGCACTGCTTTAAAATGTGGTGCAATTGAGGAAATTCATGCTGTTTTTGAACAGGTTTGGGCTGTCTTGAAATAATTTACTTTAAATTGGAGAAATGAGCCAGGTATACTTGAAATAAAGTTGTGCACACGTAACTGGTCGAGTTGCGTTACCGCTTCTATTTGGTCACTTGAAACGGCTGCAATAAGTCGCTTGTGAATGAAGATTGTTTCTTGATTTGTTGCTAGTGCTTTGGTGACAGTGGAATAGTTTAACTTCCTTATTGTCTAACATGTTATATTTTAAAGACAGTAGGTATAACAAAAAGTTTGTACAAATACCTTGAGTGTTTTGACGGACTGGGAATTTACTTCCGTCTTCCTCAGAGGCGTCTCCAGACGTGTGTGATGAGTCTCTTATCAGTTGTTCTTCCCCGGCGTGGCCACACTGACATGAGTAATAAACCTGCCAGTGTGGCCACGCCTCCATCCGAGAGGTGGTTATTGGAGAAGCGAGTCCCATGTGGCCTCATCTCTGTTGATGGATATGACTCCTCGCTTTCTGACCTCTATGGCCTCCTGGATCCAGCGCTTGTACTTGTGCTCTTCCGTCCCCATGATCCTCGACCCTTCCTTGTCCATTATGTGATGTTCCCTTTTGCAGTGGTCTGATATTGCAGATTTGAGGTTCTCTTGTGTGGCCTTCTGTTTTATTGATCTGGTTAGCCGTCCCGCTGTCTCTTTTTCACACTGCTTTTATGTTTCGTTGCATTTATAGTCGGGTTGAATTCTGTCCTTGTGCCACTAACTGTCTGAGCTTCGTATGTGCTTTATTATTGTGTTGATGTTGTGCTTTTTGAAAGCTCTTTGTATTGGCTCCATGACTCCTTGCAGAAACGGGACTGTGAACATGTCTCTATTATTTCCGTCTGCTGCTCTGGGTTGTTTTCTATCCTTTTTCTGTTTCTTGTGTTTGTTTTGGCCCACGGTGGATATTGGCACTCTCTAAGTGCCTATGTAACGTGTCTTTCCTCTCTGATTCTGTCCTCTTCATCCATGATGACGTTGACCTATTCAAATAAAGTCCTGACTACCCAAAGTTTGTGCACAATGGGGTGCTCCAATGTCCATAGTAAATGGGTGCGTGTGTTTTCTGTAAATAGTTGTTTTGACACTGCCACATCAATCATGTTTAAATATTCCGCCTGTGTATGTCCCTGATTAATTTTGTCTAAAATGTCATCTACCGCTTCCAGAAGGTTTGTATTCTTCGAGGCCGTTTCTGTTGCTCTGCTCCTCCATGAACAAGCTGCTCGTGGCTGCTGACAGGGGGTCTCCCATGGCGAAGCCCTCCTTCTGTCTGTGTATTATGCCCTTGTACTGAAAATATGTCGATTTTGTCCTGAAAGTCAGTGGGCCAGATCTTGTGGTTCATGGCGCAGGCTGTAGAGCAGACGACTGTGCAGACGGTGGCGCTCCTTGCAATCTTCAGTGTCATGCCTGGCGCAAAAAGTGGGCAAGACATGAGGGGGGACAGACTCGCATTGCAATGTTGTGGTGCCGCCCCCTCCCCATGCTTTCCACAGACCTGCGGAAGGCGGTGGGTTGTAAGGGGGGTTGAGGGGGGGGTTCTCTTGTAAACGCGTAACATGCTGATGCAACGCGCAATGTTTAATAAAGATTAAAGAAATAAAACTGTCCCTCCGCTGCTGCAGCCATTCACTGCAGATCCAAGATGAGCGGGCGGGACAGAGAGGCAGCAGCCTCGCGCTGGACACCGTTCGAATGCGCAAAGTTATGAAATGTGCAGGATTTAACTGATCAGAAACTGTCATATGGCTGCGGAGGAGTTGCAGAGTTATGAAGCAGTTGCAAGAAAACTGTAGCGTATTGGAACATTTGCGCTACAGCTGCAGGATTCTTGGAGCGGCTGAATTGGAAAAAAAAAAAAAAAAAAGTTGCTCTGCGCCCTGTAAAATGCGCTTCTTTCTTTTGGACTGAGCTGTGGCTACACAAGGAGCATCATCAGGAGGTAAAGACTGACACACGATGGAAATGTCTCCTTTAAACGCAGATTGGACCTGGTGTTGTGGCACTTGAGGAATGTGTGGTTTATTTATGGAAACTGTTGTTGTTTTGGTGTTAGGTGCGCGTTGATCTATCAAAGTAAGCCCGTGTGTAATCGACGCTCAAACAGACTTTTCAAGCCAATTTCGCTTTTGTTTTCAATTGTGCTGCTTGTAATGAACCTCGCCTCAGTCGGCCTCTTTTTCTTAAACAACGCCCTCTCCCTAGTGGTGCAGCCTTGAGCGCAAAACCTGCGCCACATGCACGATCACCCGTGCACCACGTTGCGTTTAAAGTTGCGCACGGACTGCGCCAGTCACAAGATCTGGCCCTGAAGCTCCATTACTGCGTTTCTTTAATATTTGATCCTTTTTTAGTCTCTCCTGTTCTATAACGTTACGTCCACGGATGTTTTAGTGAACAATGACACCACATCATGTGAGACAAGTATTTCGTCTTCTTCTATTGTTTTGTTCTCAAGTTCCTGGATCAATTCTTTCCAGTTCTTGCAGTGGTGTGCTTGATGATTTTTACAAATGCCTCAGAAAAATTAGAAGTAGCTGACCCCGTGCTATCCGCTATGGGGCGGAGAGGGTCCTTCTCATGGATTTTTGGAGAGCCATAAATACATGGGGTTATATTTGCTGTTGGGATGAAACTGTTGTAAACCTATGTGGTTATTTTCCCTGATTCGGCCAGCGGTCGTAAAAGAGCCTGGAGTGCCTTTTCTTCTCCTTATGATCACATATGTGCTTTCATCCTCCATTTGTCTTTCATACTTTTCCATATCCATTACTTTGCGGATAGTGGGGGGAAAAATGAGGTCTGGGCTCGGGCCGACAATTCACGCCAGGCGCGCTCAGGTCGGGCTCAGGTTGGACTAGATTTTTTTGGGCCACAGGAATGAGCACGCTTTAGTGGAAGCTCAGAGTGAGACAGTGTTGAGAAGTGACCTGGGTGGACCGCCCTGGACCTCATTTA
This sequence comes from Gobius niger, assembly GCF_951799975.1. Taxonomy (NCBI): domain Eukaryota; kingdom Metazoa; phylum Chordata; class Actinopteri; order Gobiiformes; family Gobiidae; genus Gobius; species Gobius niger. Next base: position 3,741,616 of record NC_136865.1, on the reverse strand, counting down.
TGCAGTTACTTTCACTTAAGCACCACATTTACTCTAAAAGCATCTCTTTTTCTTCACAAATGCTGTGCAAATCTGACTTGGCAAAAAGATATCGACTCGACGTCAAGAAAATACATTGACCACAATTGTAAAAAAAAGGAATACAGCTTTAAAAAAGTGAAAACCAAAAGAAATAGAGTATAGTCCTCAAAACATCGCTCCACTAGAGTTCCACATAACATACATTAAGTTTCCGAGGCACATCTGGATTACGTGTTTCTTTTATTCAAACGCTCACCGTATTCCGACTTAAAGCAGTAGATTCATTCTCAGTATGAATCTTGATATCTTTTTCCTTCAGTGAAAATATTACCTTGGCCCAAATCGTGACAAAATAAATGCAGTACCTTCATGATCCCACGGCAGGTCCGACCAGGCCGGGTGCGTGAGGAAATCTGCCGACACTGCATAAAGCCCTTATCAGCGCCGCGGCGGACCTGGCAGAAAGAGGAAACCCATTCAGACGCACGCCGCGCCAAACACGTTTACCCGGAGTCGAAAGTCATTTCAGAGCAGTTATTCTTCAGGAAAACGGAGTCGGCACAGTGATAAGGACGGTGATTTATGAGCGGTGTAGCATCGGCTTGTTCTTAAAGCCACTTGAGAACAATCCGTACACAGAGTCATTCACAGCGCTTTGCAGAAAAAGGATGTACTATAGTGGGAATATCAGAATGCTTTGAGTGGAAAATGGTCGTGAGTAGAACTGTCTAGAACGTTATTTGTACTGCGCCTTTCACGGTCTTCAGGTAAATCACTCACTCCTCTTTGAACATGTAATAGGAAGTCAGTTGTGTTTTGGTCATTGAGTTGCTTGGATATTCTGAATAGATCAATACAGTTCAGAAGGAAATACAGTATAAGTCCTTTGTTAAGTTTGGGACATGGGTCACGTGCGCCTTTACTCAAGCACAGCAGGGGTTCTTAAAGGCCCTATACCAGATTTTTTTGATTGCAAACAATGAAAGGGGAAGCCAAATCTTATTTGTGGTCCAAACTCATTCGTAACTTTCCTAATATATTTATAGCATATTTAAATGCATCTGATTTAATTTTCTGTTTGGTTCATACTAACCCCCACCTGAATCCAGCACATTATCTCCAGTTTGGCTTTGCTCAAATGGTGCATGTTTCATAAAACACGTGATATCTCCGTTTCTAAAAAAAAAAAAGTGATTTTGATCAAAACTAGCCTCTGTTTAGCTTAGGATTTCTCAGGAACCACGGCACGTAGAGCTTAGAGTCTCGTCTTTCAAACGAGCCATAGCATGTGTCCATAGCTATAACATAGAATATGCTGTGGTGCTACAAATATTATGAACATTGGTCTGGATTGTTGGCACTCTACAGCTAAATCCCCAAAACAGCGCGGCACTCAATGTGTTAAAGGTCGTTGCTTATACAAATAAAAAAAATAAGTTGACTACTTTCCCTCCAGCCTCATCATCTTTTCCTCCTTAACATTGCGCTGCCTTTTGCCTCATGCACTTCCTTCTGTGTTCGGGCTCCATGCCTCTTCCGCTCTCACAGGACAAACTTTATTTATCCCACTCAGAGTTAACAAACGTCGAGTCTACAGTCTGTATTTAGAAACACAATTGGGCTCATGGTCCCTCCAGCGTGTCCTGGGTCTTCCCCGGATGCCTCCTCCCAATGGGACATGCCTGGAGCACTTTCCGAGGGAGGCGACCGGGAGGCGTCCCAAACAGATGCCCGAGCCACCTCAGCTGCTCCTCTCGGTGTGACCGAGCAGCGACTCTACTCCGAGCTAGTCCCGGGTAACTGAGCTCCTCGCCCCCAGCCACCCTGCAGAGGAAAGGTGAGGGTGGGAACGTAGATCGACCAGTAAACGGAGAGCTTTGCCTTACAAATTTTGACTTTTCGAATCACATGAACTAGTCCTTCAAGCCCAGAGCCATGATGATTAAAAAGAATTAAATCCATTCTCAGGGAATAGAGCAGAATATTGGTTTGGAATAGATTCGTACCTTCAGATACCCAGAGAAAGTATCCTATGTCAGTGTTTCTTACTGACTTCTGATGATTCAGTCGAAGGTTTGAGTCTGAGAATATTTAAGCTTTGTTTTCCAGCACATCACTCTACTAATCATATGCAATAATCATTAATATTAGTGGGTTTACTTGGTCCCTTAGTAAACATTGACAGGATCCTCGAGGTATGGGGTATGAATGAGTATAAATGAAGGGGTACGCTCAGACACAGTGTCATCAGTCTTGCAAAATATTTGTGTGTGCTCCAGGTGCAGTAATGAGTAGAAAATGTAGTAAGGCCCTTTTTAACTTTTAACTTTGGAGTAGAAAGACCCCGAGGGGAGCGTTGCTCGACATAAATCCAAAGGCCAAATCCTGAGTGGTTACAAAAATCAATGTCCTCATTTAGGGCAGGTATAGTTTCGCGGAGTCCAAGGTCTCTACCCAGCAAGTTTCTCACTCTGATCAACCTGTTAGTTTCTTATCTGGTGGCTGAACGTTGTGTAAATCAGGCAATTCCTCTTTCATAAACAGCACAATGCAGTGTCGGCACATTTTCATGGACGTTGATGACCTATTCCCCTGCAGCTAATGAACAACAAATGCTCAGCAATGCTCACCTAAACAGGTGTGCTCCTGCTCTCCGACCTCTGAACCTTCACCCCCCCATGACCTCATGTGGTCGGGCAGGGGTTAGATCCAGGGGGAACCAGAGTACATTTAGGTGCTATTGGAAATACAAGAGCTCCATCAGCAGCACAGACTGAGAGGCTGCATGATTCACAAGAGCTCTAATTGGGTCTAGCAAAGCCCTGTGTAGGTTTTGCCTGAAATGTATGCGCTAGCAGCATAGCTAAAATTAGCATTTGATCTGTTCAAGAACAACAGACCTAAGAAAAGTGACTAGGTGGCGTAGGACTGAACAGGTGAGTGGATTTGAAGAGTGGCAGGGGGTCCATGGTACAGTACGTAGGTCAGGAGGGAGAGAGTTCCAGAGCTGGGGAGGCTTAATGCTCTGTGCCCCGTGGTGACGAGTTTGGCTGGTGGAACAGAGAGCTTCAGAGTGGAGGAGGAGCGATGTAGAGGAGGTCAGATTTGTAAATGGAGAGCCAGGTAATGAAGCGCTTTGAATGGTTTCTGTGCGCCACTCTGTTCTGCTGGATGCTTTTGTATGTCTTTGATTCTTATTCTTTGAGACACATTTCTTCCTCTGAAACACTGAAGAGGCACCGAGAGCCCCCACACCTGGAGCACAGTGGAGGCGTCACAAGAGGAGCTGGTGAAAGGCTGTTGTGGAGCGGAGGGAGCTGCAGGAGGAAGAGGAAGGACAAGGTGCAGCTGACCAGTGCAGGACACCATGCTCTGAAACAGGGACATACCTAGGAGGCGCTGCACCGTTTCAGAGGATCAAGGGAGACTGTTAAGTTTGAGAACGCAGGAAGAAAGACTGAATTTCTTGTAGACGGGGGTATGGGAGGTTAGAGGAAGAGATGAAGATGGTTTGGTAGAAAGGTAGAGCTGAGTGTCATCCGCAGTGGAAATGGATATTGTGTTTGCGACAGATTTGACTAATAATATATAGATAAGATCAATATAGTACTGAATTGGGCAAATCAGACCTTTCCTTGTGGAGAACACCTTAGTAATGGATAGTTGGTTGCAGTAGTAGACAAAAATGGTGAGGTGAGGAGCAAGAAAGGCGTTCGCAAACCATGTGTAAAAATTGGAACTCACAATTTATGAGCTCTCCTCCACCAGTGTTGGGTACGAATGTGGGCTGCTCTAAAACGGGAGCTGGAATGATGTCCCAGTTCACCACAGTGTTCCCAAGTCTCTTTTTCTTCTCTGCTCCGTGGGTTCGTTGCCAGCGCTCCTTACACTGCCATTCATCATTCACACGTGCTTTCTACTCCACACCACACCACATGACAAACCACTGTATTTACTTGAGAAGGAAATAGTTTGTGCAGGGAAAGAGGGAAAATCCTGGTGATACTGGCTTGCCATGTCTGCTCCTTTAGTTCAAAGTGAGAAACCATTCACAGGGATGTAGCGATGGGATTTTTGATGACAACCATCCCGACTCACTCTGGGTTTTACCTCATACAGTGCTGTACGCTCTGCTGTTGAGCTGTTTCTTGTATCCGTTGCCTGTAAAGATACACGATATATATCACAAAATCGTTGTCATGGCAATATTAGATGATGCAATCTCCTCATGGTAAGAAGAGACAATCACTGCAGCTACAAAGCCGAGGGCAGAGCTGAATCTCTCGCCTGCTCTGACTAGAACAGGATTTGCCAAACCCATGTAAAACCGTGAGGTTCGTTTGGAGGGGCATGATCTGACTTTTCCCTGAGCCCATCAACAACCTGCCCGGGCCGATTGTAGTCAGAATAGAGCAGCGTGTAGTCAAGTCAATGCTGTGGTCAAATCTAGCTGCATCTTTTAGCAAAGACCAAACCCTTTTTATCCCCTGGTGACCTCGAAAAGGCCACACACATGTTTTATCAGTTCACTCATCGACTGTATAACACACTCTATTTTGGTATCATGTAGCCCTCACTAGAGACCTGCCCACTCCTGGGGGGGCTCTCCTCCCCTGACCGCCCGGGGATCCCCATGGGTCCCGACAAATCCTGTTTCTTAAGGTGCATTCTGAAGAAAGTCATTGCAATTCGTGATGGCTTTTCCAGAGCGCACGGACTGAGTAAGGTTTGACAAGTATTTAACTCACACCACTATGGGTCATGTGCCAGGAGACAAAAGCGGGATGAGTGTAGTTCGGCTGTAGGTTTGGTCAGTTCGGGGCGAAAGCAGCCAGTGAAGGATCTAGTTTACGTGTCTCTGTCACCTCTCTCTGTGAACATGCAGCACACTTTTGCACTCACCGCTGTCCCTGGCAGTGATCCGGTCTGAGCTCACACTTCCAAAGGCAGTGGGAGGCAGTCAGAGTGGTCCCCTCCCGACCTAGAGCAGTGTCCAATGCTGTCGTACCACCCCCGGTGGCCAGGGGCGACTCCAAAACACACTTGGTAAACAGCGTTTCAACAATCACTTTGACCTTCCCTAGCACTGCTTAAAAGCCTGGCTCCAAAGAGTTGCATTTTTTTCTAAAAATCGCAATGACCCATGTGACAACGCCGGGCTGGGTGACATGTTTTTACCCATGCTGGTTTTGGCACATCAGCACTAAAACGTAGAAGCCTTTTCAGGGCCACTGTGGAGGCACTGTCAGCCTGCCTGGCGAGTGCGGGGCTTCCCACTTGTGTTCATTTCACAGACCACTCGGGATCATTATAATGAACGGGGCTGATCAGGACCCACTCATCTCTCTTTATTAAGTCAATGTTCTGGACACTTCAGTTTGTGTTTTTTCTCGTCATCTCATTTCTTATATCCCTGTTGTCTATTGACAACAAAACGTTTGATTGTTCTGTGATGGTGCCATCCCAATATATGTTGATGTTTCATGAGGGCTGCATCCCTCTGACCAGATATTAAAGGGATATTTCAGGATATTTGACATAGGGCCTCATTTCCTAGTTATCCAGAGTGTTGCTGATTTCTGGAGATATGTTTTTTTGTAATTCATGCAGTTCTTATATTTGAAGAGTTCCGTGGCGCTAGGCTAGTGCAAGGCTAGCACATTTCTATGGTGTCAGCTAGCCTGCATTAAAAACTTTCTGACCCGCTCCACAGTGCATGTATAAATGTATAAATGTCTGTGTGATAGGATAATTTTCTAATACGACCCTGCATCACATGAATGATCGCTTTTTGAGGGATTATTTTCAAGCAGATCACTCCGCCGCTGCGTAGGTTATACAACCACGAAGCTGATGCCGCTCAAATATAAGGTATTTTAAATGCAAAATGGTGAAAATTACTGTATCGACACAGACATTTACATGGTTAGTCTGGTGTTATAAGTGATTTGCCTCAGATGCTCTGTGGAGCGGGTCAGACTGTTTTTATTGCAGGCTAGCTGATACCATAGAAATGCACTAGCCTTGCACTAGCCTAGCGCCACGTAAGACTTCAAACAGAAGAACTGCATGAATTACAAAAAAAATATCTCCAGAAATTAGCAACACTCTGGATAACTAGGAAATGATGCCCTATGTCAAAAATCCTGAATATCCCTTTAAAGGAATAGGCCACCATTTTTCCATACTGAGATATGTTCTTACCTGAGCTTAGACGAGAAGAGCGTGGTTATTCCAACTTCACCCCCGTTTGGAGCTATAGGAATATGCTGTGAGAGGCCAAAGGCTAACAACATCTTTGGTCGTTGTGCGTGACTGAGCGTACGCACAAAGACCAGACAGGTACGCATCAACTCGTCTAAGCCCAGGTAAGAACTCAGTATGGAAAAACTGTGGCCTGTTCCTTCCCATTTTGGTGAGGGAACATGGCTGCATGACAATTTTGCACACTTTGTTCAGAGCGTGGTCCTGCTTTGACCGTTTTCCATCAGCATCATCTGGGACGCTTCAATCCAACAACCTTTAAGTTTTGTACCGTTTGAAGTTTGAAAATGCAATCCTCTCCTCCTTCCACTGGCTCCCGCTCATTCGTTTTGTTAAAGCTCTTTGTGAACACGCTCCCCCGTATCTCTCCGGGCTTCTGTCCATCCACCGAACCATTGATAAAAGTCCCGCAGTAGTAAGATATCGCTATTATCAAGCGGCCTTAGTGACGCAGAAATACATCCGACACAGTGCATGAGACATTTCCATGGACATCACGTCTCTACATTGTGTGGTTTCCTGCTCGTGTCATGTGTGGGCAGTCAGTCCAAGCGGCGACTCCGGGCCGTCCGTCTGAGCTGAGGGCTTGTGGGAGGACAGCGTGTCAGATTGGACTGTCCTCTGGCTATTTTTGTCACCGAGATGGACATGGGACAAACACGGGACGGAGGCTCTTCCCAAGCGGCCGACGAAATGCTAAAGCCTGCTCCTCGCGGGACGCACGTGCTCTCTGTGTATATGCAAATGTTAGCGGCTAATTGCTCATCGCCTCGAGCGCTCGCATTCGACGAGCGCTGAGGGACAGGACTGTGGAACTCAGCGGGACAGATTTGCGAGATATTGTTGACACCTCGCACACATAAAACAGGGCAGTGAAAATGATGTTTGTTGTTTACAAGCTATAAATGACCTTATAGAGATAAGTTATAGTTATAGTACCACACTCTCCCAAAAACTCGAAGGTGTCGTGTCTTTGTTTCTCTTTTCTTTGTACATTGTGGGGGTTTTGTGCGTCTGAATGTTTTTGTGGTGTTCCCCGGCGCTACAGACCTGGACATGCATCGACTGCAGCTCATTGTGCTGCTGCTGAGAAGGTGATTGGCTGTGAGCTCCCATCTCTCCAGGACCTGTTCACCTCCCGGACCCGGAGGCGAGTGGGTCGGATCACAGCTGACCCTTCTCACCCTGGACACGGACTTGAATAGTTTTTCCCCTCTGCCACCAGACTCATGATCAAAAACAAGACCCAATAACGCAGTTACAGACTCATCAATGGAATCACTCAATTGCACTCTGTGGTTTGTCCACACTCAAATTTGCTGCTAACACTCAGTGCACCTGTATATCTGTAAATACACTCATACTGTTGTATGTCAAATTGTTGTTGTCTTTATCATAGTTTATTATACGGCTCTTCACAAGTAGAACGCTCCATTGACTTGAATGGGATTTTCCAACGTTCTACCGGTCATTATTTTCTGCTAGGTCTTTCATATCACTCCGAACATAGTAGTAGAGGACATTATCTCTTTCCTTGTCCCTGCGAGAGAAGTTTGGGGAATCGTTCGCTAAGCTAGCAATAAGTTGCTAGCCTTGCTGCTACTAGCCTAGCCACACTGCCTGGAATCACAACAGGGGCGGATCTAGAGGGGTGGCACGGGGTGGCAGCTGCCACCCGTAGTTAAGGTCTTGCCACCCCATTGATGTCTTGTGATCTCACATCTGCTCCAGGAGCTACTTGGGTGCATACAGGGGCTCACTCTCAGTTAGTAAAAATATTATAACAACTTTTTTTTACAAAAGCTATGGGGACGTACGTCATATGCTCCAGATTTCAACGACTACGTAGAGGAGAGTAAATAGGAGATATCTCAGCCAGACTAGAAGCATTTAAAGGGAAGTTGACTTTTTGACTCAACAAGGATCTGGACAGGGCCGGTTTGAACGACTCCTGCAGCTGATCAGGAGTCGTTCAAATGGTTTTGTATCGCCCAATATCACAACAGGAGTTGCCATGTTTTGTTTCATTGCTTTAATGTTTGGTGCAGGACAATGTAAAGTTCAGGCGAATGAAGAATCCAGGCAAATATAAAGTCCTACTAAACGTCAGCAGCAGGTGGCGACGAGCAGCATGGGCGTCCCCCATCCTTAGACTGTCCAGCACGGCGAGGAAAAACTCAAAAACCTAGGGGGAGAAAAAGAAACCGTAGGGAGAACCACAGAAGGAGAGATCCACTCCCATGGACGGACAGGCTATAGAGACCCAGGGCCGATGGGAGTCCCTCAGCAGACGGCCAAGACCGCAGAACGTCCAGTCCTTGTTGGAGCTTCAGTTCCTCTTGTCCAATCCCTGTAGGCGGGGTTCCTCCGTTCCTCCGTGGCCCTGTCCACGGGCTCTTTGAAACAGGGGACGGGGGACACCATGTGAACAGAAGAGACGACTGGGGAGTCGCGCTGTGCATACCTTTGAGCAGCAGCAGCTAAAAAAACTGGTGAAAAAAGAGAATACACAACTCATCATCACAGATTGGGCTTTAATCTCTGTCCCCATCTGTGTTTCGCTTTGATTGGACCAATGATGACAGAAAATTGGAGCAAAAGCTGGTGGAAAACGATCGGAAAATTATTGATAAATCATGCAAATGTGTGTCGAATTTGCACGGCATCAGAGCGGGACCTGTGTTTCAGACGCAACGTTTTTGTTCGTCTGTGATGGGAGATATTTGAAGAGATATGAAGATTTTTTTGGTTTATTTTATGCAAAGTGAGTCATGTGCAGATGTACAGGTTGAGAATTTATATATTTTCATCCCTTTGTAGCTATAAACTCATTTTAGTGGAAAAGACAGGTTTCTGTAAGTTAAATTAAGATATAAAAGACTAAAAATAGTGCAATAACAACAATCCTGTCAATTTGATACATTTTTAATCCAATTAATCCACAGTTCATGTTTGTGTAAGTATTTGACAGTTTATCAATAATATTTAGACTTAAATTCTCTCATTTTGGCCATAATTTCATAATTCTAATATAAATGTAGGCCTTGTGTCTTATAATAAGTCCATGAGGACATTAACAACATTATGCCTGGGGTGAGGCCCTCTATAGCCGTTGTTTTGCCAGATTACCAGGGCACACATGGGATCACTGAGTGTTCGGAGTGATTACAAAATGTAGCAGGCGCTCTGGGGAACTACCATCTCTACCTGGGTCGCCTGGAGCGAAGGGCCTCCAGACCTCAGCCACCGAGCTTTAACCCCTGGAAGCTGCACTATCACTGATTAGGACTTGCTGGAAGGTCAGGTGCTGGGGTGTGGACGTGAACTTGAAAGGTCATGTTTATAAAATATTAACCAAAAATGCTACACAGGTGAGCGACCTTCTCCCGGCGGGGCCCCTGCACGTGTCTGGGGCCCCTCAGGTGTGCCACAGGGGCTCTCATGGAGAGGTGATTAAGCCGATGGATGTATCAGGAGGACGGGGTCGGCAGCAGCAGATGGACCGTTGTCTGTGAGATGGACACAACAGCAGTAACAAGGGGAACACGAGGCACGAGTTCACTTTGTCCCGTGGAGCGGGGTCGTACTATGAAAGAAATGTGTGTTCACTACCACTGTAGGGAGATACAAATCAAGAATGTTTTCATGAAACCCAATCCATTCACCAGGTTGAAAAGACTGGAAAGGCTTTAAACACGTGATTTAATAAATTGAGACACTTTGGTCAGAGCTGCGAGAGAGAGAGCAAACGTGACTCGAGGCAATTAATCGTAATTTATTGCAATGTATACTTTGGTTAATCTCAATAATAGTGGGACGTTATCATTGTTATCAGCCATTTCTTTGGCAGAAACAGCTCATACACTGTAGTAAATAAAAAGTTGAGTCAACTTAAAAAAGTAAAGCAACTGGCTGCAAAGCTTTTTTGAGTTTACTAAACGTTTAAGTTTTTTGTTGAGCCAAATCTTATGAGGAAGTTGGTCAAAATACCTGGTTTGTTTTATACCTACTTTTTTCTATTATTACAAGCAAATGCAAATTTTAAATAAACCCAACTTGGAAGAAATTTTACCAGACATAGAATTAAGTGTTTGCTGGACTTAAAGCAACACGTTTGGTCAACTACTAATGGTTAATTTCTTTAACAAAGACAAAAGAGTTGAATCAAGTGCAAAGATAACTTTCAAATATATATTGGCACAACTTCATTCTTGATAAAGTTGAGTGGACTTAAAAAAGCTTTGCAGCCAGTTGCTTTACTCTTTTAAGTTGAGTCAATTGATAAAGGTTTACACTTATAATTCAGTTGTAATTTAGGGAATAACTTGTTCAAGATAGAACATGTCATTCTTGAAAAAAGAATGCAAACAAAACAAAAACAAAGCAGCTGTGTGAGTGTGAGATTGATCAATATAAGATGTTTTTTTGCCGTGTCATCCAGCCCTACGTGGCTCTTTTTGTGAATGTTAACAGTGAGTTGAGTGTACTGCTCAGACCTGACGATGGTTTCTCTGTCTCTGCGGCACACCTTGTCCCTCTCAACACAGTTTACAGCCGTCTCTCTGTCTGTCACAGGCCAGAGACCTGTCGAAGTCACTGCACAAGTCTAAAAAGCACACGAGGCTGTCGCTGCATTCTCTCAGAGAAACTAATAGAGGCATCTCGGTGTGACACTTTACAAAATCACTCAGAAAGACACACGCATTAGATTCATCTGGGATTCTGTGTGGGATGTTTATTTTCGTATTTGGAGTTTTTATCCCGCTCATAAACAAATACAACAGACACTAATTCAAGCGTTTTCTGTGAAACTTAAGTTTACCTTGAACGTGGGTGTACAGAAATAAAAACGAGATGCAGCGTTCGATTCTAACGTATGCAGACAGTTAGTAAGTCAGACTTTTCAGAATCTGTTAGTCTGCTTAAAGGATCTGTATCCTGCTGAATATGGAAAGCACTTTGGGGCAGCAAAATGTGCTATATAAATAAACCTTGACCTTGACCATGCTATTTTAGCCATCCTAAAGTAATGTAAAGACATTCATATGATATATTGTACCTCTACCACTATGGAGAACTATTTTTTGTGAGAAATATAAGTATTTTCTGGAGGTATTTTTCAAACCCGGAGGACACAACGCTTCGATTCAGTTAACTCCTCCTCCTCTCTTCGATCAAATCTGCCCATGCATGATTAGCTGTATAAGAAATATTAATATCACAGCAATAAGTGAAGATACTTCCCAATGCAGTTATAAGGAGTTGACATCTGCAGCACAGCTTCATACATGGCTAACACACAGACGCTAACACACGTTTTGACTCACCACCGCTCTGTCCTGGTCACTCCATCACATTACGGGACTCGCGTTGGTTATAAAAATTAATCCACTTTGAATCTGGCGAAGGTTCACCAAACATCCATCAGAGACAGTCACAGAGAAACACTATTTTGGCTGATAGTCCCGGAAAGAAATTCCAACTCCTGGGAGTGGCCTCTTCTTTAGGAAGGTTGAATAAAGTCCCGTCCTCGTAGCCAAACGCGCTTTTCTTTCGTGACATTATTGATAGGTAAGAAAAAAGAACAGGCGAGTCCAGAGTAGGTTAGAAAGAGCTCCTTCTTCACATCCTTCAGTGCAAACATGACGTCAGTTCAGATGCTCAGCTGCGTTTGTTTTCTCCGCAGGGGCAGTGGGGACGCCTCGGGCACTTCCTTTTTTTACTTTTTTTCTTCATTTCTTTCGTACAACAGAAATAATGAAAAAGCTGATTTATAAATAAAAATCAGGCCATAAGACATTACATTACAGACGTCGGGCTCTTCCTGTTTGACACTATTGTGTGTGTCACAACTCAGTGGTTTTCCAGCAGAGGGCGGAGCAGCTGCTCAGAGAGCAGGATTCAGGAGGATTGTTAGAACTGTGTGAATGAAGCCAAAAACCTCTCTGGGTAGTGCTAATAGCATAACAACATGGCTAAAAGCTCCAAAAAGTCCATTTTGCATCCACCTAACATCGCAAATTATGAACAATCCAGATGTTTTCAGCTGCTGTTAACCATCAACCACATAAAACTAGAGCCTAGCTAGAAATCATTCACGATTGTACAGACCTTTTGAGATTTTACTTTCGATACAAATTAGTGTCCGTAAGTGTAAATGCTAACTCATATTTGTGGGTCGGATATACATCCAGTGGCCACTAAACTTCATCTTATAATATGTTAATAATAAAGAAACCACACATGTATATAAATGCCATGAAAAGGACAAAACATACCTGCTTGTAGAGCACCAGTCCTCCCTATTCATTTGTGAATATAATGTTCAAAATGGGTTCATTTGTAGGCACAGACTCAGATAGCTAAAGGCATTTATATGATTTCCATGTGTGGATGTAATAATGTACAGGCCACAGAACTCAGGACAAGTTCTTAACCTTCTATTGGCCAGGACCAGCCTGTCTCTGCAGGGGCGGACATTACAGAGGTCATTCAGTCACGTTCCCAGCAAGTGTTGGATCCCACCAAGGATGCCTTTTTTCCCCAGTTCTCTTCAACAATTTGGACAGGAGGGTGTACACGTTGCCACTTTATGACTGATTTTGTCGAGTTTGTCATTCAAAACAACATCATGAAACCTATGCTATTCTTCAATACCGTGGGGTTTTGTTCATTAGTGTTCATATACATACTCAACATAGAAGTGTTTGGCACGACTAATTTACATGCTACCGACGTTGAGGCGCAATTAGGCGTGAATGAATCCTCCCTGATTGATGCAAATGAAGTGAGGAAAACGCTGCACTCTGTCGCGAATACAGCATGAGGTGACTCAGTCGTTTGTCTTATTATTTAGACGAATTTAGCACAGAACAGAACACAAGACAAGAGGGGCGTTCATCATTAAGATACACTGTGATCTGACTAAAAGTGGGGGTGCAAACACAGATGCTGTAGGATTAAAAACATCTGTACCGACAGCGCCTCACTGTAGGTCATTGAACATCTTGGCTTCATGGTCAAACCTTCTGTTTGGGGGCTTGAAACGGTTGCAGTCAGTCGCTCACAAGTGTTCTCTCAGGAGGAGCCACTGCTGTAAAAAACCTCTGTGTATGTTTTTACTTGAAACACTTTTTAATTCAATTCTCATTCAGACTGGCTCATAGGCTTTATGTGTTTTATTGTAAAGTTAGAGACCAAATTTACATGTGGTTCAGTTCTGGTTCCAACATTTTTAGAACTGGACAGCATAAAACAGTAACATATTGTTTCGCCAATCAAATCCCACAGGAAACAACAGTGTCCTAAACAAACTGTTCTCTGTCGACCCCTGTCAATTTCAGGAGTGCATCACATGCTGAGACTTTGTCGTCACAAACAAAAGTCAAAAATGAAAATAGCAAAAAGTGTCCCAAATTATGCACTAGCCTACCTGTTTGTCCAGCCTCATGTCATGATAAAAAAAAAACCTTTAAAGGAACAGGCCACCAGTTTTCCATACTGTGATATGTTCTTACCTGAGCTTACCTACCTGTCTGGTCTTTGTGCGTGCCCAACGACCAAAGATGTTGTTAGCGTTTGGCCTGTCCCAGCATATTCCAATAGCTCCAAACGGGGGGGTAGAAGTTTAGAAGGTACGTATCAACTGGCCTAAGCTCAGGTAAGAACATATCTCAGTATGGAAAAACGGTGGCCTGTTCCTTTAAAACATGTTTGTAGTAATTCCTCTGATCCGAATGCCTGGGCTCGGGAAAGGCATTTCAAACCACAGCGTTGTGATGAAGCTTTTCCTCCTCTTTCCAGTCGCTGTTTCCCTTTCCCTGTCTTTATGATGAAGTAGAGGTGGTTCTGTTGCTCCAAATTCAGGCAGATAATCTGGACTTCCCTTTTCTCCTCACGCCTCTAAACAGCCGCCACACACACTTTTGAAATTTAGAGACATCAATTTCAATCTTCTGCTGTATTACTGGCATAAATATAAGGAAATAAATGTATTACGTTTTTTTGTCATTTTTGGTTTTCATGTGTGGTTTTATTTTGTTGACATGTTAGTTATTATTAGCGTTTGTGCATAGACTCTGCTGTTTTGTTTTGTTTCCTGTGGATGTGATCCCGAGGACCCCCTTGAAAACGAGACGATGCATCTCATGGGGCTGATCCTCCAAATATGTCCATAAATAAATCAATAAGTTACAAAGAATTTTTCAGAGGGGATTTTTGGATATCTTCTTTAAGGAATAGGCCACCGTTTTTACATACTGAGATATGTTCTTACCTAACCTTAGACGAGTTAATATATCCCCGTGTGGTCTTTGTCCGTGCGCTCTGTCACGCAGACGGAGCACAGTAACTCCTAAAGACTTCCCCGCTCACTTCCGTCAATAGAAGCTGCGTGACTTGTACAGAGCCTTTTACAACAAGCAGAAAATATATTTTGGGAAAGTGCTGGTGCATTCCTACCTCATGGTCGAGGTCATGAGTCCTGTGTCGTCGTCCGGGGTGAGTTGGAAATCTGTGAAACATTACTACACTATATACTTTCTGCTTGTTATCACAGCCCGGCACGATGCACGTAAAAGGCATTGTTCACAAGTTATCCACGCTTCTTCAACTGTTCTCTGCAGCTCTACAAGTCACGCAGCTTCTATTGACGGAAGTGAGCGGGGAAGTCTTTAGGAGTTACTGCGCGGACGTTTTACTCCTCGTATCATTACGCCTCACAATATAGTTCCCCTTTTTATCTGCTTATAAAATCGACATGCTACATTTCTGTGTAAATATACTTCGCATGAAAACACTTAACTTTATTTAAATAGGGAACACGTGGAAGAGCTTGGTAGCTTCTATCGTGAGCTTTTTTGGAGCTATATGACATGTGGGAGAGGCTGCGTATGTGCTCCGTTTGCGTGACAGAGCGCACGGACAAAGACCAGACGGGGATATATTAACTCGACTAAGGTTAGGTAAGAACATATCTCAGTATGTAAAAACGGTGGCCTATTCCTTTAAGCTCATGCATGACGGCACTTCAGACCCGAAGTAAAAACTTTTTTAGTGACAGTGCAGGATTTTAGAGGCAGTTGTGGTGAACAGGTCTGAGCTCATTCTACACATTAGGACATGGCTGGAACATGTAGGGGGGGGGGGGGGGGGGGGGGAATACTTAATTTTAACATTTTTAAACTCTGTATAGTTCCTTTAAGCTGCTTTTTTTGGGAGTGGAAAAATCTGTAAAAATGTTAATTTTGCCTTGGTTTTTGACTAATTACTAATTAATTAATTAAAATCTATCTGAAAAAATGGAAAGTTTGAAGTCTGTAAGAGCTACTGATGTGGAGATAGTGTCGCCACAATGTGAGAAAAATGCATATTGAGGAAAAAAAAGCTAATTTCCCATACAAATCTTTGGAAAAACACACAATCAGTGAAATAATTCAAATGTTATTGTTATTGTTTTTGTTTCCAAGTAAAATGTCATATGTTAAGAGACGAATTTAGCTGAAAACCTGAAAATTGAGAAAAGAGTTTTCCTGCAGTGTCTCCCCTTCACTTGCCCAGACTGAATCCTGTCCCGTGTGCTGCTGCTGTGTTGCAGGTGAGCTCCCTGGGGAAGGAGGTGGCCGACCTGGGCCAGCTGATGATGAGGATGGCGCAGCTCATGGACACCTTCATGAGCCGCGGCCACGCCCCGTCGGTGTGCCCCACGCACTGCTCGCCTCACCACGCCTTCCTGCCCCACCACCCCCCCACGCAGCCAGCCCCGCCCCTGCCGCCCGGCTCGCTCTGGGCCGACACCCCCACCTCGCTGCCCTGCTCC
Organism: Gobius niger; assembly: GCF_951799975.1. Classification (NCBI taxonomy): domain Eukaryota; kingdom Metazoa; phylum Chordata; class Actinopteri; order Gobiiformes; family Gobiidae; genus Gobius; species Gobius niger. Next base: position 3,725,514 of record NC_136865.1, on the reverse strand, counting down.
CCCCAGCAGCAGCAGCAGCAGCAGCAGCTCGCGCACCTCCACCTCCTCCGGCCGCAGGAGCTCCACCTGGGGTTCGCGCCCGTCACCAGCTCCCCGTCGCACCCGCACTACCCGCCCGCCGACCCCGCCCGCCCGCAGCACAGAATGATGCCTTCGCCGCACTCGGACACCCCCCCTCCGCCGGCCGGGGGGGGCACACTCTGGGACAACAGCCGCAGTGCCACTTTGTAGCGCACACCGGAACCTCCTCTGGAACTGGAATATGCAGGACTTTGATCATATTTATTACCGAAACTTTAAAGATTATTTATCGGACCTTTTATCGACTGAAGGAATGCAGCTCATGGGCTCTTTTTCTTTGTTTTGAAACGGCGCCACGTGAAGCCGAGTTGCATGAATTTACGGATGGCTTAGGCGCGTTAGCTTTACCCATAGAGACGTAGTGTAGAGGCGTGGGGCCCGCTCCCCTCTAAGAAACCCTTTAATAACCCCCCCCACACTGAGGGCAGAGAGGCAGAGGGGGGCCCGAAGAGGAAGTGACGGTTTGCTCTGACTTACAAGGATGCATGTTCTGAATCAGTGGTTCTCAAAGTGCGCCAATGGTTGAGCGTGGGCTTCAGCTACTGCACATGATGCTGTAATCCAAATATGGTCATTTCCTCTGTGGGAGACAGCAGCGGCTAAACACGGGAGGAATATACACACTTAAAGGAACAGTTCACAGTTTTTCCATGCTGATATATGTTCTTACCTGAGCTTAGACGAGTTGATACGTACCTGTCTGGTCTTTGTGCCCGTGGAAGAGCTTGGTCACTTCTAACTTCACCCCCGTTTGGAGCTATAAGAATACATTGGGAGAAGCCAAATGCTAGCAACATCATTGGTCGTTTTGTGTGACTGAGGGCACGCACAAAGACCAGACAGGTATGCATCAACTCGTCTAAGCTCAGGCAAGAACATATCTCTAATAATGGAGACCTGTTCCTTTAACAAGATTTGGACGTTTTTTCAGAGGGATTTTTCAAACTCTAGCCCCTGCCTGATGTACTGAGTGTTGAACCTCAAAGGTGGCACAGTGGTTAGTGTGTGTGCTTCACAACAAGAACGTCCCAGGTTCGCTCCGGTTTCCCCGACCACACATGGAAATGAGTTCATGGCTACAATTCGGCACCACACCAAATAAGCTGAGCAGGTAGGGCTGAGTGAGTGAGTGAGTGAGTGAGTGAGTGAGTGAGTGAGTGAGTGAGTGAGTGAGTGAGTGAGTGAGTGAGTGAGTGAGTGAGTGAGTGAGTGAGTGAGTGACTGAGTGAGTGAGTGAGTGAGTGACTGACTGAGTGACTGAGTGAGTGAGTGAAAAGGCAATGTAAAGCATCTGTCCAGAAAAGCGCTATATAAGACTAATGCATTATTTTTACTATAATTAAAAACACGACAAAATCCTAGTAACTATCTACACGTTAAACCAGATTCTATGCATTATTTTAAATTGAAAATGAAATAAATACAGGCAGCAAAAGTTTCAAATTGACTTCTCTATATTATGTGTTTCCCTATTCATCTGCCGCCTTAAGTAGTCTTTAACCAGTTTGGTTCTGGTTTGATTCTTAGGTTCATGAGGTGATGACGCTTGTGCAGAAGTGAAGCGTCGACACGACTTCACCGTGACAGCCTTTGTCTTTAGCTCGTTCCAAACGGCTTCACTTTACACTGCATAGACACAAGCGCCCTCTGCTGGACGTTTGTGTGTAAACACTTGATAGAGGAGGTGGTTGGATTGGCTCTACCAGCACAAACATCCATCTAAATACATTTACATACACAAGTATGGTTGAAACCTAAAGCAGCCCTGATTATGATTAGGCCCTTTAGAGCAAATGTCAGTTGTAATTGAGTTCTGATTACTGCTGGCCGTGAGGGGTCTGGGATGTGGCATTATGGAGTTAAAATGTATTTATGAATTCATAAATGTCTGTTATGACTAGTCTGAAGAGATTGTGCTAGTGGAAAGTATGAATCATAATTTTACTCCAGTGACAATTTTATATGAAGGAACATTTAGAAACAACAGGAATTCTTCCTCTTCGTACGTCACTCATGACAGAAGAGAGGCTTATCTGTGCCATCCATCTAAAGCTAAAAAAGACTCAAAGCTAAAGGCAGAATATTTCTTGGTTTATCCAAATCCAGTCCTTTCGTCTTTGCAGAAATGATTGTGGTCAAGCTCAGGATAATAACTTCATCATTTTATAAATAACTAAGCCATAACAAGGGGACAGTTTTATTATTATTTAATGGCAAGGAGTGACCTGTGTAAAACAGGCTCGAAGAAATCAGTTTAGATGATTTATTTTTATTTATTGGTTTATTTGGTCGGGACAGTGCATGTTAACTCACTGACTGCCAGCCATTTTCAAAGTTTCCCACTGCCAGAGGTTCTTCAGGATTTTGACTGTTTTTTCAAGACCCACTGAAAATGTAGGTCTAGGTCTATGTCAACACAAAACCCTCCCAAAAAAAAGATTTGACTCTCTTCTTTCATCTATAAAAGTTTGTTTGTACCTCTTTCTATTCTTTAGTAATCGTCCATAGAAAATAGGTGAAATCACTCAAAATGCTGGTTTCTGACCAAAAAGCTGAGAAAAACGTTTTTTTTTTTATCAAGCAAAACAGTGACTGTGATCACATCCAAGTGTCTGCGTACACTGGTGTATGAATGAGAGTGAATGGGTGACTGGCTCCTTGCTGTAAAGCACTTTGGGCCTGATGAAGGTAGAAAAGCGCTTTATACTGTTAGCCATTTACCATTTATAAATAAAATACATCAAATTTCCTATTGAGGACACAAATGTTCGGGACTTCCGAGCCTGTGCTAATATTAGACGGGGAGCAAAGGCCAGAAGTCCCCGGTGATTTCTAACCAGGCTTTGATAAAACACTCACGTCGAAGAGTTGACAACTGACGAAGACCTTTATCTTCTCATAACCGGTTATTTGTGGCTGTGGTTTGAACAAATCCAGTTCCTCACAGCCTGGAGGCGACGGGGCATGAGAACACCTCTTTCACCGATGTCTATGGACTAAGAGGAGGTCAGTGCAGGTCTGGGGGCGGTAATTTGCTGATGGATGTGGCTGTCAACGCCTGCGGGGCCCTCTTTCTGCTCCACTGGCCCCTATACCCCACATCCCTAACGGCCCTCCGTCCCTTTTATGCAGAAAGGAGCGAGTCTGCGGTGGATTCAAATGCGTTCTCCCACAAGGCGTCGAGAGCAGCGTAAACAAACAAAGGTCACTAATTGGACAGCGCCGCCCGCTCGCAACGCGCTTGAACAGGGGATACAGGGAAAGAGCGGGACAGGGAGGGGTTTGAATGGAAATGAGAGTTTGTGTTGGTAATGCCCAGACCTATAGCTCAGGGGGGAGGGTGAGTGCTTAGTCCTTTCAGCCACGGACCAGGAGCAAAGTAGATTCACTTCAACACAGTCAACACGGCTGGACATGTGAAGTTACATTTGTCCGTGTAAGTAGTTCGTCTGTAGTTGAAGTGACATTTTGAATCGCAGGTTTCCGCTCACACACCGACTAGATAAAGACAGATTTAAGTTATATTTTATTGATCCATTCTCGGAAGTGGGCAGGCACCCATGGGACCCATCTCCAGATGTGGAATTGTACATGTTTTTAGTGGTGGGGGAAACAGGAGTACCCGGAGAAACCTTAGACATGGGGAGAACATGCAAACTCCACACAGATAGGCCCTGTCCAGGTGGGAATCAAAGTTAGGACCTTCTAGCTGTGAAGCACAAGCGTCTTTGATTGACGGACGTTTCCATCCATCCATTTTCTTTCACTTTTCTGTCTCCGGGTCATGGGAGCAGCTGTTGGAGCTGCCCAAATCACATTGCACCAGCCCCAATGGCTCCTCCTGTAATCTTATGATCTTTATTTATATGGCCACAAAGTGCTTCACAACACAGTTAAAAAGCCTCCTGTTTGTGCGGGTCAGAATTCTCGCTGCAGAGTTTTGCAGTATGGCAGTAGAGAGAGCTCCGTCTTGTTTAGGCATGAAAACAAACTGTTACAATAGTCTAAGCGTGAAGACACAAATGCATGAATGATGAGCTCCAAATCATTACGTGCAACCATATTCCTAAGTTTAGAGATTTTCCTTAGTTGAAAGAAGCAGTTCCTGATTAGCTGCTACAGTGCTGCACTAATGACATGTCTTTGTCAAAAATAACTCCCAAGTTTCGAAGGCTTGGCTTCGCAGACTCACCCAGGTACTGTTTAATCCCTGGAATTGAATCATCAGGTGCGATCACCAGGGTTTCCGTTTTGTCTGCATTGAGCTGCAGAGAGTTATCGCTGAGCCATTGTTTTATTTCCACTAGACAATGGAGCAGAGAGTTTAACTTCTGGATTCAGACGGCTTAAAGGAACAGTAAAGCTGGATATCGTCATCAGCAAATAGGTGGAAAGATCAGATCACTGAACCTTTGGATGATCTTTCCCAAAGGGATCAAGTACAACAAAAATATGACGGGTCCTAAAACGGACCCTTGAGGCACTCCACACAACAAACCCACAGACTCAGACCTTATTTGGTTAGCTATAACACTAAAGCTACGCCCCGATAAATATGAGGAGAGCCACTGCAGGTGGTGGTTCCACAGAAGGACGGCCTCATGATTAACCAGGCCTGTCGGTCTCTCATAAGGGGCTTCTGAACCGCTCTTTGGTGACTCGTCACCTAGGACCTGTTTGCCATGGGAGACCCTACCAGGGGCCCAAAGCCCCCGACAACAGAGCCCCCAGGATCATTCGGGCTCAAACCCTCCACCACGTTAAGGTGGTTCCAGAAGGGCTGACGTTTCGAAAATCCAATTTTCTTCCTAGGCCTGTTACTTCAATAATATAACAAGTACATGTAGAAAGTACTGTATGAGAAAAGTATTCTAAGAAGAGCAGAGATGCCGAGGCTTCCCTGTCCACACACTTATGTATTTATTTATCGACATATTTCTCCTCATGGCGCTGTCTCAGCTCCGCTGCCGCAGACTTTTCTAAGTTTACTAGCCTGAATGACACTTGGATTACGATCCCGATACCTGAACAATACTCTTCTCGATATATACACCACAAGCCAAAAGTTTGGAGACGCTTTTTTTAGGAATTGTTTTTTCTTTTATTTCAAGAACATTTATATTGTAGTTTCTCACTGAATTCTTCAAAATAGCCGCTTTACGCTTTGATCACTGCTTTGCACTTTTGATATTTCCACATTGAGCAACATGATGTCGTCACCAGAAATGGTTTTAACTTCACAGATTGTTAAACCATATCGGGTGACGACCTTATTATATGAAGCCCATTGAATTATTGAAAATGCCAAGAATAAAGGCTGCTGGTTTTGAAGAATTTAAAACATATTATGAGTTATTTCACTTTTTTTTGTTTCCGACATGATCCCATGTTCATTCATAGTTTAATGTCGTCAGTGAGAATCACACAAAGTAAGCAGCGTTGATAGCCTTGAAAAATGTTTCCCACAGAACCATATAGAGAGACATTGAATCTGCATTATTGTGAATAGTTTATTTGTTGTGTTGGTCTTGATTTGGGTCAGGCGGTGCTCGGTGTGAAGCGTTTGAGAACCACTGAACTAGACTGAACTAAAACAAGTTATTTGACCAAAAACAAAACAAACAACCGAGCCCATATCCTCCCCCCGGCTCTGCATGCCCTCTGCCTTGGGAGTAGTGCCTGAGTAGTGTCACATGACTGCGCTGCATGTCGCCCCCGCCCTCCCGGCCCCCGTGACATTTATCTATGCGTCTATTTAAAGAGCCATCTTTATAAGCAGCGCCTGCGGACGTTTCCCCGTGCGTATATATATATAGTCATATTTACCCCTCACTTGGGCTCACTTTAGACTGCCATTTTTAGGCACAAGGTAAAATGGGGACGCCCCATGCCGACTGCTGTCCCCTGCAGCGAGCTCAAGCCACGCCCACTGCGGGGGGGTCTTTGGTTCCAGGGCCGTTTCCAGCTGCGTTGTGTGGGCCTGTGCAAGAGAATCCTCAAGGGCTCTATTTCCCTTCCAAACTTCTAATCCTGCTGACAAAAAACACAAGCACCGTAAGGTTTGGACTATTGAGCACACGTGAATATAAGATGTACCAACTTATTTATTTTTTGTACATATGTAGGACCTGCTGGGGGCGCCCTTCCAACCTTCTCAGTGTAAGTGTGACTCTTCAGAGTGACACTTCAGTCAGAAACCATGAGTGACAGAAACGACGCTAAATACATTGTGCTCTTTGTTGTCAGTAAAAAGGCTGAGGTCACAGTCAGTCACAGACCAACGGGTGAGGAAGGAAGTCATGGAGATTCTGTTTTAGACAGAAGTTTAGACATGTGCTGTAAGAGGTACATTCTGGAACTTGGAAGTTCCAGAAGAACTTCTGGAAGTATGTAGTAAACACATTTTAGATTATATATATATATATTAAAAAATCACATGATTGATACAGTATATGGTCTATTTTTGAGAGACAATAAAACAATGAATTTGTTTTCCTTATGAGGGATGCAAAATATATTGTATATTTTCTATTTGTTCCAATTGTAATTAATTAATTAATTTAGGCAAACAAGCTTTTGCTTCTGCTTGTTTTGTTCTCACATAGATTGTTTTAATGTGATTTGCAAAACATATTATATTACTTTGTGTGACTGATAAATTAAACTGAAATGAACTGATAAAGATGAAAACTATGCATTTGCTGATGTAGGTCATGTGTGTCACGGTGGACCACGCCAGATGTGGACAGGACTGTGATAGTTACTATAGTAACTGGTGTCGAAGAAATGAACCTCATGAGCTTTCTGTAACATCTGTCCACATCAGTCCTGCTGAAACATGACACATGAGGAACTGAGACAAACATCAGATACTAATGACACAAGAATTATGTATAAATACCTTTTCACATTTGCTCTTGTTTCTAAAAAATATTTGAATTTCAATCTTTGATTCTTCCATCCAGCAGAAGTATGAAAGTTCTTTCTAAAACAGAATCTCCATGACTTCCTTCTTCACCTGTCGCTCTCTGACCGACTAAGTGAGGCCTCAGCCTTTGTTCTGAAAACAAAGAGCACAATGTATCACTCCGAAGAGGGTCAATTCATATTTAGTTTAGTTTATTTGAGCAATTTCAAGTTCCAAGTTGTTACAAAAGAAAAGAAACACAATAATGCCCAAAAGGGAGTAGGCTGAAGCAAACAATGCTTATTTATGCCTACCCCTTTAAACGTATTTACAAACTTTACAACTGCCGTTCTTTTACATTCCGGTTTGTTCTCTGAGACCAGCTCATTATGGTACAATTAAGGTACAAACATAGGAAATAAGTTTACATAGTCTTTATTTACAGTGAGAAGGTTGGAAGGGCGCCCCCTTGTGTCACCTTGCATCCAAACGCCTGGACCATAGCCCCATCAGGACCCATCTTAAACAATCAAAACATCTCCCAGGTGCTACACATGAGATCATAAAAACAATCAAACTAATGTCATTGTGTCGTTCTCACCGCGGAGTTCTTTCATTAGCATAGACTGTAAAAAAAAATGGACGTCTTATGCTCACTCCTCCCCGTTTACCAGAATGACCACGGCCGTGGGGCAATTCATGGCGGATTTACAGACTCCCCCTCCCCAGCTCTGACGTAGAATGTTCCTAAAAAGGACATACAGGCGGGATTTTCACCGTAGACTCGGCCCTTGCGTGACGTGTAGCTCGCGCTGCTCCAATGCTAACAGTCCGAGCCTCATTAAGTACGAGATTTCAAAAATTCATATGACGAAAACCAGCCTGGTTTCATATATTGTTATTAACCCAGCGTTATCTCAGGAGGAAGATCTAGCCTAGTCTAGTGTTGAAACAATTGAAACCAGGCTTTAAAGTAGTTTTTAACGTGTCTAAAGTCCAATGCTTTTCAATGGGGGCCTAGCGGCGATATGGAGGTACTACAGCAACGGCGGAGCAATGGCAGCCCCCACGTTTGTGGTCAAAAAGCAGGGCAGCCAGCGGCCATTGTTCATTAGACATAGCCGAGTGTTTTGGGCCCCGGTGCATTATTATTGATAACAGGACACAATATTCATTAAGACTGTAAGTCTATAAATCAGCCATATCGCTGTACAGGCCGCAGGGTTCACAGCGTGTGAAAAACGTAGCAGCTTTTAGTCCAGAAATGACCGTACTTTGAATTGGTGTGTCTTTCATTCAGATGGGGGCCCTTGTGAGTGCGACTGGTGGGGGCTGGAAACGGCCCTGCTCACTCTGTGACTGACATTAGGCATTTTGATATTGGTGGCTTATAAATGTGACAAAGTGCTTTCAGCTGAATGTAAAGATTTCAAACTGACCTGCTGACAATGGTTTGATCCCTGCTGTCAACAGTGTATACTGCCGTTGTGCCCTTGGGCAAACCCCCCGTGTTGGAGCGTAATAGAATACTCTGATCAATGCTTTTTGGATGGATTTTTGGACCAGCGCTGGCTTCCACAATCCCAAAGCCAGGCCCCAGTCACTCACACTGCCACCAAACACTCCCGGCAGTGTTCAGCCCGAGGGCACTGTGGAGGTGGGTGTCAAACTGCCAACCCTTCACGCGTTTAAGGGGACGTATCATGCAATATCCACTCTTATGAGCTGTTAACCATGTTATATCACTCTTCCCTCGTCAAAACCAGATCTGGGGGAGTTTTTTACTTTGGATTCCTGTTTATGTGTAACACCTTGAGAAGTAAAAATGACCTTCATTTGAGTCATTTACCAAGTTACAAAAAAGGTAAATATCTACCAATAGAACTTTACTTTCCTCATTTCAGTTATAATCAGATTCCTTATCTTATTTTATTTCCTAAAAAATGTAAAAGTGCAATAAGATTCTATGTGTATTTTTTTTTTCATACCTCAAAAATCGAGGTCAAACTTTTTATTTGGAGAAAATGTAAGATTTCTTGTTCAGTCTGTATTCCCTGGGTTTCCTTTTGTAACAGATAGAACCCGGAAGTGCCCTCTGCTTTTTAACCCCTCACCTCTCGGGCACCTTCTGATGGTTCTTCAAGTTATCTGGGCGCCATCGATTTCTCTGCATGACGATAGTTCAAAATGGAGGCTCGTGTAGTGATTTTAGCATGTTCAATCCCAGCCACACTTTGAAACGCAAACCGACGCAGCCCTCAGTGAGAGCATATACTATATGATATCAAGTTCTGAAACATTAATAGGAGTGGAGGCCCTGAAGCAGGTTTTAAAAAGGCCCCGTGAATGCGGGATGGGGAGAGTGGGGTCGAGTGAACCACCCTTTGAATTCTGGATGTTTCACATATTTATTTTCACGTAGCATCACACAGGCCTGTCAGAGCTTTACATCATAAACGACACCAGTATGATATCTAAAATAAAAGTTTAGGTTCTACTGGCATCGACAAAATGAAAGTATCAAAAGCAGGTACTGAAAATAATCTTCTATCTTTAGATCCAAGTTTTGAAGCAGTTGGTCCAAGGACAGCAGTAACCTCTTATACCCCGGCTTCTCATTTGAAAGCTAAGGCCAGCAAGACTGACCCCGAGGCGACACCAGGTCACAGAGACATAGTCCCACCAGCGTGTCCTGGGTCTTCCATGAGGTCTCCTCCCAATAGGACATGTCTGGAACACCTCCCTGGTGAGGTGTTCTCCTCACCCCGATCTCGAAGGGTGCGCCCAGCCACCCTGCGAAGGAAACTCATTTCAGCTGCTTATATCCGTGATCTTGTCCTTTCGGTCATTACCCAAATCTCATGACCACAGGTGAGGGTAGGAAGAAGATCCTGAGGTTCCCAAACAGGACACCCTCCGGCCCCTGGCTGCGCCTAGAAATTCTGTCCATAAAGATAATGAACAGAACAGGTGACAAATGGCAGCCTTGGCGGAGACCAACACGCACCGGGAACAGTCTAATTTTAGTCGACTAAAATCACATACAAATTTGCTCGACTAAATCCAAGATGAATTTAGTCAACTTTGCATTCATATTTTTCATAATAATCATATTTAATCACGATTCTCCGCTTGATGGAACGTCTCCCACAGGCTCCTTTGGCAGTGAATTGAAATGATACGAGGCTCTTTCATTGGAAGTTTGGATGATTTTAATCTCTTCTTTTCATTTTTATTTAGTCATAGTTTAGTCGACGAAAATATCTGGACGATTTTAGGGCTTAGTTCTTAAACAATTTTTATTTACTTTTGGTCTAATTTTAGTCAACAAAACAAATGCTTTGACTTAAAGGGATATTTCAGGATTTTTGACATAGGGCCTCATTTCCTAGTTATCCAGAGTGTTGCTGATTTCTGGAGATCAGAGTTCAGTGGTGCTAGGCTAGTGCTAGGCTAGTGCTAGGCTAGTGCTAGGCTAGTGCTAGGCTAGTGCTAGGCTAGTGCTAGGCTAGTGCTAGGCTAGTGCTAGGCTAGTGCATGTCTATGGTGACCAGTAGCCTGCATTAAAAACAGTCTGACCCGCTCCACAGTGCACCTGAGGCAAATCACTTACACCATATAAATGTCTGTGCTGATAGAATAAATATAACCATTTTGCATTTAAAATAACTTATATTTGAGCAGCATCAGCTTCCTGGTTGTAAGCTACGCAGCGGGGGAGTGATCTGCGAGAAAATAGTCCCTCAAATTTTGTCCCTTATATTTGAAAAATGATTCTATCGACAGACATTTATATCTGTAGCCGTTATAAGTGATTTGCCTCAGGTGCTCTGTGGAGCGGGTCAGACTGCTTTTTATTTAAGTAACTCATGCCCCTAGAGGCCATAAGCGCCACTGCAGGTGTCGTAGCATGTCGTTGCGTTTTTTTACTTACTATTTGTCCCTGACAGAAAAGACAAAGGGAGAGAGGGATAGCCTATTGTACATCCAATTACATAATGGAGAGACTTTTTTTTTCTCACTCAAAGCCTGTTAGCTTCTTCTTCTTCAAGTTGCAAGCATGGTTTTCTGGCCAGAGACACCAGGGGGAGATGAAAGACCCCCCAATCATCCCATCAACACTTGTATTACCCCCACAGGGACTACGGAAAGGATTTATGAAGGTAAACAAGTTACTTAGTGCTGCTTTAATGCCTCTTACCATAGACATGCACTAGCCTAGCACTAGCCTAGCGCAACTAAACTCTTCAAATATAAGGACTGCATGAATTAAAACAAAATATCTCCAGAAATCAACAACACTCTTCACAATAGGAATTCAAGCCCTATGTCAAAAATCTGAAATATCCCATTAAATTATGACATTTTTCAGTCTACGAAATTACAAATGTTGTGAGAAAACGATTGGACCTTGTGTTGAACATTCTTCCAGCTTTCCAGTCCAAACACCTGCATTTCGACGGCCACATTTTGTGTGAATGTTGTGTTGTTTTCACACACCAAAGTAAACAGTGGTCACTGCACTCCGCTCTCCCCAACATATGTCCACACGCACCTGCTCGTCATGCTTGTAGGCTCACATGAGGATGAAAACAATGTATATAGTGAAAGGCAGTAGTTTATATGTTAGCGGCAAAATAAGAAGCACATGCATTCTCCTGCAACCTCAGCGGAGAGAGCTGTGATTGGTTGCTCCCTGTAGCGGGGGCGTGGCTTACCGACTCGACCTCCGTGCGGCCGACGCTCGACGCAGAGGACGGCAATACTCCTCACAAAAAGCACAATGACAAACGTTTTTTTTTTTTATATCTATATTTCTGTGAATGTATGAAATGGGACTCTGACAAAGATGTATTTTTGTACCTCAGCGGCGCGCGGCGGGACACAGACGAGGCCGGCGCGCTCCAGCGATGCAAAACTCTGCCCCCTTCGCCTGCTCCCGCCGGCCGAATGTACTCCACTTACTTCTCTGTCCACCGTTTTTATATCTATTATTAGATACAAAATGATATGCCAATAAATGACTTATACGACTGTACGTCCCGCCTCCTTCTTCCCCGCCGTGGTCAGAAAACAACACAAAGTTGATCTAAATCCAGTTTTAGCCCACATGTGTCAGCCCGGGTGTGGCTCAGATGGAGTATGTTTTGATGTTGCTGTAAGTGTAATGCTTATGTCAAGTAAAAGGTTAAATGATGAAAGGACTTTTAAAGCAAACTTTTGAGCACCTCTCTGCTAACATGCTGTTTAAGAGGGCTTGCCGCGACAGACTACAGAGTCCTCTGCTGGGTGTCACTTGACCTGAACGGTGGAGATGGCGGAACAAACTAGAATTACAAACAGCACGGGATTCAATGACAAGCAGAGACTCAAAGAGTCAAGTGCAAGACAAGACGAGAGAAAGATTTGTGTCACATGTGAGTAATGTGATCGAATGTGGGAATATGACCTCCAGGACACAACTAAACATGCGGGAGGGACCCAAATACTAATGTGTGCGGGTGAAATCCTGGGGGTGAGCAGCATGAGGAACGCCGGTACAGTGAGTCTCCTGATCCATCCATCCATCCATCCATCCATCCATCCATCCATCCATCCATTTTCTTCCGCTTTATCCAGGACCAGGTCGCAGAGGCAGCAAAGAGCAGAGATGCCCAGACTTCACGATCCACACACACCTCTTCCAGCTGTTCTGGGGGGAGCCTGAGGCGACACCAGGCCACAGAGACATAATCCTACCATTGTGTCCTGGTTCTTCAGGGGACTCCTCCCAATATGACATGTCTGGAGCACCTCCTGAGGGAGGCGACAAGGGGGCATCCGAAACAGATGGCTCCTTTCCACGTGAGTTCTCGGGTAACTGAGCTCCTCACCCGATCTCAAAGGGTGCGCCCAGCCACCCTGCGAAGGAAACTCATTTCGGTCGCTTGTATCCACAATCTTGTCCTTTCGGTCATTACCCAAAATCTTATGACCATAGGTGAGGGTGGGAACGTAGATCGATCGGTAAATCGAGAGCTTTGCCCCGACTCAGCTCCCTCTTCACCACGACAGACCGATACAGCGACCGAATCACTGCTGACGCCGCACCGATCCGTCTGTCCATCTCACGCTCCATCCGTCCCTCACTCGTGAACAAGACCCCGAGATACTTGAACTCCTCCACTTGAGGTAAGGACTCCCCACAGACCTGTAGAGGGGAAGCGCCTTTTTCCGGTGGAGAACAATGGCCTCGGATTTGGAGGTGCTGATCCTCATCCTGGCTGCAAACCGTCTCAGAGCTGAAGATCCTCATTTGCTGAAGCCAACAGAACAACAAACCGGACACTCCCAGCCGCTGGCTGCGCCAGAAATTCTGTCCATAAAGGTAATGAACAGAACTGGTGACAAAGGGCAGCCCTGGCGGAGACCAACATGCACCAAGAACAGGTGCATGCAACAGCAATGAGAATCAAGCTCCTGCTGCCTCAGATTTAGTCCTGTCTTAACCCTGATGTTGCATGCTCTGGCTTAATCCTAGTTTAGTTTTGAGTTCTCCTTGTTTATTATTAAGCTCTTTATTATTCTGTATTAATCTGTTATTGCAATGTTTTTTAAAGCCATAAAATGCTCTATTCAAGCATTGATGATGATGAAATTCTCATTTATTTATCCCAAAAAATATGAATGCGTTTGTTGGCGGTGGTAGGCTCAAAGACTGACCGGCCCAGTGGCCAATGACCTCTGAAAAATCTGGCCCAGTGAAAAAAGTAATTGAAGAGCCCTGCCTACAGCCACAGCTGCGAGCAGTAGCATCGAAAATGGAGGAGGAGAACATGGTCCACTCAGACTCCATGGCTGTTTCTCAATTGCGAGGATCCGTCCTCCGTTTGGCCACTTCGTTGACGTCCTCGGTGGCGGCTCCTCCAAAACGGAGCGGAGTGTCCTCTCTCCGCCGCCTTTGAGCTCAAATGGAACGGCCTCCGGAGCGAGCGGCTGCGTCAGGTCACGTGTCAATCTATGCTCATTAAAACAACTGTTTTATGAATAACAGAGGCCAGGAAACTGTTTATGTGGAACAAAACTTTTTTTAAAGTGAGTTCAAACTAATAAAGTTTTGCGAGAAAAGAAAAAAGAAACTATGCTGCAGTGCATCATGGGTAATTTCAGCTCTCCGAGGCAGCGGAGGATCCACTGCTGTATCCTTCGTAAATGAGCCAAACGGAGGAGTCGAGCTGCGAGGGGGCGAGTGGTCCAGGTGAAATGGAACCACTTGGCGGCGCCGTGATGACGCGAATGACGTCCGAAGTGGTCGAGACGCCGAGGATCCTGGCAATTGGGAAACAGCCCATGTCTCCAACCTCCCTCAGGATCTGGGAGAAGCTCTTCCAGAGGTGGGAGTTGAAGAACCCACTGACAGAGGGATCCACCAGATGTTCCCAACAGACCCGCACAACACGCTTGGGCCTGCCAGGTCTGACCGGCTTCCTCCCCTGCCCTTCAATCTATCAATCTTTATTTATAGAGCGCTTTTCATACACAGGTGCATCGCAAAGTGATTGACTTTTAAAAAGACATTCAAAACATTATCGCCCGTACAGTTATCACAATACACATACACACCCCTACCCCCTAACCTTTACTCTACACTTACACTCACACAGAATCAAAATCAAGTACATGAAGCCTGGTACAGATGACCAAGGTGAGGAAACACCATCAGAGGAGCCGTCCTGCCCGGGAGCAGCAGACCCGCTGCAGCCCCATAGGAGGCGCGGCAGAGACACCACACCTACACCTGGGCACCCACCGGACAGCACCCACACAGCCACAGCCAGTCACCGCTCCCGAGGCAGAGGGCTCCTTCAGAGGAAACACTGGAGATTCTAAAAATATAAGAAGCAGTATAAATCATTGATAAAAAGTTTAAAAACAAAGTGAAAATCAGCAACAGCAGCTAAAAATAAATGTCAAAATATCAATAAATATCAGTAAATATCAATAAATATCAAGTTATCAAAATTAATAAATAGATAAATAAATAAATAAATAAATAAATAAATAAATGGGACTAAAATAAATAAATAAATATCAGCTAAAAGCTAAGCTAAAAAGGTGGGTCTTGAGCCTGCTCTTAAAACATTTTTGTTCTCATTCAGTTAGCCCCGCCCCCTCTCTCCACTCATTCAACTTTACCGTAATATAAATAAACAGCTATAAGGGAAGTTACTTCACGATGCAGTTATATGGGGTTGACATCTGCAACACAGCTTCATAAATGGCTAACACACATGCTAATATGCTAACACACAAGCTAATATGCTAACACACAAGCTAACCCGCGTTTGGATTTACACCACTCTGGTCCATCGCTGTTTACATTATGGGACTCGCGTTGGTTATAAAAGTTAATCCACTTTGATTCAGGCGAAGGTTCACCAAACATCCATCAGAGACAGGCACAGATAAACACTATTTTGGCTGATAGTCGCTGAATCCCGGAGAAAAAAACAACTTCTGGCGAGTGGCCTCTTTAGAAAGGTTGAATAAACTCCCGTCCTCGTAGCCAAACGCGCTTCTTTTTCTCCGTGACATGATCGTTAGTTAAGAATAAAGAACAGGTGTGTCCAGTTATAACGAGCTCCATCTTCAGCTGCAGCGCAAACATGACTGATCTGTTCAGACGCTCAGGGATGTGTTTGTTTTGGCCTCAGCTGACCTGGAAGCACCTCAGGCACATCCTTTTTTATTATTTTTTATTTATTTTTTTTACCTTTTTTTTTTCTCTTTGTTTCTCTCTTGCGACAGAAATAATGAAAAAGCTGTTTAACAAATTAAAATCAGGCTGTAAGACATTGCTTTAGAGATGTCGAGCACTTCCGTTCCGCTGTTACGACACAACTGAACACTCAGTCGTTCACCAGGAGAGGGCGGAGCCTCAGAGAGCAGGATTCAGGAGGATTACTGAGAGCTGCGCGAATGAAGCCACAAACCACTCTGGGGGTGTTTTTGATAAGGAAATAGCACTGCAACATGGCTAAAAGCTCTAAAAAGTTTATTTTGCATGATATAGTATGGAGACCATATTGTGTCAAAAACATTTGTCTGTGTGTAATCAGATTTGTGCGTGCGTAACCAGATGTGTCTGTGCGTAACCAGATGCGTGCGTGTGTAGCCAGATGCGTCTGTGCGTAACCAGATGCGTGCGTGTGTAAACGGATGTGTGCGTGCGTAATCAGATGTGTGCGTGCGTATTTTTTTTTTGCGTGCGTAAAATGATATTTGCATGTGTAATAAAACAATGTGTGCGTAAATTTCCATGTTGTAAAACAAGATCAACGGAAAATGTCAAAGTCCTACGCACAAGTCTCTCTTTTACACACAACACTTTTGACACTATCCTGCCTTGTCGAAGTTACAAGCGTAACCTAGGCTGTGTGTGTGCGTAATAAAATGCATGCGTGTGTAATCAGATGTGTGCGTGTGTAATCCGATTTGTGCGTGTGTAATCCGATTTGTGCGTGTGTAATCCGATTTGTGCGTGTGTAATCCGATTTGTGCGTGTGTAATCCGATGTAATAAGATGCGTGCGTAATAAAATGCGTGCGTGCGTAATAAAATGCGTGCGTGTGTAATCAAATGCGTGCGTGCGTAATAAAATGCGTGCGTGTGTAATCAAATGCGTGCGTAATTTTTTTTTGCAAGCGTAAATGAACAAACGATGTGTCTGTAAATTGTGCAAGTTGTGAAAAAAACTAACCCTGAATTTTTTTTTAAAAAGGTCCTACGCACAAGTTTCTCTTTTACACAAAAGTCTCTTTTTTTACGCACAAGTCTCTTTTTTTTACACACGAGTCTCTGTTTTACGCACAAATCTTTTTGACACAGTCCTGCCATGTCAGAGATTTGTGCGTAACTTTTTGCCGCCCACAGTTTTGACTGCCAGGCTGGTTGATGTCACTAAAACCAAATCGCCAGTAAATGGTGCTGTTTTTCCATGTTTGGGTGACCTGTTCTGAAGTTCTGAAGCTGGACTTGCAGAGGACGACAACATATATTTTAATAGAAATGCTACTGATCTCCACCCTGAAGTTTGGACCGCCAGTAAAATGGATGGTTTTGCAGCTAATAGGAACAAGCCAAACCCTTCTCTGCTCAGGCAAGAGCAGCGCCATCAATCATATCTGGGCTGAAACCAGGAGGACACTTCTGCTTCAGGTAAGTTGTTTCCTTCTGACAAATAAAAAGAGGTGTGCTCTTCCACTGTAGCTATTAACCAGATGTTTATTTGGACTTGTGTGAAGTTAGCCCCCCCATAGTGTCTGATTTGTTTCAAAATGTTGTCATTCTTTTGTGCTTCGTTTGTGCACATAAAATTAGCGTTTGTGCACACTTCGTTTTTTGAGATATTGATCATTGACACTAGTTTGGAGTGAATCGGACATTATGGGGGGGCTGATCAATTACCAATCAATGATCAATATATCAAAAAACGAAGTGCGCACAAACGCTAATTTTATGTGCACAAACGAAGCACAAACGAATGACACCATATCGAAACAAATCAGACACTCTGAGGGGGCTAACTTCACACAGCTTTTATTTGGTAATGGGGAAGGTGTCAGTGTGGTAGGATATGAATGCTAGAATGTTAGCAATTAGCATTAGCTCCGACCTGTCAAAGGGCAGCTTATTTTGATAGAATAGCTTAAGGCTAGCTAACCTTTCTCACTTGCGTTTTTGACCTAAAACATTGCATGGGAGAAAAATGCTTCTGCTTATACTTCTGACAGACAACTAATGTGTTTTAAGGGTCATACATACTTCTGTGTAATAGGAGCAATAACACTACTCTGTCAGCCCTATGGTCAGCCCTCATTGACTCACAAAATATATTGCACATTCACAATAAAATATTGAAAATATTTGGGGGATAATGAAGGGGAAAACAATGACAGTACTTGGCAAAGAATAACCACAATATTACCGATTAATTATGTGCCATAATTCAGTTTAAAGACTATAACTTATTATTTTTTTGACTGTGTCTGCTACATAGCAAAATCTGCCATGGTAATCAACAAGCTCCAGCATGGATGATCCCGTAGATGACTGCTGCGTTCAGGAGCTAATCTTCAGATATCAAGGATCATGAGCAGCTGAAAGACTGGGCTGTTGCTCAAGTGAGTGAAGATAATGACACTTGTATGCTGCGTACAGTGTCGTACTGTACAATGCATATTGTACAGTACGAGCCTATTATGCATGTTATTTGTCTTGCTACAGTGACACCAACAAACCACGAGCATCATGAAGATCCTCGCTTTAACTGCTTCACAGCCATCCACCCGGACAGGAGTGGCCCCCAGGAAGTTACATAGACACTAGTAGTCCAAGCCTGCTGCAGCATTTGAAATGCATGGTGTTTGTGATACATTTCAACTACTAGCAGGCCCTTCTGATATTATGTTGGAGTGTTTCGATTTAGAGAACACACGCTATGAGCTGGAAATGTATAAGTTCAACAATTGACATGTCACTTAACATTTGACACACACCAAGGTGAATGGATAGAGCAGTTCAGCCGTATAGCATTTGCTGCATACATTGCATTGATACAATAGTCGCTTTTTGTGTTTAAGGGGCCAGTTGTTCACGGACAAAAAGTACACAAGTGAGCTAGCCTGGGAAGGAGGAGGACGATGATGATGAAACAAAGTCCAGCTATGGAGAATCTGTCAGAGTCACCATCAAGCTGTGCAGTGAGGTTGGCCTAAATTACATTCTTCCTCAAAGTCACACACACTCACAACACTTTCTTTGTTTTAATCCAGGATGAGAAATTTCAAAGTGAGGATCCAAAATGCCTCACAGATGGTGAGTATGGATCAGCAGTAACTGTATGAGATCTTCACATATGACCACTTCAGCTCCTCTGCAAAACATCAGTAAACAGGAGAGCTGTATCTCCATGGACCCCAAGATCATCAGGCTCCCAAAAACATTTCCTGGCTGGAGAGACAAGGGACTTTATAAACATACTTTTTTCTCGGGATATAAACACTGCCCAAGGGCCAGATGGGAGCCCTGTGGTGCTTCCTTGATTTGACCCCCCCAGGTTGGCTCTTTGTGATCACTGTGCAGGCAAATTGTTTTCACATACATGTAACAACAATAAAAAATATGTAGCTCTCAGGAAGTCCTTTTCAGGCTATTTGCTGGCAGTGTGTCTAAATCAACTATGACTTTTGTTGATATATTGGACCATGCGCAATGTTCTTTAAAAAGGAATACCTTACCCCAAACAAAGCTGCACAGTCACAATATCAGTCTGTTTGTAATCGCCGACCTCCTTACACTGTAAATGTCATGTTTGACCTTGGAAAGTAGTCCATGTGGGGACTGTATGAATGATATATTGCTCAAGAATCCAAGGTTATTCTCCAAAAATACCATTATGGTCCAAGTATATGTATCCTCTCCAGCACATAGTCATAGGTAAATGTGCAATGTGAGCAACATCCATGTCTTTAACAACATGGGACACTGGCAACATCTAGTGAGTATCAACTGCATAGAAACCTGAGGAAGGGCTTTTTCTTCTTGTCTCAATACATTGTTAGCAGATTCTTCTTCCTGCACTCTCTGCAGGCTTGACCTTGTGCTTGTCATAACATGGACCGGATCTACGTCCTTTTTAAAAAACTTATTCAGTTAAAAAGACAAATCTGGTGATGTGACGTGTTGTATGTTCTACAAAGGGCAGACATTTGGACATGTGCAACGTCATACAGATGAGCATCAATCTTTACATGTTAAAACCCAGCTTATTTGAAAACACTGCCTAAGATTAGACCACCATAAAACACACGCACACAAGCACACACACACGCAAAAGAGTATTTGACTCAAATCCAATAGTAGCTGGCCAAATTCTTTTTTGCCTCTCAGTATGTTGTAAAAGCAGACAGTACAGACCGTAATATATAGTCTATGGTACAGACACAAGATTGCTATTGCTGTGATAGCCCAGTAGATGGCAGCAAATAGTAGTAATGACAGTAAATGGTCATGCTTTTCTCCCTAAAAGCATATTTAAGAATAAACTCAAATTTGATCTCATTTAATCACTGACAAGAGTTTGTGTGCAGGCCAGATGTCTTGCTCCTCCAACAGCAGGCAGTCCGATCAGGTAGAACCAATGTTGGAATCATTTCCTACACAGATCAAAAGAAACAAGGCACTTCTAAGGTGTAAAACAAGAGAAGCGTAAGTAAACTGCAGTTCTGTAACTTGTAAATCACACTGGGTGACCTATTTCAATGTAAACTGGTAAAATCATTGTATAAGTGATGAGAGTGCTAGTGCTAAAATGTTGGTTACCAAAGATAAAAGTGAACAAAAAGGCTAGTTTACATATTCATTTAAATCTATTAACTAAATCATACATGTAACAATGCTTTATCTATGTATATGGTTATACATATTTACATTTTATTTATCTCCTGCATCAATGCAAAGTCTTCAATAAATAATGGAAAGAAATAAACTGAGTGAAAACATAATACATCCTTGTTATGGAATACTAAGGAAATTTGTGCTAAGGAATGCTCAGTTTTACCTAGTTCACCGCAAGCCTGGTTTCGAGATTTACAAACTCTTTCAAGAATGTCTACAGTAATATTTGCCATTCAGAGTACCACCACATGCAAAATAGGTCTATAGAAAGGACTATACCAGGATGGATATTTATGAAACAGGGGTTAACATAAAAAAGTAATGACACGGTTTCTAAATGAAACCAAAACTAGCACTGCAGGGAAGCCTGACTACTATAATTGCCCTGTTTCATCGAAACTATGAAGTATTCCATATAAAATTCAGCCAGCTGTCCTGAAATTAACAAGGTTAGAGGCAGCTCTTCTGTGAGAGGCAGTGTCCATATGATCCTCCAGGTCACCTTCACCATTCAGCGCAGATGCACTGCTACGTGGATCCAGAGGTGGAAGTTGCTGATGATCTCATACAGTTGCTGCTGAGCCATCCTCATCATTTGTGTGGAATTTTGGATCCTTAAGTAGAAATTTTTCATCCTGGATTAAAACAAAAATCCAGGTTTGTTGGTGTCACTGCAGCATAAACGATTAACATGCAATATGCAGACTGTATGCAGCATACAAGCTTCATTATGTTCACTCACTTGAGCAACAGGTCAATCTTTCAGCTGCTCCTGATGAAGATCCTTGATATCTGAAGATGAGCTCCTGGATGCAGCTGTCACCTACAGGATCTTACCAGGCAGATTTTGCTATGTAGCGGACATTAAACTGAAAATATGGAACATAATTAAATCGGTTATATTGTGGTTGTTCTTTGCCAAGTACTGTTATTTATTTATTTTCCTTTGCTTTAATATATTCAATATTTTATTGTGAATGTGCAATATTGTTGGCTGACAGTAGTGTTATTACACTTCAACCATAACATATAACACTGTTGCTCCTATTACACAGAAGACTCGTGTATGTGACAAAATGTTTTGTCAAAAACGCAAGTGAGAAAGGTTAGCTAGCCTTAAGCTATTGCTATCAAAACAAACAACCCTTTGACGTATCGGAGCGAACGCTAATTGATAACCAGCATTCCTATTCTACCACACTGACACCTTCCCCATTACCAAATAAACATCTGGTTAATAGCTACAGTGGAAGAGCACACCGCTTTTCTATGTCAGAAGGAAACAACTTACCTGAAGCAGAAGTGTCCTCCTGGTTTCAGCCCAGATATGATTGATGGCGCTGCTCTTGCCTGAGCAGAGAAGGGTTTGGCTTGTTCCTATTAGCTGCAAAACCATCCATTTTACTGGCGGTCCAAACTTCAGGGTGGAGATCAGTAGCATTTCTATTAAAATATATGTTGTCGTCCTCTGCAAGTCCAGCTTCAGAACTTCAGAACAGGTCACCCAAACATGGAAAAACAGCACCATTTACTGGCGATTTGGTTTTAGTGACATCAACCAGCCTGGCAGTCAAAACTGTGGGCGGCAAAAAGTTACGCACAAATCTCTGACATGGCAGGACTGTGTCAAAAAGATTTGTGCGTAAAACAGAGACTCGTGTGTAAAAAAAAGAGACTCGTGCGTAAAAAAAGAGACTTTTGTGTAAAAGAGAAACTTGTGCGTAGGACCTTTTTAAAAAAAAATTCAGGGTTAGTTTTTTTCACAACTTGGACAATTTACAGACACATCGTTTGTTCATTTACGCTTGCAAAAAAAAATTACGTACGCATTTTATTACGCACACACGCACGCATTTTATTACGCATCACGCATTTCATCTCTCTCTCATCTACATTTTTTCAATATTTGTATTATTATTATTATTTTCCCTCTTCTTTCTTTTTCTTTTTTTTGTTTTGTTTTGTATTATACTGCAGTGATTTATGCGCCATGTATAAATTCAATAAAAAAAAAATTAAAAAAAAATGTGTGGAATAATGCGAGCTCAGAGTCAAAGATCACGCCCAGTGGATCCAGCTCACCACCAGGTGGTGATCAGTTGACAGCTCAGCCCCTCTCTTCACCAGTGTCCGGAGATCAGATGACACAACTACTAAGTCGATCATCGACCTCCTGCCTAGGGTGTCCTGGTGCCACGTGCACTTATGGACACCCTTGTGCTCGTACATGGTGTTTGTTATGGACAAACCGTGAGTCTCACAGAAGTCCAATAACAGGACACCAGCAGTAGCATCACTCAAATCATAAGATGTAAATATCCAACATGTTTGTTTCTTACATTCTGAGGTCTTGGAGGCTCCGATCTGACAAATAGCCACTCACGACACAACTGACACACATGAGGAGCCACAACAAATATAACTTCAGTCACACCTTACACAATGTTGCTTTAAGACATCTCTGTTATTGACTGTAATGACTTTAGCTTCCCAGTCCATGGAGACGGGCCACCCATGTCCTCCCTGGTCCAAATGGGGTCACTAATGTTTGGAGCCACTGCTGTAACCTTCCTGAATGTACCTCAGAGCTGAGTCGCGCCCGCTCACCTATAAAGCCCCTCTAAGGAACAATAAACTATGCATTTTTACACCCCCATCTGCCGCCATCTGTCGCCTGTTTTACACCCCCTCACCTCACAACATTCTGCACCTTCTCCAGAGCTCAGACACATACACAGGTTTTATTCTCTTCACAGCCTGAAGGACAAAGCCAAAATGGACTCTGTAAAGATCTGAGACACCTCACACTGTGGGCCCCTCATTTTGAAAAACTATACTCGTGTTTGGTTTCATTCGTACATGTTGGGGAGTATTTGAAATCTCCAAAAAGAAAACTGACAAATGTTGTACCTGGTCAGTATTTGGTAGATTCACAAACACGCAAACAAAAGTCCTTTCTACTGGACAACATCACGCTCATATTTTTTAATATTGTCTCCACTTTTGTTAGGGCGAGGGTTCAAGCTGGGGTACTTGACTTTTGGTTGTTGTATATTATCATTATCATTATCATCCACTGAAAACATGCACAATAGGCCAGGATGAATGATGTGTGTGAGTGAATGTATGGTGGTGGTCAGAGGGTCCGTTGGCGCAGACGTGTGTGGTCGCGAAAGCGCTTCTGACAGTCTCCCCCAGGGGAAACTGAAGCTACAAACGCAGTTTACCACCACCGAGTATAGAGTGAATGTTCTATTGTCTCATGTAAAGCGCTTTGTGACCATGTCTGTGAAAGGCGCTATATAAATAAAGATCTTCTTCTTCTTCTTCTTCTTCTTCATACGAGGTCAAGCTGAGGACCAAACGCAATGTTTAATCAGTCCAGTGTATCGTCCAGACGAGCCCGGCGCTTTGGGGTCTGAAAACCAACATTTTCCAAACTAGGTCCCAGAGTGGAAAGACCTCAAAACACCGTTTACGTGGCTCCGTAACGACTCCACAACTTTTAAAACTCTATAACGATGACATCACAGCTCCAGAGTGGTGTCTGTGATCCACAATCTACTGACCTGATAATGAGTTTTCCTCATGGATCTATGATGGTTTGACTCCGCTCCTCTTTGCTCCACTGCCGTCCACAAGCCACAGGAGACAAGTAGAAAAACACGGCCGAGTCAGTCTGTGTTTTTGGACTAAAGCCACTGACAGGTTTTTCTGCTTTAGTCCCGTTACGTCTGAAGAATAAACTCTCCTCCTCGTCTCTTCTGTAGATCCTAAATCCTTCAATCACTTTCATTTTCACTGTTTACATTACACAAAAGTTCACTGCGTATGTTCCCTCTACATTTGCCTGTCCTGCCAGACTCCTGCCTCCTTTCTGTTCAGAAGAACCGTCTGGGCGGCTGCTCACAGCCAATCATTTCATGATTTGACCCACATCGGTCCAATCACGCACCACGAGGCGGTCACCTGTCACCACCACGTACTCTTTCAAAACATTAAAGATGGCGGCGCAGGCGGCGACGGAGACACTGTTTTCTTCTGCTCTTTCGTCTGTTTTAAAGCAGTACTAAGTAACTCTTCCCCCTAGAGGCCATAAGCGCAACTGCAGGTGTAGTAGCAAGTTACGATTTTTTAACTTATTAATTGTCTTGGAGAGTAAATACGACGCTGACAGGAAAGGCGAAGGGAGAGAGGGTTACTGTGCATCCAATTATACAATGGAAATATTTTTTTTCACTCAAATTTGGCTGTAAATACTGTTTAAAGTGACGCTAGCCCACAGTTAGCTTTGCCCGTTAGCCTGTTAGCTTCTTCTTCGTGATTCCATTAGTGTGTATTGCTTTCTCCGGACCGGTGGCAGTCAAGTTGCAAACATGGTTTTCTGGCCAGAGACACCAGGGGGAGATGAAAGACCCTCCAATCATCCCAGGGACTACGGAAAGGATTTATTAAGGTAAACACGTTACTTAGTACTGCTTTAAAGCATTTGGAAAAATATTAAATCCCTAAAAAAGATACAGCGTTGGAAGCGTTCCTCGTAAAAAGGGCGTTTTTGGAAAGGCTTCCTTGTTACTGCGACGTATCTAGCGTTGCTCTGATTGGTTGATGCCGTCTGTCAATCACGCCCACCGGGAAAGCGTTGAGATCATGCTCGCTCCCAGAGTATGTCTTTGAAATATCTATGAAAAAGCAAGTGGTTCGGCAGGGCAGGCAGCAAAAATATTGTTCCTCGGATAGTTGGTAAACGGTGGACATTCATCATCCAATCAGAGACTAACTTAAGCTTAGGCACCCGCCCACTATCCTTAAGGTTAGTGGCTCGGGCAGGGTCATGGTTAAGCTGATTGGTTGATACATGTGTGACGTTTCACTCTCATGACTTGTGACTGGTTGATCTGGTTGGAAAAATATACTCACGGCCAGGCAACCTGTACATCTTGTTCTATTATCTGCGTTAGCGTCACAGCGCCTCACACAGGCCTGGAGGATGAATTGCGCCGTCTTCACAGGACCTGAGTCGACCCATGTGGGTGCACACATTTACTAAGCTGAGTTTCTGAAAATAGAAGCGTTTTGTCTTGGTGTGGATATAGCCTATAAAAGAACTTTTAATGATGACCTGTTTTTTCTTCATAAACTTAACTAAATCTGCAGTGTTATGCATTTGTCTGGTTTCCTTACAAAACAAAAAGTTAGCTTTAAAAAATCTGTATATAAAAAAAGAACAACATTGCAATGTATTATAATGGATCAGGGAGCAGAACACTGATCAAATGTTCCTCTTGTGGTATCGAGTGCTGACACATTTGTCCATGAGCTGCGCTGTATGGGCCCCCATGCCAAAATAGTGTCTCTGCTATACATGCACATCAAAAGTTATACCCCATTCAATACAAAATGCTGTGTGTGACATTTTCAAAAGCATCCACAAATACCCGGATTCACAAAGCGAGCATTCTACAACAAGCCCCATAATGGCCCCGACCCAAATCCACGAGCCATTCATGTCCAAATTCAAATGAGAAACACCTCACCGCTGCAAAAAGCTGAAAACTCAGGCAGAAGAAGAAGAAAAAGTGTCCTGCTCTCGCGTTTTCATCAGTTGGACACAATGGCGGTGGCTGTTGTGCGGAGAGAGAACATTGAGCTGGCTCCGATTGGCCCCGGGGCCCGGCCAAAGCCCCGTGTGATGGAGGCTGTGGAATCAGCAGCAGCTTTATATGAATAAAAGCAACGCTTTCACTCTTTTCAAATACGGCCATAACAATATCAGTGGTGTGTTTTAATCCACTCCAACTCTGCATCCCTCACTCCCTGACTCTCCTGTACCTCCCTCTCTTCCTCTTCTTCTCTCTCTCCTGTACCTCCCTCTCTTCCTCTTCTCTATCTCCTGTACCTCCTTCTCTTCCTCTTCTTCTCTCTCTCCTGTACCTCCCTCTCTTCCTCTTCTCTATCTCCTGTACCTCCTTCTCTTCCTCTTCTTCTCTCTCTCTCCTGTACCTCCCTCTCTTCCTCTTCTTCTCTCTCTCTCCTGTACTTCCCTCTCTTCCTTCCTTCCTTCCTTCCTTCCTTCCTTCCTTCCTTCCTTCCTTCCTCCCACTCTCTCTCTTGTACTGTCCTTTCTTTCTTCCTCCCTTCTCTCTCTCCTGTACTACCCTCTCTTCCTCTTCTCCTCTCTCTCCTGCACTTCCCTCTCTTCCTCTTCTTCCCTCTCTCCTGTACTTCCCTCTCTTCATCTCTCTCTCTCTCTCTCTCGTGTGCTTCCTCCATCTCTCTCTCTTGCACTTCCCTCTCTTCCTCACTCCTCTTTCCTGCACTTCCCTTTATTCCTCCCTATTTTCTCTCCAGCACTTCCCTCTCTTTCTCCCATCTGTCTCTCCTGCACTTCCCTCTCTTCTTCCCGTCTCTCTCTCCTGTACTTCCCTTTCTTTCACACTCCTCTTTCCTGTACTTCCCTCTCTTCCTCACTCCTCTCTCTCTCTCTCTCGCTCTCCCCTCTCTTCCCTCCTCTCTCTCTCCTGCTCTCCCCTCTCTTCCCTCCTCTCTCTCTCTCTCTTGCTCTCCCCTCTCTTCCCTCCTCTCTCTCTCTTGCACTTCCCTCTCTTCCTCACTCCTCTTTTTCCTGTACTTCCCTTTCTTTCTCACTCTTCTCTCTCCTGCACTTCCCTCTCTTCCTCACCCCTCTCTCTCTCTTGCTCTCCCCTCTCTTCCCTCTCTCGCTCTCCCCTCTCTTCCCTCCTCCCTCTCTCCTGCGCTTCCCTCACTTCCTCCCTACTCTCTCTCCTGTACTTCCCTCTCTTCCTCACTTCTTTTCTCTCCTTCTCTCTCCCCCTCCCGTCTTCCTCCCACACCTTCTCGATCAGCGAGACAGGTGATCGTAAAATCTCTCTTTTACCCGTGAGAGCGATTAAGGCCCGCAGTCATCAAGGCGTTCATGTACATTGTTCTTGAGACACCGTACCCCCCTCTCCCCCCTGCCTCCCTCATTCACTCACCCCTCCCTCAAACTTACCGGTCCCACAGCACCCATGGGAGCACTGTCACACATTCATTTATCACTGTAGCAAGAGAGGAAGGCGGCAGCGAGGGAAAGTAGAGAGAGAGGGAGAGACGAGGAGAGAGATGGGGAGGGGGAGACAAAGGGGGAGATGAGGAGGGGAATGAGAGGGAGCTGGAGCAGGAGAAAGGGTAGAGAGGGGGAAAAGAGAGAGAGAGAGAGAAGAGGAGAGAGAGGGAGAGACAGGGCGAAAGGGAGAGAGAGGGAAAAAGGGAAGGGGGAGAGATGGAGAGAGAGAGGCAGATGGGGAGGGAGAACAGGGAGGCGATGGGGCAGGAGGGATGAGACAAAGATAGGGGGAGATGGAGGGAGAGGGGCAGAAAAAGAATGAGGGTAGGGGTGAGAGTGGCAGAGGGAGAGGAGGGAGAGAGAGAAGATGAGGGAGAGAGAGAAGATGAGGGAGAAAGAGGGGAAATAATAGGGGCTGGGAGGAGGCGAATGAGAGACTACGAGCTGAAATGTAAAGGGGGGTGAGGAGGCACAGGCCTTTCCCAAATCACTCCTTTCTCCTTCTCTCTACCCTCTGAAACTCCACATGCGTGTTACACTGGAGAGCGGCCCCACAGGGAACATGCACCACACCACTTCAGTTCCACCTTTCTTTAGGAGCGTCATATGTGACTGTGAACATTTACACGGGTCATATAGACACTGGTGGTTGTAATCCAGCTGTGATCGGTGCAAACTGTCACTGTTCCCCTGAACGTGAGCATGATGTGAAAGTGCTGCACAAATAAAACTCCTTTCTCCTCCTGACTCAATGCCAACGGCCGTGAAAGCTCCCGGCACAAAGGCAGGAGAGCTGCTTTCACCAAGAGCATCCTTCGTCTCTCTGGAGATTTGATGAGGTTTTTTTTGAATGTTTTTGTGGTTAATATTTCTTTGAAAGTCACTCATTGCTTCAGACTAAGGTCAGTCCAGTCTCTTCTGATGCTTCTTTGGACCTGTTTGGAAACCAAGCACATTTTACATATAAATGGATCCATAAGAACATCAAAGACTGGTTTTCCACAACCTCATCGAGTGTGTGTGCGTGTGTGTGTGTGTGCGTGTGCGTGTGCGTGTGCGTGTGCGTGTGCGTGTGCGTGTGCGTGCGTGTGTGTGTGTGTGTGTGTGTGTGTGTGTGTGTGGTTGCAGCATGGAGAGAGTTGTAATACCACCAGTTCCACCATTCAGGCATAAGACAAGAGTCAAATGAACATATCAGTGTTTACACTTCCTCCCTGATCCACATAGTGATGCACATTTCCCCTGCTAATCTCAAGCCATTATGCTAATACAGCTAAACAATGGCTGACAGATATATATGTATACTATATACACTTAATAACACCTACTTGACTTTAATACTTTTACAGAATGCCTAGACAGTGGAAAAGAAAGACTGACAGATTTGTGCTTTCTGACGTGGTCAGAAAGAAGGTGGAGTCAGATCAGTTGCAAAGGCTCATGGGATCTGCAGTGTAAAACAGAGCAGATGCTGCAGAGGCTGAGAGACTGAGGTCCAGTGATCGTCCCAGTGCAGGTCACACTGAAGCCTCAGCAGAGTTTTGTCTGAGGTGCAGGAGGAAGTGTTGACTCTTTGACTCAGACAGACCTGTATTATGGACTGACTCCACCTGAGGTTAAACATATGACAGGTTAGAGAGAGAGACATTGTTCTGGATTGTTCTTTTATTTAAGTACACCTCTATTTGAAACATGTCACATGACCTGGCCTCTGTTTTTGCTTTTTTTTGTCTAACTGTTACAACCTACCCCAGCAACGTACCCCTGTATTGGGATAGGTTGTAACAAAGGACCACCGTGTCTTTGACATCACCTCACAAGGTCTGTGATATACTTGAATTGGTGCCATTTGTAGTTAACAGATGTGGGTACTTTGTATAACAGTTGGCCAAAATCCAATAGAAAGTCTATGGGAAAGTGACCAAATACTTTTTCCCCACAGTATGAGACAGTTACATCAGTCTCTCCACTGTGAGATCAATAAAGGCTTTTCTCATCCTATCTTAAGAAGCTGAAAGTTGAAGATGTGGCGGTGACGGTCCCAGATGGAAGAGAGGAACAGCTGAGCTCACAGACAGCACAATGGCGCCCTCTGCTGTTGGTCTGGGGAAATGCTCTAGCAGGGAACCCCTGAAGTGTGCCTACTGTAAATGCAGGCGTGTAGTACTCAGTTACATTTACTCAAGTACATGTAGGCCTACTTGAGTAACTTTTTGAAGTAATTGTACTTCTTACAGTAGTTCTACCATATGGCACTCGTTACATCTACTCAAGTAACATTATAATGTATCTGTACTCTTACTTGAGTAAAAAATTGCACACACAAAAAAAATCTTTAGGTGGCAAAATCCTCACGTGACATGTAAAATAGATGTACTTTGTGAATCATGTACTTTGTTCTTCAGAAAAATATGAATAATAAAGAACAGGATACTCAGTTACCTGTAGTCAAGTAGCATTTTCCCCAGTTACTTTTTTACTCTTACTTGAGTAAATATTTTAGCTACTACCCACCTCTGGAATTTATCACACAATAAACACACAAAAACAACCCGGCGAACAGAAACTAAAATAAAAAGATTGTTTTTGTGTGGTTTGTCAAGGTTTTATTGCATTGTTGCAGCTGCTGCTGTTTGCTTTATTCTCCTACAGGACTGTGTGACAGGGTTTAACAATAGACGGTCTGAAGTCACTTATTCTGTGGGAATCTGAAACTGAAGTCCAAAATGCCAAGTCTGAAACGTGTCTTGTGTATTACAGATTCATTCCCGATGTTATCTGACAAAGTATGTTGCCCACAGACAATAACTCAGAGTAAACTTGTCATAACCGGCACAACAAAACAAGGCTTCTCTAAGTAACACTTTGGTGAAGTTATGTTATAAAAAGCACATTTTGAGCACCTAAAAGTCAATCACAATAATCCCTCAGTGGCGTCCAGACTTTGATCCCTGGGGTGGGCCAGGGGTGGCACCATGACTGGGGCGGTGAGGGGGGTGTACTGTAATACATTAATACATACTATTTTACATTACTTAGAACATTTTATTGGTTTTGTGTCCACTTGCTTTGTAGCATTAATGTTGATCTGGTTTTACATGAGCCTGAGCAGAATGTTCTGCTCCACCTGCAGAACCAGATGGAGATGATAGAAAGTGATTGCACCTTCACATTTGGACTTAGAGTCAACAGGCTCCATCATGACGCCTCCTGTTGTTTTGATTCATAACTGTATTGATCTCAACAAAGTTAAAGGGACTATAGAGAGTTTTAAAAATGTAGAACTAAGTATTTTCCTCCCCCTGCATGTTCCAGCCATGTCCTAATATGTAGAATGAGCTCAGACCTTTTTATTTGTTTTCCTGATTAGATTATACACACAAGTGCGTAACATCAGAAAGAAATCTGATTAGGGGCCAGATCTTGTGCCTGGCGCGTGGGCGTGGCACTGTGGAAGCACCACTGACATTCACTTCCTCGTGCCTTTAAGCTTGATAGACTCTCACAGGTCAAACTAACAACGATATAAACCCATCGTGAGCTAAACCATGTTCATGTCTCGAGAGAAAGTGCACGCGGATCGGCCCCCGCTTGGTTGTAAATGCAAACAAAACCAATGCACATGTTCACCCCCCACAACCGCTCTCCCCCACCCCTTCTGGCTGGAGGAAATCGGCTCTTGTGCTGGACATGCAACACCATTGGACATGAGTGTTTCTCCAGCCCACGTACTTCCCACTTCAATGTGCTGAGTCTGGGATATTTCAGATGGGACATTAAAATCACACTGTTACACAAGCTGTGCAACTTCATATAGCGGCAAAGTGTTACTATAGAAACGTTCCAGGTCTCCTCACTTACTGTAAACATCACAAACTTGACAAACACACTGAGGTCACATGTCATCCCGAACAATACAGAAACAATGCCACATGTTCCACAGCAGATGTTCCTTACAACAGGAACGACGATAGTGAGAGTTCAAAGTTCATTCTTCTCCAGGATCCAGGAGCTGCTCGAAGCTCCACTGCTGCACGGGGAGGTGAGAGCAGGGCCTCAGCGCCACGCCTCTGACCCCCGGAGGATCCACCTCGGCCTGCAGACACAGCTGAGAGGCCGAGTGCACCAGCTGACCGCTCGTCTGCACGAGAGAGAGACGAAAGCCCAAAGAGAGCCACCCATGAAACATTTACAGAAGAAACAAGTCGGCCATTTTACACAAACCCTGCCATTCCTCTGATGGTTTTGGCTCAGATTGTTTGCTTTTTCGGTGGAAGGTAAGGCAGAAATGAGCTGTTTCAAATGTGCACCAAACTGGACCCGGACTTTACACAGAGAGAAAGTAAATATGTGAATGCTCGTCTTTTGCTACTTGCTTGTGTTCATGTTTGTAAATGTATTAATAAGCTGCTTTTGAAATGAAACCCCATCTGCGTGCTGTCGGAAGTGGGGTACACTACGAAGCTGGATTAGAGGGTTAGCAGGGTAAGTTGAGCGCTAACCCTGGTGGTACTACAAAGCTGGATCACGTTCTAGCAGGGTAGATCTCCATGGAAACCTGCCTTTAGCGCCTAACCTGCTCTAGACCAGGGTTAGCTCCAGCTTAGTTAAGGCCAAACAGAGGAGAGAAACCTCCGCTTTGTCACCCAAACTCTGTGGTTTGCAGAGGGAAGAGGGGGAAGCACCTTAAGCAGCGGCGACAGAAGTTCTTTATTTAACTGCATGGATTTTATAAAGCAGCGACATCATGTTTCTGCACATGTGTGTGACTCTGATCTTAGAGGACGACGTGCAAAATGCTTTCAGTAAAGATTTCAGTAAAGATTGCTAACAAATGTGAACATTCTCCTTCAGAGCTGCTCGGTTCAGACTCGAGGTGCTGTAGAATATATTCGTCATCAGTTTAGTGATAGATTCTGATATTCAGATGAACTGTTTCTGTGTCTCTGCTGTGATTGGCCGCTTGGTGCTGACTCCTCCTGTTTCACGTGCCTCACTAATCCTCAGAGAAACTCCGGGTGAACTAAACCCACTGAGAACATGCTTTGTAGAACCACTTATTCAAAAGCTCCATGTCTGGGTTTGTTGGCCCGGGTTCTATTTAAAAGAATAGTTCACCGTTTTTCCACCCTGAGATATGTTCTTACCTGAGCTTAGACGAGTTGATGTGTACCTGTCTGGTCTCTGTGCATGCGCTCAGTCACGCAAAAAAAACAAAGATGTTGTTAGCATTTAGCCTCTCCCAGCATATCCCTATAAGAAGTGGCTTTTGGACAATCAGACATGTGAACACCCCATGGTCTAAAGTCAACAACCACTGATTCATGTCTGGCTGTGTGGAAGATTGTGGTGTTTTGTGTATTGTCCCTTTCTTTTTTTTTACATATTTAATGTTGTCATACATCATTCACTGTCTTTTTATGTCTCTGTGATGGTGTTTTTGCTGTATGTTTGGGCCTGTTGTTTGTCCTATCTGTCATGACATCAACCTGCCATGGGACTACGGATGAAAATTAGCCTATATGGCTAACTCCGGCACATGTACATGTTGAAAAAACACAAGTTGATTCATGTGCACTGTCCCAATTCAAATAAAGATTTAAAAAAAAAAGAGGGGTGATGTTAGAAGCGACCAAGCTCTTCCACGTTTTCCCTATTTAAATACTGGTACGTGAGTATTACATGATCCAAGTCTCGTTACACAAAATCAACCATGTCGATTTTCTAAGCGGATAAAAAGAGGCACTATATTGTAAGGCGTAATAACACCTTAGGAGCACTTTGACGTCCGCGCAGTAAAGTCGAAATGCTAGTGGAACAGCGCGGCCGCTTCTAGCTTCACCCCAGTTTGGAGCTATACGTTTGTTAAGTGGTGACGTCACAGCTCTACTTCCGGGTCTTAGATGTGTGAGAAACTACAAAAAACTCTTTAATAGAACAATCAATATTCGTGAAACTCAGCAGAGAGATACTGAACATACTTATTTATCAGGCCCAGTAGCCAAAAAGGCCACACCTACTGCTAAAAAAGCAATATTTACTCAAATCGGTACCTTCGGTTTAGTGGAAATAAATGCTAACGGTGGAGCAGCTACGCTAACCCCGGAAGCACCGACTTTAGTAAATAATACTTTTTTTAGCAGTAGGTAGTAATGAGTCTGAGAATTAAGTATGTTCAGTCACTCCCCGTTGAGTTTCAGAAATATTGATTGTTGTATTAAAGACTTTTTAATGGGGGTTTTTCTCGCATGTTAGCCGGTATGCTAGGACCCGGAAGCGGAAGTCGTGACGTCACACTTAATAAACGTATAGGAATATGCTGGGAGAGGCCAAATGCTAACAACATCTTTGGTCTTTTTGCGTGACTGAGCGCACACACAGAGACCAGACAGGTACGCATCAACTCGTCTAAGCTCAGGTAAGAACATATCTCAGAATGGAAAAACGGTGAACTGCTCCTTTAAACAGTCACCCTGTTCCTTTAAGTGCTTGCACATTTCCGGTCTGTTGAGTGTTTTTCTTGAGATCCGAATCTAACAAGTGAATTTCTCTTATAAGATCAATAACGGATTATCTTCTCTTCTCTTAGAGGAACTGAAGCAGGTTCAGTTCTACCAGCTTCGTAGTATGGCCCTCAGGTTTGTTGTTGTTGTTGCGCCCCCTGCAGGCTCAGGTCCCGGTATGGGCTAGTGTTCCCTCACCTCCCTGTAGCTCCAGCGCTGAGAGCCAGGTGGCGCTCCCTCTCTGGAACACGGGGTCAGGAGGACGCGGTCTGTGAGGGCCCCCAAGCACAGGTCGGCCCCGGGGCCCCAGCGCAGCTCCCCAGCAGAGTTCAGCTCACAGTGCTGCACACACACACACACGCATACACACACACACACACACACACACAATCAGCTCACGGGAATTGATGTTTTGAAATCATTTGAAATCCGTCACCTGAGCTCCCGTCCCACTGCAGGGCACCGTGACCGCGGCCCGGCCCTGGACAGGTGCTGCTCCTCTGGGATAGTCCATACAGCTCCCACTGCCCACATTATACAACTACACACACAAACACAAACACAAGTCACGTTTGGTCAGTTTGATGTTTGATCAGAGACCAGTTGAGCGGCCCAAGGATTCATGCAAGAGCAACGTTACTTTATATGTTGTTTTTACTCCTTTGACCCAAATAATGACCCTAAAAAGGAGACTACTGGAAGAAAACGTTGTGCAAGCACCGAGTTTGAACAGTTTGAGCATAAAAGTTTGATTTTTGTTTCAGTAGTTACAGAAATGATGACAAACTAAATGTGACAATTTGTGAAAATCCCATACAAATCAATTACTATGAAGAATGACAATAAACAAAACACAGAATAAATCAGGTTTATGTTCACCTTATTCACCCCCAGTTTTAAGCTCATCACTGTAATTTGTCGTCAGGAAAAGGATGTTTTGCATGTTACCTCTCCGGACAGTCCCGGCCGGTCCCGGGGCACGTAGAGCTCAGGGGCCACAGACGACAGGTACCAGCTCAAGTCCCGACAGCCGAGGGCCCTCTGCAGCTGCACCCGCTCCGTCATGTTAGGGGCCCTGGCCTGCAGAGAATACAGCATATCCCAGAATGCTTAGCGCTCCCCTGCTCTTCTGTAAAGGGCTTACAGAGATGAGCTTGGTACCTGTCTGATGAAGTGTGCCAGCGTGTCCCTGTTGTAGAACCGGCTCTTGTAGGGGCCCATCCAGGCCTCGGCCACTCGCACCCGGTCCCGCTGAAGCTGCTCTGGGTCAGGGGGGTCGTACGTAGGGCTGGGGCCCCCGCGGAGGGCCACCCGAGAGCAGGGGACCACCTCCAAAGAGCCCCCGCATAACCACACCTGCGGGAACAGTATGGGGTCAGGATGGTCATACATGGACTAAAGGTGAGGAGGTAGCGCCCCCTTGGGGTGAAACAGAAGCCCCCGTCCATTGACATGAATGAGCAGAGAATATAAAGGTTTCATTTCTGTATCAATATGAAAAAGCAAAGGAAGAGAAGGTGATGGACACTCTTAAACTGAGATCATGACATGTCAGCAGAAATGGGCAGAGTAGCCCAAATATTAGAGTAAAAAAGTATTTGGAGAAAATGTTACTTGAGTAGTGTTAGCCTACTCAACTAACATTTAGAGCGTTAAGGTTTGGTTAATGATTTAGTGGTGACATAAATGATGAAATAATGTGAAAATATCATAAAAACATATGAAAATGAATTATTATGAAGAATTAAGTAACAAAATCCAAATGAAGATTTTTCCCTTTACTCACTGTGTCACGTGTTACTATTTTTTCTTACTCAAGTAAGAGCACAGATACTTCATTTTAACATTACTGCAGGAAATTGCAGGAATGACATCTAAATCCTTAAAGAAAAGCCAGGATTCCTTTTTTGTTGCTTTTAAACTGCGACAGATTCAGAGGATCAGATCAGAGGAAAGACTGTGTTAAAAGGCCCGACATTAATCACCTTTTCTTTTTATTATTTCTTAAATTAATCTGTAAAACTGAAAATACAAGATTGGTTGTTATGAAATAAGAAGTGGGCTTCTGTCCAGCACAGCTTCAGCAAATCAACCATCATCTCCATACTTCTTCTTCTTTGTTTATTTGGTGTTGGAGCTTTAACCCCTGGCTGTTGTTGTGTTTTCCACACCAGTGATCTTTCATCACATGCTGCGTAACAGAATCTAGGAGGCTTTGGCAAACCCATGCTGCCTGTCTTCATGGTGTGTGTCTTTACCCTGAGGGACAGCTCCACCTGCTGGGGCCCCCACGCCACTGCCCCGGGGTCATAGGCTCCCAGTCGGTCAAAGAAGAGCCTGTCCACAGCCAGCACCTCTCCTCCCAGCGCGGGGCTCCTGAACCAGACACATCAGCATCACCTTCGTTCGTTTGTAGACTCATATGGACTTTCACTGTGTACTCTTCTGCAATATTAGACTAGTGACTCACACGAGGGGCAGGATGTCCCTGTCCTCCTCCCCCTGTCCCACCGCAGCAGGGGGGTGCTCCCAGTGGAAGTCCAGGCTCCAGTCCCACACTCCCCTCAGCGGCCAGGGGGAGGCGCTGTACTGCTGGGTCTGTGGGTCAATCACATCTAGGACGGGGGACGCCACCCGGGTCCTGCAAGAGCGGCAAACAAAAGCAAAGTCATACTTCGTCTTACACTTTGAATGAATTAACATTACTATAAAATGATGCACTTATATTAGCTATTAGTTATAACCTTTGGATGATATTAGTCTATAATCTTACTGAAACTGTTCTTCTTAGACTTAAAGCCCTGTTCGGAACCTCGTTCTTCATGGTGGTTAAATGTATTCTTTGTTCGATATGGTTTTGTCCACCAGTCTCTTTTATTAAAGGTTTTCACTCTCCAGGTGCTTGTGTTTGGTGTTCACCCCCAATGATGAGACAAAGGTTTTACCCGTACAAGGTCAAGGTAACTTAATTTGTGCCAAACGGTAAATTTGGTTGGAAAAAGACACACACACACACACACACACACACACACGTATGATTGTCCAACCAGGAAGTGCCCAACGTCTGTAATGTATTATTATTATAAAGCAGCTTTATCATTATTTCTGTTGTAAGAAAAAATGAATAAAAAAAGAAGGAAGTGCTCGACAGATCTGCGCTGCCCCTGTAGAGTAAACATACGCAACCCCTGGGCATCTGAACAAAGTCCTTTTTGAGCCAAAGTTGAGAAGAAGGAGCTCTTTCTAACCTACTCTGGACATCTGTTCTTCTTATGTTTGGTGAACCTTGGCCAGAACCAAAGTGGATTAAACTCTTATAACCAACGCGAGTCCCACAATAAAAACACCCGATGGAGGCAAGAGCGGTGAGTCAATCAAAACGCGTGTTAGCTTGTGTGTTAGTTTGTGTGTTAGCTTGTGTGTTAGCTTGTGTGTTAGCCATTTATGAAGCTGTGTTGCAGATGTCAACTCCTTATAGCTGCATTGTGAAGTAGCGTCACCTATTGCTGTGACATTTACATATCTACTACTGCTAAAGTTGCATGGGCGGAGAGAGGGGGCGGAGTTAACTGAAGTGTCTTGTGAGTGGTGATTCAGCCCATAGCCCCCTCCCCCTGTCCCACAGTGAAGCGTGTCTGTACCTGTCCTGAGCCAGCCTCTCCAGCAGCGGCTCCAGCCAGCCAGGGTGGCACTCGCAGCGGGGCCCCATCATCACCAGCACGTCCCCCGAAGCTCTGGAGGCCCCCAGACTTCTGCACCGCCCGGGGCCCATCCGCAAAGGAGTGCGGATCAAACGCACCCCCTTGAGGCGGGACACGTGCTGAGACAGAGCGCCCTTCAGCTCCTCTGGACAGGACACACAGGAAGCAGAGGGGAGTTATTTACCGGCAATGGAAGTGTTTTTTTGTTTCTTTTTCTAAGCCACTAAGAGCACAAGATAAAGCCATTAAATGACTTCAAAACCAAGTATTTTAAGTACTGGTATCCAGAAAAATGCTGCGGTACAAAGCCTTCCTCTGGCCTGTACCCACCGTCCCGGCTTTGGTCGTCCAGCAGGAGGAGCTCCTTGAGGTGCTGCCCCGGGGCCGTGTCCAGCACAGAGTGCACCGTCCTCAGCAGAGAGGGCAGAGGCTCATCCCGGAAGCAGATGATCACGCTGACCGAGGGGAGGACCTCACTGTACTGGCCCCCCAGACACCTACGACACACCGAGGACACATCATCAGGGGACGGGCTTCATGAGAGTACTTTTGTTACTTGTATTTGAGTAATAATGTGTTGTGTACTGTGAGTAAGTCTGTAAGTGACACAAGCTTCATGTGACGTGTGAACATAAAACAAATGAAACTCCAATCAGCCTAATATTATGTTTTTATCTAACTGTGCTGCATTTTTGGAGCTGGATCATGTTTTGGCGATTGATAAAATTAGCCTTTATTGATCTCACAATGGAGCAACTGACTTGTTACATTCAGCCCACACAAACACCAGGGGGGGCAAATAGGCTGAAAATGTGAGAGAGAAAAACAGTTAGTAGTAGTAATAGTCATAGTGGTGTCTTTTATACAGTGAGCAGTAAACGCTCTGGGCTCACAGCACAAAGGTCCCGGGTTCCCCAGTGTGGGCCTGTCTGTGTGGAGTTTGTAGGTTTCTCTTCCCTATGAGTTTCCCCATTCTCCACAAAACATGCACAATAGGTGAATCCTCCAGCCCCACAGGTCCCTCTGCAGCCGTAAAAACACACAGGACAAATAAAGCACTTCAGCTTAAACTCTACTGTACTCGAGTGGTGTTCACCTCTTCAGCACATGTTCTCCAGTTTGGCTGAACCCAAATCTAAAACCTTCATTTACGTTAAAAACCAGGATGAAAACGCAACCAAAAAGTGACAAAAAGTGACATTCATGTGGCGAAACGCGACAGACAGAAAAGTTGCGATCAGTTCTTAGAACAGGTCTTAGCTTTCAAATGAGGCATGACACTGACCTGTTTTTAGATTTGGGTAAAGCTGAACTGGATAAAATGTGCTCAGTATCGGTGGGGGTTAAGAGGTCAAAGGAACGTTACTCGTGGGCACAAACAGAGTGTCCCGTGTGGGACTCACCCCGGGGCTCTGGACTCTCGACTCTCGCGCTCTGTCCGCGCGCCCTGCTCCGCGCGCGTCACAGGACGCTCGGGCGGCAGCAG
The DNA here is from genome assembly GCF_951799975.1 of Gobius niger. NCBI lineage: Eukaryota > Metazoa > Chordata > Actinopteri > Gobiiformes > Gobiidae > Gobius > Gobius niger. The sequence goes on along the minus strand of NC_136865.1, from coordinate 3,686,330 downwards.
CAGCTTGTAGCTCCTCTTCTTCAGGGCTCCGTGTGTGTCTCCTCCTGAGGGCCGCACTGACAGGAGCTGCTCCTCCAGGAGCGAGTCCGGAGCCTCCTCACCGCGCTCCACCATCAGCTCCACCCCGGGCGGACGGGCAAACCGCAGAGGCGGGGGAGCCGCAGGTGTGCCCTCGGGCCTGTGCCGGTACCGGCGCTGGGTGAACAGGTCCGTGAGCGTCAGAGAGAGCGCAGCCAGCCCGAGCAGCAGCGCCCACAGGGAGAGCGCTCTCCTGCGTGCCGCTCTCACGCACGGCCTCATGGTCCGGTGTGCTCAGGTCTGCAGAGAGAGGCACGATCACCACTTCACTAGAGTCACGTGACATGAAGACCCAGGCCGCGCTCCACCTGCGCGCGCCTCTGCGTCGGGACAGCCCGCCATTCATTCATTTATTATAGGGACAAACAAGTAACACGCTGCAACATTTATAGCTCATTTGAAATGTTCGTCCCGAGAAGAGCTTTTAGAAAACAACACAGTTCCATTATTTAGGACATTAGGTCAATGCACTTGGTCTCTTTTTAAAACACGCCTTCATTTGTTTAAAGCCTCAAGATCAACGTCCTGTTTCAGCTCAGGAGACGAGGAGTTCCACTGTTCCCTGTAAAGGGAACATGGGGCACTTTCACATTTAACTGTTGGAGCCTCGGTCACGTGAGGTCTGGTAAAAAGTGTTCTTTTTCATCCGGAGAGACATTTGGAGAACGACTCATTCAGCCCCTCGGAGCACGGACTGATGACCTCACTGTTGACCGTGCAGCTCCTGAGCTGTCCAGCCCTGGCTCTGCTCCTGCTCCCAGCCTGCCCCGCAGTCCCTCTGATCAGTGAGGACATGCCTCTGTCATTAGGGGGGGGGGGGCGTCCCGGGATGACAGGGCTTTTGCAGATCACAGAGCTCTGTGTCTGTGCTTTGGTTGAGAACATTCGTCCTTTTTCTGTGTGAATCAGATTTTTTTCTTTCCTCACACTGTAGTAGTTGGGCTTCTTCAGGTGCTTCTCAGGGTCCTCAGGAATTTGAGACTTTATTTATTTTAGGGACTAGTCCCTCCTTTCCACTGCCCTGTCCTGTGGATCTTTATCCCCATGATCTACACCAGGATCTCCCCAGTGTTGTCCGATATCCAGTCCATACGCTTGAAAAAAGGGCGATGCCGGTGGACAATGGCTCAGGTAAAAAGTCGAAATTTAAACTCAAAATTTGGGGTTTTAAACTATGACTTTAAATCTCGTAATTACGACTCCTTATTGGGTTTTTATTTTTTAAACATGGTGGAAACGGGCTTCCATAGATGTCCCATACCAGTTTTGGATCGGTGCATCCTCTACAACGCTACAGGACAATTGTTTGGAAGGTTTTCTGGTGAGAGTTTGCAGAGAAAACCTTCGAAACAATTGATCCTGGAGCGTTGTAGAGACCACCATGATGGAAAGAAAAGGCCCCATGCTGACCACTCATACAGCCGCTGGGTCACGACAAGGTCAAATATGCAAAAATATCACCTTTTTTCCCCTTTAAGCCTTCAGTCTGTGAGCCTGGCTGTAGTGTGTGGACAAATAGGCCCAAAGGAACCAGTCACCCCTTCACACACCATTCATACACCAGTGTATGCAGACACCGGAGGCAGGTAGGGTGAAGTGTACACTTCAGAGCCTCTTGCTGTGAGGCAACAGTGCCTACAGGGCCTGTCTCACAGGAGAGACTTAGGGAGATGTTGCAGAGACTGCCAGTCCCTAGTTAGAGACTAGGGTCGCCGCAGGTCACAGAGATGTCTCCGTCCCCTGGCAGTAAGGCAAGTCTCCAGGTAGTCTCGGTGAGCACGAACAGGTTTGATTTCAGCGTAGTCTCTGCATGGTCTACGAGAGGTCTCCAAGAGGTCTCTGCATGGTCTACGAGAGGTCTCCAAGAGGTCTTTGCATTGTCTACGAGAGGTCTCCAAGAGGTCTTTGCATTGTCTACGAGAGGTCTCCAAGAGGTCTTTGCATTGTCTACGAGAGGTCTCCAAGAGGTCTCTGCATGGTCTACGAGAGGTCTCCAAGAGGTCTCTGCATGGTCTACGAGAGGTCTCCAAGAGGTCTTTGCATTGTCTACGAGAGGTCTCCACGGTCTCAAGCAGCTGTGGCAATGTTTTAAACACTGTATGTTGTCCTCAACCTGTGACTATGACACGTTTCTGTGACGTCCCAGCAATGTCTCCGAGACCTGTCGGAACGAGAACAAATAGACTCCATACGACTCTTTGAGATCTCCTTGGTATCCGACAGGTCTCAGAGACATTGCAGGGACGCCACAGAAACGTCTCACAGGTTGAGGACAACAAATAGTATTCGTAAATTGCAACACAACTGTATGAGACCTGGTAGACCTCTCAGAAACCATTGGAGAGCTCTCAGAGACCATTTGGAGAGCTCTCAGAGACCATTGGAGAGCTCTCAGAGACCATTTGGAGAGCTCTCAGAGACCATTTGGAGAGCTCTCAGAGACCATTTGGAGAGCTCTCAGAGACCATTGGAGAGCTCTCAGAAACCATTGGAGAGCTCTCAGAGACCATTTGGAGAGCTCTCCGAGACCATTGGACAGCTCTCAGAGACCATTGGAGAGCTCTCAGAGACCATTGGAGAGCTTTCAGAGACCATTTGGAGAGCTCTCAGAGACCATTGGAGAGCTCTCAGAGACCATTTGGAGAGCTCTCCGAGACCATTGGACAGCTCTCAGAGACCATTGGAGAGCTCTCAGAGACCATTGGAGAGCTTTCAGAGACCATTTGGAGAGCTCTCAGAGACCATTGGAGAGCTCTCAGAAACCATTGGAGAGCTCTCAGAGACCATTTGGAGAGCTCTCCGAGACCATTGGAGAGCTCTCAGAGACCATTTGGAGAGCTCTCAGAGACCATTTGGAGAGCTCTCAGAGACCATTGGAGAGCTCTCAGAGACCATTTGGAGAGCTCTCAGAGACCATTTGGAGAGCTCTCAGAGACCATTTGGAGAGCTCTCAGAGACCATTGGAGAGCTCTCAGAAACCATTGGAGAGCTCTCAGAGACCATTTGGAGAGCTCTCCGAGACCATTGGACAGCTCTCAGAGACCATTGGAGAGCTCTCAGAGACCATTGGAGAGCTTTCAGAGACCATTTGGAGAGCTCTCAGAGACCATTGGAGAGCTCTCAGAGACCATTTGGAGAGCTCTCCGAGACCATTGGACAGCTCTCAGAGACCATTGGAGAGCTCTCAGAGACCATTGGAGAGCTTTCAGAGACCATTTGGAGAGCTCTCAGAGACCATTGGAGAGCTCTCAGAAACCATTGGAGAGCTCTCAGAGACCATTTGGAGAGCTCTCAGAGACCATTGGAGAGCTCTCAGAGACCATTTGGAGAGCTCTCAGAGACCATTTGGAGAGCTCTCAGAGACTTTTTCAAGTCTCTGTGCAGTCTCTGCTGAAATCGAATCGTTTTCACCGAGACTATCTGGAGACTCGCCTTATCTCCAGGGAAGAGAGTCCTCTCCGGGACCAGCAGCGACTCTACTGTCCCCCTAGCCTTCACGAGGCTGTGAGACACTGTGTGAGACACTGTGTGAGACACTGTGTGAGACACTGTGTGAGACACTGTGCCAGTTTGTGTGAGCCAAACTGCTGCCTGAGGCCATGTGACAGTTACATAAACACACAAGTCTGAGTTTGATTTCAAAATAAACTTTATTATTATTCTCCAGAATCACATTGTACACAATGACCTCTGACCTCAATAAACATCTAACTCTGAGCCGTAATTCATTTATTTAAAAAAACATTCTGTCTACACTCAGGGTTAGCGTTAGCATTAGCCCTGTTTGAACTGAAGCACCGTCTGAGAGAGACTCTGATTGGCCCGTAGTCGTCTGAAGTTCGCTCTCTGATTGGCTGGTCACAGAGTGGCCCTCTCTGATTGGCCTGCTGGGTGCACGGGGCTCTGTGATTGGCTGGAGCAGTGGAAGTGGTATCGGAGGAAGTGGACTCTGGGTTTGATGTGAAAATCAGCAGGAATCCTCCAGTTCCACATTTTCTGAACCTGACGAGACCAAAAGAACATTGACACTGATTATTACGCCCTCGCACACTCAGCCCTCTTTATTCAGCTTAAACCAAAACATGTCGCTTTAAAGCTGGGTGTGCACTGATAATGGTTCAAATGGAGAACCACTGTACAACCAAAGACAGAATGAGCCATTTCTGTGGCAACAATTCAATCTTTGAACCATGGCACAGTGCAGACATGGGCCTCTTCTTAAAAACACAGACTTAAGTAGGAAAATGACCTGTGTTCTGAGGTTGGTGAATGCCAAACACGGAAGTGCGCTTATGTGAGGACTAACTAGCATAGTCGAATGAATGACTACATCCACTATAAAGTTCACTAATTACATTATAGGAGACAGCTTGGAGTACTGCACTTTTGCCTGTGAGGGGCGCTATTGATCATTTAACAGCTCAAGCTAAAGGTCTGCAGCAAACATTTAAACAGCTGTTAGACTCGGTGGTGTTTCCAGTTCAAAGACTGTCAGCTGTTCTGCTCTGACTCTCCCAGTGCACTGTGGTCAGCTTTTTTCTCTCTGGACATTCGGACGCCGCTACAACATGGTGTGACCACTACAATAGTGCCCTTCTTAAGTCTGTGCCTCCTATTAAACTGGAAGAACATTTGAAAATCTGATCTTTGAGTGTGGACATTCGGACACAGCCTTTGACTTAGCATTCTCCACCCTGTGACGTCCATGAATGTTCCAAGAGAGAAAAAGTGTTTCAACGCACGCTCCTCATGATTGGAGAAAGTCTGTGAGCGATTTGGACTCACCTTCAGGACCCTGAGAGTAGTCCGGTTCTGTGGCTGGACCTGGGTCTGGGCCTGTGGAGAACAAGAACCAGATCCAACCGAACGAACACTATAAATCTATTTTCTACACGTCTACATTGCACATCTATGTCAGACACATCTCTGAGTGTTCACATGCGCTCCAGTGTTCCCTGGCTTTGCTGCAGTGTCCTGAAGAGGCCTGGGGCATGGTCTCTGGGACACTGTCGGCCGCTGACGTACTGAGCATGCAAAAAAATGGCGGTATACTTTACAAAAAAAAAGCTTTTTACTCCTGTAGATCCAGTCCAGTGTTCATTTCGTCATTATTTTAGTCAAAGTCATATTTTTTGCTGACTAAAGTGAGACTAAAACTAAATTAAAGGTTGTTTGTGAGACTAAAACTGTGAGCAAAGAGTCTAGATGTTTTCATCATTTCAACAGGTCTGAGCTTTGTTCATGTGGGAGAACAAACATGAGGCAGAGGAGCTTGAATAAATATGATTATAATAAATGTTATGAATGCAAAGTTGACTAAAATTGAAGAGAGTTCAAAATTAGCCTCTGAGCCCCCACCTGAACCGAGCACATTTACTCCAATTTGGCATTACCTGAATCTAAAAGCTTCTTGACAAAAAAAAAACGTATTGATTTCAATGGCCTGCTCTCATTAGCGATGGTGCCGGAAAAAAACCTTTGCCTCTGTGTTGGTTGAAAGTTCTAAATTCAGGCCACATTACTCTTCTCCTTTCCAACATGAAAATCATTTTCAAATACATTTTCAAATTTGGTTTTGAAATGAATGAATGATAGATGGATTATAGAGCTTAGGGACTCACCAGGCTGTGTGTGTGTGATCGGGACGTCTGTCACGGCTGGCGCTCCTGCAACGACAAGAGAGTGTCATCTGGAAATCCTCCACCCGAATGCTCCACCTGACCCTCTCCACCCTCCACCTGACCCCCTCCTTCCTCCACCTGACCCTCTCCTTCCTCCACCTGACCCCCTCCTTCCTCCAACTGACCCTCTCCTCTGCTCTACTTGACCCTCTCCTCTGCTCCACCTGACCCTCTCCTCTGCTCCACCTGACCCTCTCCTCTGCTCCACCTGACCCACTCCTTCCTCCACCTGACCCTCTCCTCTGCTCTACCTGACCCTCTCCTCTGCTCCACCTGACCCTCTCCTCTGCTCCACCTGACCCACTCCTTCCTCCACCTGACCCTCTCCTCTGCTCCACCTGACCCACTCCTTCCTCCACCTGACCCTCTCCTCTGCTCCACCTGACCCCCTCCTCTGCTCCACCTGACCCTTTCCTCTGCTCCACTTGACTCTCTCCTCTGCTCCACCTGACCCTCTCCTCTGCTCCACTTGACCCTCTCCTCTGCTCCACTTGACCCTCTCCTCTGCTCCACCTGCCCCCCTCCTCTGCTCCACCTGACCCTCTCCTCTGCTCCACCTGACCCCCTCCTCTGCTCCACTTGACCCTCTCCTCTGCTCCACCTGACCCTCTCCTCTGCTCCACCTGACCCCCTCCTCTGCTCCACCTGACCCTCTCCTCTGCTCCACCTGACCCCCTCCTCTCCTCCACCTGACCCCCTCCTCTGCTCCACCTGACCCTCTCCTCTGCTCCACCTGACCCTCTCCTCTGCTCCACCTGACCCCCTCCTCTGCTCCACCTGACCCTCTCCTCTGCTCCACCTGACCCTCTCCTCTGCTCCACCTGACCCTCTCCTCTGCTCCACTTGACCCTCTCCTCTGCTCCACCTGCCCCCCTCCTCTCACACCAAAAGCTGGACTAAAGGAAAGAAAAAAACATGGACTATTCGGTCACAGTTTCACACGGGCCTTACCTGAGTTTGTACCTGTCTCTGTTACCGTGGTAACCAGCTCTGTCTGAGATAATTCACCTGAAACTGAAAAACATGGAAAACAAACAAGTAAAGTACAGTTGAAGTACTGCTGAAGTACAACTGGAACACCGCTGGAGTATAGGTAAAGTACTGCTGAATAAAGGGGAAGCCTTGACCTCAGCCTGCTGTGGACAGGTGTGTTTACCTGTGGAGTGCAGGTGAGTGAAGTGCTGCACAGACTCTGTGTGAAGAACCACAGGAGACGACTCTGCAACAGAAAGAGGGTCATGTGATCATATGGACGGCCACTTTGACCAGGCGCTAAAGGAGAATAACCAGATATATTAACAATAAGAACACACTCATCCATGCGCCCAACTCACTCATTTACATTGTGGATTAATCGGAATTTTCACAACATCTATTGGTTTTCCAGGTAAAATGGAAGGTTTAGCATTACAATGAAGTGTCGGTTGTTTAATTGTCATATTGAAATTCAGAATTTCCTCTAGATTTTAGTACAATCTGAAGAGATGGGACCTGAGAAAGACATCTGCATTATCCCTGATTGACTTATGTCCAGGTTCGTGGAGCGTCCAGAGTCCTTTACAAACATGCACAATGGTCCGCACGTCTCGGTGTGTCCAGGTGAGTGTTACCTGTGACGTCGGGGCCCATTCCGAGTCCTGAGGCTGAAACAGAGTCAGATGTTAGTTCTCACATCAGGGTGAGGTTAGGCATATTTATCATTTATCCAAATATCACAGCTTGACTTCTTCTGTCTTTCTGTGCTTTATTGATGCCACAAAGGCATTTGATCGGGTTAATCATCATAAGCTATTCATTCATAAAATTAAATCAAAGTGTAATGGCTGTAAAACAGGGGGTGTTGTTGGTGCAATCGTTGGGAAAAGAGGAGTAACGCAAACCAGAAGCTGTATCAGAGGTGCAGATGTTGAGGAAAATCTTTTGGATTTTTAAAGATTTTTCTCAACATCTGCATCTTTGAAATATTGGTAGAAAAGTTGTCAACCATCCAGGGCACTACAAGCCATTGTGGTGCCCTAAGCGTAAATGTTTAATGGTGCGTCCTTGGGGGCAGCTCATTAAGCTCAGGCTCAAAATTAAAGCATTAAAAATAACTCAGTTTAGATGATGACTTTGTTGACATCAGTCTGCCCAGGGACTGCAGGTGGACATTAGCACAAGTGCTATAACCTGGTACAATGCATCTCTCCCTTTGAGGTTAATGTATATTGTACACTGTCCCTGTTCAAATAAATAAATAAACTAAACTAAACTATGTAACAGTTTAGTGGTGCCCCCTCCCCCCAGAACCTGAGTGTCTCTGCTCCGCCCCTGCACTTCAGCAGCTTTGGTTAGGTGTTATCCGGGGGCCAGAGTTGGTGACCTTAGGCGCTTAAAGCAGGGAGGGAGGCGGTTCCGTCAGATCGGGATCCACGCGGGTGGTAACGATATTCGGCGGTGGTGCATCCCTTTTATCTAAGAATGTGGCCGATAGCCTCAGTCGCGGCCACACACGGTCCAGATATGAGCTCCGGGCGCAGAGCAGTAATGTAGAACGCTCCTCTGTAGCCACCAACCCTGCGCCCGGATTGTCACAAATCAAGTGTGTAGATTCTCCAGAACAAATAAAGACAGTGTCTGTCCCCCGTAAACCAAAGACTAAAATATCAAAAGCTAACAAAACAAGCACTGGTGTGCGTCCAAATAACTTAATACAAATACCAAAAGGAAAATAAGCATTAAACAAAACGATAAACAAAGTGCTAAGCACATAACGTTTTAGATCAATCTCTTCAAAGTCCCTTTTAGTTAATGACTTAATTTGCGATAACAACATTAATCTTCTCGCCCTGACTGAAACATGGCTTCAGCAGGACGACTATGTTAGGCTTAATGAATCTACTCCTCCTAGTTATGTCCATTTTCAAGCAGCTAGAACCACTGGCCGAGGTGGTGGGGTCGCAGCGATATCACACTCTAATCTTGTTCTAAATCCCAAAAACGACCTAAAGTTTAATTCATTTGAAAGTCTAACGCTGTCTCTCACCTGTCCCAAATTTAAAAATCAAAAAGCTTTACTACTGGCAATTATTTATCGGCCTCCGGGCCCCTACTCAGACTTCTTAGCAGAACTGGACTGGAATAAAATTATAATAGTGGGTGATTTTAACATTCACGTCGATAATAAGAGTGACAGTCTGAGCAGGGCATTTAGTGCCTGCTGGACGGGGTTGGCTTCACACAAAATGTGAATAAACCGACTCACTGTCATAAACACACCCTTGATTTGGTTTTAACATATGGGATTGAAATTAGCAACCAAAACGTTCTCCCTCAAAACCCCACGCTTTCTGACCATTTCCTAATTACATTCAATTTCTTAATTGAAGATTACACTAATCCACAGGATAAAATTAAATTAAAACGGACACTATCTGAAAAATCTGTGTTAAAATTTAAAGAAATTATCCAACCAGTCTTTAACATTACAGAGAATAGCTCGCTTACTGATTTAAACGATAGTGATGAGTTTGTGGACAGCGTTATGCTCACGTTAAAAACAGCCCTTGATGTTGCGGCTCCACTGAAACAGAAAGTAATTCGGCCAAGGTGTGTCGCCCCCTGCAGGTACAACGCGGAAACACCAGCGCTTAAGCGGAAGACTCGCAAATTAGAGCGGTTATGGCGCAATTCGCGCACTGAACAATCTCTTAGGTACTGGAACAAATGCCTACTCGCATATAAGCAAGCCATGAGGAAAGCAAAAACAAACTACTACTCTTCATTAATTGAAGCAAATAAAAACAACCCTAGGTTTCTCTTCAGTACTGTGGCCCGGCTAACAAACAGTCACAGCGCAGTAGAACCTTCAATCCCTAATACCCTTAGCTGCAATGACTTCCTTAAATTCTTTAATGATAAAATCAAAACCATTAGAGATAAAATAAACGATAAGCTTCCCTCATCTTGTCCTGATCTAAACCTAGTTGAATCATTGACTCCATCTGAAGTCTTAGACAGGTTTATAACTGTAGATGAGGCTGAGGTATCATCAATCATTATGTCCTCAAAACCTTCAACTTGTCTTCTAGATCCAATTCCAATTAAACTCCTGAAAGAAATTACTCCTGAAATCTCAGATACCATATTGAAAATAATTAACTCGTCTTTAGAAAACGGTTATGTGCCAAAGTCCTTTAAATACGCTGTTATCAAACCACTTTTGAAAAAACCTAGTCTTGATCCTGACATTTTAGCCAACTATAGGCCCATATCTAATCTCCCTTTCATCTCAAAAGTCCTTGAAAAAGTAGTGGCTAGGCAGCTTTGCAGTCACCTACGGGACAATAACTTATTTGAAAAATTTCAGTCAGGGTACAGAAGTTATCATAGCACAGAGACCGCCTTAGTCAAAGTTACCAACGACCTGTTATTAGCAGCTGATGCTGGACTAGCTTCAATCCTAGTTTTGTTAGACCTCAGCGCAGCCTTTGACACAATCGACCACAATATTCTCCTGCAGAGGTTAGAATGTGACGTAGGCATCAGGGGAACAGCCCTCTCCTGGTTTAAATCGTACTTATCTGACAGACAACAATTCGTTAATGTAAACCAAAAGTCTTCACCGTGTTCCAAAGTGTGCTATGGGGTGCCACAAGGTTCAGTGCTCGGGCCAATTCTATTTATACTATACATTCTTCCATTAGGGAACATAATCCGAAATCACAAAATAAATTTTCACTGTTATGCGGACGACACACAGCTGTATTTATCAATAAAACCAGGTCAGACAGATAAATTAGAAACACTTAGCTCCTGCGTAAAAGCCATAAAGACATGGATGACAGCAAATTACCTCCTTCTTAACCCAGACAAAACTGAGGTTATTATATTAGGCCCTCAAAAACTGAGAGAGTCTTTATCTCAACAGATCATCTCCCTGGATAATGTTAGCATATCAACGAGCACAACAGTAAAAAACCTCGGAGTTCTGTTTGACCAAGACCTCTCTTTTAAAACACATATAAACCAGGCTTGTAAAATAGCGTTCTTTCACCTGCGCAACATTGCTAAAATACGAAATATCCTAACTAAGAGCGATGCAGAAAAACGTATTCACGCATTTGTCTCTTCAAGGCTGGATTACTGCAACAGCCTGCTGGCAGCGTGCCCTAAAAGCTCCCTGAAAAGTCTTCAATTAGTTCAAAATGCAGCTGCAAGATGGTTAACGCGGACAAAGAGAAGAGAACACATTACACCTGTGCTAAAGTCTCTCCACTGGCTTCCTGTTGAGTTTAGAATCCAATTTAAAATCCTGCTCCTCACATTTAAATCCATAAAGGGTTTAGCTCCGCTTTATCTCCAAGACGCTGTCATTCCATATCAGCCAATCAGAGCTCTCCGCTCTCAAAACTCGGGGCAACTAGCGATTCCTCGAGTCTCCAAAATTACTGTAGGATGCCGAGCCTTTAGCTACCAAGCTCCGGTTTTATGGAATAAACTCCCAGTCCACGTTAAAGAAGCAGACACAGTCCCTACATTTAAGACTAGGCTCAAAACGTACCTCTGAGAATTAGCTTATAATCAGGTCAGTTTGGTAAAGCTCTAACCCACAGCCTGAAGTAAAGCTGCCTCAGGAGAAACACTGCTGTGGGAAGTACGGTCCACTGAGCCCTATCCTCTTCTTCTTACTGCAGACTTTGTCTTATCATGATACAATACTTAATTTATCTGTAGTCTGTTCATAACTATTCACATGGTGTCTCCTGTCCCCCTCCCCCTCGGGAGTGCCTGTCTAGATCAAATGGAGGAACCTGCATTCTGGAATCTGAGGACTGGACAGTCTGTGATCTCGGCCCGTCTGCTGAGGGATCCTTCGGCCCTGGGTCTCTATAGCCTGTCCGTCCATGGGAGTGGATCTCTCCTTCTGTGGTTCTCCCCAAGGTTTCTCTTTTCTCCTGCCGGGTTTTTGAGTTTTTCCTTGCCGTGCTGGAGAGTCTAAGGATGGGGGACGCCCACGCCGCTCGTCGCTACCTCCTATTGGACATTATATTTGCCATTATATTTACCTGAACTTTTAATTGTCATATTTATTGCTCTGTTTTATTGCCTTGATGTTTGTTGCAGCCCTGTGAGGCGACTTCTGTTGAGATATTGGGCTATACAAAACCATTAAACTTGAAACTTGAAACTTGAATTGTCCGTGAAAGTAAATACTACGCTGACAGAAAAGACAAAGGGACAGAGGGATATTGTTCATCCAATTACACAATGGAAGTTATTTTTTTTACTCAAACTTGGCTGTGAATGCTGTTTAAGTGGCGCTAGTCCACAGTTAGCTTTGCCCATTAGCCTGTTAGCTTTTTCTTCGTGATTCCATTAGAGTGTATCGGTGCTCTGTGTGAAGTCTCAGACACAGAGATTGTGAACATGGCAAAGACATGACAAGAAGTTCAACCTAAGAGTGATAGAAGTGTGGCTGTGTTATATATCTGACATTTACCTGTGAGCTCGAACGGGAAACCAGTCACCGCCTCTAATTTTCCTGAAACAGAAACACAAAGTATCAGCCTTTGACACCGATCCCGAGCGCGGCCGATTTGGAGAGGCAACCGGGCGTCACCTGTCAGGTCATGTGACACAGGGACATCCGGGACGCGCTCCGTCACTGGGTCAGAGAGCTGAGCGTTAAACTCATGTATGTTTGACGTGTGTTCGTGTGTGTCATGCCTTTTACCGCTCTGAGAGATCACAGTCAGGCGGCCGTTTCCTACGAGAGAAGGACAAGGTTAACACCGGGACTGAACCAGAGCCTCTCGCAGAGTAAACCGCGGGACTGACCGTGGGAGTCCGGGGAGTCGGGGGAGTCCAGGCCATCTGCGACAGTCAGTGGTTTGAGCGTTATGGGTTTCAGACAAAAGAAAGTTGCAATGAAGCTTCGAAGTGGACTGACCTGAAGGGGCGGGGGCAGGACCTGAGGGGGCGGGGTCCGTGACCAAGAGGGCGGGATCGACCACAGAGCTCTGAGTTGATTGGTCCAGAGCAGGGAGCGGGGTGTGGTCAGACTGAGGGCCTGTTGGGACACAGCTTCAGTCAGGGCATGTTCAGCTGATGGAGACCTTCACTCTGCCGGACCACTTTCATTCATCTTATTGGGTCAGACTGACTGCAAAATCAGTCCACTGCTATTCACTAACGGTGTCATTTGTTTGATCATTTTATCATTATATAAAATGCAGTTTGAGGGGAATGTTTGTTTTAACTGTTATTAATGACACAATAAGAGTAGTGGTAGTAGTTGTCATAGTAGTCGTTGCAGAATCACTACAGTGGTGTTGTACCAGTGTGAGGATGGGGAGGTTGGGGGGGAGGGCCGGTCAGCTCGGGTCCAAACGGGTCAGAACCTCCTGAAACAAAATCACAAATTAGAAAAAGATGTAAGCGAACAGAAAGTGATCTCACTGCATGAGCACTGACCCAGGATGCTGAGCAGGAAGTCGTGAGCGGCCGGATCTGTGCCTGGATCTGGACCTGGATCTACACCCGGATCTGGACCCGGATCTGGACCCGGATCTGGACCCGGATCTGGACCCGGATCTGGACCCGCAGCTGGATCTGGTCCTGGGTCTGGACCGTGGCCTGGTCCTGTGGTGGAACAAAAACAGCTTTAGTCTGTGATTGAAGAAACAGGTTTCACAGAGATCTCACGAGGATTCTAATCTGGAGTTTAGCGTCAGGAAACCAGAGGTCAGTTCACCAGAGGTCAGTTCAGCAGAGGTCAGTTCACCAGAGGTCAGTTCACCAGTTATGATCACACAATTTTCGCGCAAACTTCAAACTCCTAGGCGGTAGTTTCCAAATGAAATAGGAGACTTGACAGGCTTCTGCAGTTCTCGCGAGGCTAGTAACAGAGTACAGTTTGGAAGGGCAGAGGAGTGTTTTTACTTTAATAACATGGGAAATAAGAATAAAAACTAATACGGGAGGACGGCAGGAAAGAGGGCCAAAATACGCTCAAAACGGGACACTCGACCGCTATGCTTTGGAGGTGCTGTACGGCGTGTCAAAAGCTTAAAATCTCAAAACGTGCAGCATCCAACGCACAAAAACCTTCAAAACGTGCAGCACAAGAGGCACGGGACGTCCTGGTGGATCTCTAGGCGCTCCTTTAAGTGCGTCCACCATAGACTTAAACCAGATGTGCCATATCTGTAAACTTTGCACTACATGTTTACATATGGTACCTTTAATATTGTAACATGATTTAATCTTTCAAAATCCATCTAATATCTATATGTCATAGGATTGCCTTTCTTACTGTGGTACTACTTGTCAGGAACTATCTTATCTGGCGTAGGGATATGAGTTCACAAATAAGTCACTGTAAGACACTGTAACAGCCCGTAACGTCTTACAGTGACTTATTTGTGAACTCATATCCCTACGCCAGATAAGATAGTTCCTGACAAGTAGTACCACAGTAAGAATGGCAATATTAGATGGATTTTGAGAAAATTAAATCATGTTGCAATATCTTATATTCTGTTCTATTTTTTACAACTATCTACAGTATTTTCTTTATTGTTTTTTGTACATAAGATACACACTTACTGTTACCGCTCATTTTCCTGACAATTTGCACCCGCTGTATTCTTGAGAGCTAACTTGTAATCTCTGTAAGATCAACAAAGTTCTATCTTGTCTTATCTTAATACTTGTTTCTCACCTGTGATTGGTCCATTATCTGCTGGTGCCCCATTCATGAACTTGTGACCATTTCCTGAAAAACAGAAAAGTCACTGACTCCCCCCCTTTACCTGTATATTACATAGATGTGTATGCTTCGTCCTGTCACACTGCAGTACTGACCAGCTGTACTTACCAAGTACTTAAATACATATTGTGATGGTACTATTACTATGCAGTGTGTAATGATGGAGCAGTGCAGGAGGTCTGGTCAAAAACTTCCCAAATGGTTTTGTACATTTTCAATAACATTAAGTGTGTTGAGAGCATTTTAATCCATGAAGTCTGGTTTATACTCCAGCTTAAGCTTCGATGGGCTTAAAGCTATTGTCCAGACACCGCGTCCCCTTTCAACTTCTGAGGCACCGCTCCGCATTCACAATGTGACAATAGGGTTGGGACGATGAGCATTTGTCATCATGATAAAATGCACTCTATGCATATTGTGATGCAGTAGTAATTGATTACTACTGCATCCTGTGAATGTTACGGCCATTAAAAATATGATGACATGTAATTGTTTGGGTGGTATTAGTTTAAGCAGATACTGTTTACTCATTCTTATAATTCTGATGAAAATCAGACCATATGTTATGACCAATTTAGGCTGAAATGGCAAACACAAATCATTCACTTCTATTGATTTCAAATATGACATGTGTTTCCTGTTTTGAAACAATAGTTCTGTACTCTTTAACACTACACTAAGAATACAAATATTTATTGAACATGGGACAGTGATACAGTAAATGCTAACTTCTGAACCCTAGGAATGAATGGAGAAAACAAAGCTAAAATGGCTAAACAACACGACTAAAAAACGAGATATTTCAATTCTATGATCTGATCCTGACTGAGATACGAGACTGAGAAGTAATAAACCACTCACAAACAATGAGTGTCTCAAAATGTTGCTACTGGTTTTGCATCGGTCGCTAGGGGTTAGCCTCGCGGGCCAGGCACAAGATGGCCGCCACATTTGCCACATCAATGAGCACCATGTTCAATGTAGAACATAAAATATATATATATATAACTTTGAGTGCTTCACTCTGAGAGTCGCGTGTTAGTGTGTCGGCTCATTGGCTCTGAGCGTTTCAGTGTGTTGCTTTGAACACTGGTGCGACACTAAACCACGGGTGTTTTCTGGTCCACACTTTGGTGATGAAGGCCATGAGCTAAGTAAATGCGCGTCTTTTTCCCTGCTTCCATTTAACCAGGTTCATATTCAGTTGCTGTTGCTATCGATCTTCCTTGTGAACGTGTATTTACTGACAAGGCCGACCTGTGCATCACTGATGTAGAGTGCATTTACCATTGGAGTCCATGTCGGCGCCATCGGAGCCTGAAACAAATGAAAAACTTAGATATCCCCCAGAGTTAACCACAGATATGTGCTCAGGGAAGCTCAGCATTACCATCAGGGGCATGGCCTGGAGCGCCTGAAAACACATGGGTTTATTAGAGGCTAATAAACATGAATCTGCATATTCAAACGACGATCAGACCTGTGGGTAAGACTGGGTCTGAACCGAGGCTCGAACCAGCTATGGACACAATGAGACCTCCCGGAGGCCCAGGTCCCCCAGCGGAATCGGATCCATCTCGAGGCCCGGATCCTCCTGCAGTCCCAGATCCTCCCGTAGGCCCGGATCCTCCCGTAGACCCGGATCCTCCTGCAGTCCCAGATCCGCCCGTAGACTCGGATCCTCCCGTAGACCCGGATCCTCCTGCAGTCCCAGATCCTCCTGTAGATACGGATCCTCCGGCCGTCCCAGATCCTCCTGTAGAACCGGATCCTACAATAGATCCAGCAGAGCCAGCCTCTGGGCCAGTTATAGTCCCAGCAGAACCTATAGAAGAGCCAGGACTCTCTGCAGGACTCGAGTGAGGACTGGACCCAGGACTGGACATGGCAGAGTCTGCAGCAGAACCAGAGGGACCTGAACCAGAGACAAGAATGGGATGTGGTTCCACCATATTTAGATACTAACAGCGAATCATGTAAGCCCTACCTGACTCCCTCAACCTTCTCCTAAACCTAACCATTACCAGCTCCTAAACCTAACCATTACCAACTCCTAACCATAACCCGCCACATCTCCTAACCTTAACCCTCTCCCTTCTCCTAGCCCTATCCTGTACCAACTACTGACCTTAACGCACATCCTTCTCCTAAACATAACTATTACCAACTCCAAACCTTAACCCCCTTCCGGCCCCTGAGAAGATTTAATCTGGCCTTGTAGAGCACAAATTCAGTATGTCAAAAAAAGAGTCTCTAGCCCACTCCTGTGCGGACTTATGGATTATAAAAGAAATAACCAGAATGGTTATTACTAACCACCTGCCTCACCTCACCTGCCTAATTTACCACTTGCCTCACCTCACCTGCCTTATTTACCACTTGCCTCACCTCACCTGCCTTATTTACCACTTGCCTCACCTCACCTGCCTTATTTACCACCTGCCTCACCTTACCTGCCTTATTTACCACTTGTCTCACCTTACCTGCCTTATCTACCACCTGCCTCACCTTACCTGCCTTATTTACCACTTGTCTCACCTCACCTGCCTTATTTACCACTTGTCTCACCTCACCTGCCTTATTTACCACTTGCCTCACCTCACCTGCCTTATTTACCACCTGCCTCACCTTACCTGCCTTATTTACCACTTGTCTCACCTTACCTGCCTTATCTACCACCTGCCTCACCTTACCTGCCTCACCTTACCTGACTCACCTTACCTGCCTCACCTTACCTGCCTCACCTTACCTGCCTCACCTTACCTGACTCACCTTACCTGCCTCACCTTACCTGCCTCACCTTACCTGCCTCACCTTACCTGCCTCACCTTACCTCTTCAAACGGACGTTGTGATTGGACAAAAGAGTCCATCACCTGTCCGTCACTTGGCAAAATGATCTTACCCGAGCCTCTCGAGGGCGCTGTGGTTGAGTGCTGACCAGCCAGGACCCCTGCAGAGGAGAGGTGGAGTCAGGGTGGTGTGATCACAGATTTATAATGAAACTCCAGATAGGACATGGTAATCTATTGAAAGTAATGTCCAGGTCTGGCGGTCATGACTGTTCATTCTTTTGAAGAAGACATTCTCCTTTGTTTGTGATTTCTTCTCATTGACTTTACACACTCACAGTGTGTTGACATGCAGTAATGCTGTAACTCTTGTGTGGGTTCAATAGAATTTGAAAAATGAGTAGGGCAATTGCAAGATGACCACCGTATTTGCCCTGGCAAAAGTGGGCATGTCCTATCTAGAGTTTTATTATAGATCTGTGGCTGTGACCCAGACATCTGGCTTGAGAGTCCATTTGTTTAAAATATGTTAAAAAAATCAGTTAAATTGGGTTTAAAATATGTTAAAACTTGTTAAAAATCTGTTTAAAGTTGGAAAACAATGGTTTATTCTGGTTTAGAATTGTTTTATCATAGTTTCATGTAGTTTTAGTCTCACCCTGAGTTTGTTCCTTGGACTGATCCTCATCTGAAACACAAGACCATCATTAGATTTCCCTCTCCCCAGACACCTCCCTCTCCCCAGACATACATGGTGTCTCAACTTCAAATGAAGGACTTTTAGTACAACGTCTGAGTGCCTCAGATCGCCTCCTTTATTCAGACATTCTGTCAGCTGAATACTTCGTCCTCGTCGCTGATTCTATGACTCTGATGTCTCTAACAAGATTAACATTATTTTCAATAGTAGAGGACTGGACTTTTGTAATAAAAAGAACTAACCCTGAGATATGTTTTTAGGTATAAAAAAACTAGTATTAAAGGGCTTATATCAGTCTGTTTTAGCCATTCCAAAGTAACCTATAGGCATTTATATGATATATTGTACCTCTACCATGATGGAGTGCTCATTTTTTAAAGAAATATAAGTATTTTTCCAACCTAGAAGACAAGACGCTTGGATTGAGTTAACTCCGCCTATTCCATGACGTTGACGTACAGCTGGCCCTTGTCGGTCCTGCGCCGCTCACAAAACTTTGCAAACACCGTACTTTAGAAACGATGGAAGAGCGCGGTGTGGAGCCTGACGTTGTCGACCCAGAGTGACGGTCACAGACATATTCCTGCTGGTTAGTCGCTGAATCCCAGGGAGAAATTCCAACCATTTCTGGCAACTGGACTCTTCATTAGGAAGGTTGAATAAAGTCTTGTACTTCTCTCAGCCAAACGCACATTTTCACGGAGGCATTATTTTTAGGCAAGAAAAAAAAGAACCGGTGTTGTCCCTTTACAAAGTAGGTCAGAAAGGACAAGAGGGCGTGTTCGTGAGGATTACTTAGACATGCATGAATGAAGCCAAAAAACACTCTGGGGTGTGTTTGATAAGGAAAAAGCATAACATGCTTAAAAGCTCCAAAAAAGTTGATTTTGCATGATGTAGGACCTTTAAGTAATATTATGTATGGTTTTACAAGGGCTTGGCATTAATGGCTCCAGCTCTGGTTTGCAGTTAATGTTAGTATTTTCACACCATAAGTTGCATTTGTGAGTGCTATAATACAGCAATGAGTGAGAAATGTTTAAGATTGTTTTCTTTCTGTCTTGTTGTGTCCAGTACTTCAAACCTGTGTCATTGTCACACTGTTCTATACTGACCCCTAGTGACCAGCAATGTCCATTACACCTTAGTGCATTATGGGGAACATTCAGATTACTGTGGAGTGTATATAGTGCACTACAATGGAGTGACCACTGTAGGGAGGAAGGATATGAACAAAGGCTCATGTGTTTAAATAATTAGACCTGTTCAGACTTATGTGAATTCAGACTCAGGGTTATGTGAGATTAGGGTTTTTATGGGTCATACCCTCCTCTTCCTCGGACAGTTCTCCTTCTGCTTCCTCTCCACCTTCCATCTCCACCTCGTCTTTCTCCACTGAAACACAAGAAACATCCTAACCAGGTCTAAACCAGGTCTAAACCATGAATGAACAAATTATTAATAGTATTAACTATCCTTTAACTGAAGGCACCCTTTTATGTTGTTTATTTAACAAAAAATGGTTCAAAGTTAAACCATTTGATCATGGTTTTATATTCACATTGTTTTAAGCCATCTTTAGTTACCATTATTTTTGAAGTATAGCGATTCAAGTATTTAACATTATTTATTCATGATTATAGGTTTGTTATGAGTTATCAGAGATACCTTCAACAGGAGCCGCTGCAGAAACTCGGCTGAAAACTGCAAACATCACCCACAGCAACACTACATTTCTGAAATAAATAAAAAATAAAATAAAAACACCTTACAACATTTTATTCAGTTCAAAGCAGTCTGTAGAGGGCGCCCCAAGAAAAGGAGACCTACAGTGACCTGTAGATTGTCCTCAGAGAGGACATACAGTGACCTGTAGAGGGCGCTTAGAGCAGAGGACATACAGTGACCTGTAGAAGGCGTTTAGAAGAGAGAACATACAGTGACCTGCAGAGGGCACTTAGAGGAGAGGACATACAGTGACCTGTAGATTGTCCTCAGAGAGGACATACAGTAACCTGTAGTGGGCACTTAGAGGAGAGGACAAACAGTGACCTGTAGAGGGCGCTTCGAGGAGATGACATACAGTGACCTGTAGTGGGCACTTAGAGGAGAGGACATACAGTGACCTGTAGATTGTCCTCAGAGAGGACATACAGTGACCTGTAGTGGGCACTTAGAGGAGAGGACAAACAGTGACCTGTAGATTGTCCTCAGAGAGGACATACAGTGACCTGTAGAGGGCGCTTAGAGCAGAGGACATACAGTGACCTGTAGAGGGCCATTATAGGAGAGGACATACAGTGACCTGTAGAGGGCCATTATAGGAGAGGACATACAGTGACCTGTAGTGGGCACTTAGAGCAGAGGACATACAGTGACCTGTAGAGGGCCATTATAGGAGAGGACATACAGTGACCTGTAGATTGTCCTCAGAGAGGACATACAGTGACCTGTAGAGGGCACTTAGAGCAGAGGACATACAGTGACCTGTAGAGGGCGATTAGAAGAGAGAACATACAGTGACCTGCAGAGGGCGCTTAGGGGAGAGGACATACAGTGACCTGTAGAGGGCGATTAGAAGAGAGAACATACAGTGACCTGCAGAGGGCGCTTAGAGGAGAGGACATGCAGTGACCTGTAGAGGGCACTTAGAGGTGAGGACATACTTTGGGTGGGGTTGGGGGACGATTTTTTTTTTTCATAGTATGGGATAGGCCAGCCGCTTCCTGATTGGCCAGTTGCTGACATCCGCAGCCAGTGATAAGTGGAGTTCCAACTATGACTTTACCACAACAAAGCAACACTAGTTTAAACTAACCAGGTGGGGGTTAAGAAGTTATAGAGGTGTATTTTTTCTTTTATTTCTAGTACAAGCATATATAAACAACCAGACATTGTGTGCATACCTTTATAAGCTAATCCTACCCTCAAGGATAGTAGAGTTTGACAAAGTAACCCTAATCTTACCATAGCCATAACCTTAAGGATAATGGAGTTTACTAAAGGTGTATTTCAGGTGCTAGTACGAATCTGACCAATCAGGAAGTCGATAGTCCCGTGCATTTCCCATCCTGACAGTGGAGGAGGCCTGAGTGTGGAACCTGCGGTGGTAGGGACCTCACAGTGGAGGCCTGCAGGAAGGACCTCTTGCATACAGTGGTTCATAGAAGGCCCTTATAGGAGAGGACATACAGTAGCCCATAGAGGGTGCTTAGGGAAGACGGCATACAGTGACCTGTAGAGGGCGCTTAGAGGAGAGGACTATGCAGTGACCTGTAGAGGGTGCTTAGAGGAGAGGACATACAGTAGCCCATAGCCATGGAGGGTGCTTAGGGGAGAGGACATACAGTGACCTGTAGAGGGCGCTTAGAGGAGAGGACATACAGTAGCCCATAGCCATGGAGGGTGCTTAGGGGAGAGGACATACAGTGACCTGTAGAGGGCGTTTAGAGGAGAGGACATACAGAAACCTGTAGAGGGCGCTTAGAGGAGAGGACATACAGTAGCCCATTGAGGGTGCTTAAGGGAGAGGACATACAGTGGCACATAGAGGGCGCTAGAGGAGAGGACAAACAGTACTCTGTAGAGGGCGCTATGAGGAGAGGACATACAGTGGCCCATAGAAGGCCATTATAGGAGAGGACATACTGCAGCCCATAGAGGGCATTTAGAGGAGAGGGCATACAGTGACCTGTAGAGGGTGGTTAGGGGTGACGACATACTGCGGCCCATAGAGGGCATTTAGAGGAGAGGACATACAGTGACCTGTAGAGGGCACTCTGGGGGGAGGACATACAGTGGCCCTAAGAGGGGACTTAGAGGAGAGGACAGAGTATGACCATATCCTTATTTTAGACATTAATAAAGATTTATATTTGCAAATTACAATAGTAATGCCATTACAGGTAAGTAAAACTGTAGTGGCATGAAGCACATGTCAGATATAATCATGTGGCTTACACTTCATTCCTTAGCAACATTGTGTCATGGCAGTGAGGGAGGCTGCCAGCCTGACCTCTCCAATCACACATTCACTCTCCAGAATCACACTTTGAGGTAAGGCCAACGGCACAGCGGCAGATCACACAGATATCCATAAAAAGTGTCAGCACCATGCAGTTCCATTTTCAACATCAATTATGTATGTGGAATTGACATTAATGCCAAACATGACGTTGACATTTGAAACAGCAGCCTGTGCACACAGCAAATGTCATTACACTTAAAAGGATTGAATGACTGAACTTCCGGAGTGTCAGAGTGTCCATAAACCATGTACTAATGTACTTATTAGTGTGAATGTATACCAACAACTTATATGGTATCTCTGATCACATGGTACCATACACACTCTGCACTCTTCTTCAGTAGTGCAGTGCAGTCCGTGATATCTGTTGATATGAGTGATGTCATACTAATAAAGCAGTAAAGTGTATAATGCATCATTTTAAACATAATATTTCAGTACTACATAGGTAATAATCAAATAATCATAATAAGCCTATTCATAATAATCAGGCATCCTAAGGATATACAATCATTTGTTACAATATTAACATTCATACATATTTATGTATCAGTAGCTGGTAGTACAATAGCAGTATGGTAGTAGTAGAAGTTGTAGAAGCAGCAGGTGTGACAGGTGAAGAGGGAATGGCAATAGTAGTAGTAGTCATATTAGTACTTACAGGGGCAGCATGATGCTCCTGATAGCAGTAGTAGTAATAGTAGTAGTACTCACAGAGGCAGCATGATGCTCCTGATGCTTGATCATTCAGACAAAGACACAGCTCCGCCTTCATTTCATCTTTTATACCCCCCAACGTCCAATAGGAAAAAGGGAATTACCCCCCCGGTCAATCAGAGGCGAGAGCACCTGCTGATTACAAATATAATTTCATAACTACCAATCAGGGAACTGCATTACTCCTGCAGCCAATCAGAAGAGAGTGTATCCTAAAACCTCACAACCAATCAGGAACCGTGAATGAGAAACGCGGCCAGTCAGAAGAGATTCCAGCTGAGGACTACAAACATGGGCGCTTTTTTTTGGTTCATTTTTTTTCTTCAACCAATTGTTTTTTTCCCATCCTCATCATTTACTATATTCATGTGGCACTGCTCTGACCGCACCCCCAACAGGAACCAACACACCAGGGCCACACCAGGGGCCAAGGCACTCACACTGCCCCACACCCCCACAGCCGAGGGCCAGCGAGGGGGTTAAATGCCACCGGTCCATCACCTGTCCAGAGGAGGGCGCCACAAACACACCTTTGTCACCTTGATGCCCGTGGTTCTGGAGTCTCACTCTCAACTCGCCTTGACATGATTTAAAGACTGTGGACTTGGTCTGGATTCTTAAAGGGGGGGGGCGGGGGGGTTGGTGGAGGGTGGATATGGGGATGCAAGTGCAGACTGAGACCGGCTCCTCAGTCCAGGTCTCTAAGTTTCAGTCCAAGCTCCAGCTCCAGTTTCCGCTCATAAAGACAGTCCTGTTTGGGTCCAGACAGAGGCCCATTATCCCCCCCCAAGCATTCCTCCCCCCCAGACCAGGACCAGGACCAGCTGATCCGGTCCAACTCGGGCCGGATCTGATCGCTTTACACCGCGTCACAGACTTAAGTCCAGATCCCATTTCACCTGGACTCTCCTGATCCTGAACAAAAACACTCTGTTCTCTTCATGTTCAAAACACAGGTCCCAACAGAGTCCAGGCCTTAACCACGACTAAACTTGGCCTAAACCGAGACTGAACCAGGTCTTAACTTGGCCTAACCCAGGACTTCATTTGGACTAAACCAGGTCTAAATTTAGCCTAAACCTGGACTTAATCTGGACTGAACCTGATCTAAACCTGGCTTGAACTGTGCCTTAACCCGGACTAAACCTGGAATAAACCAGGATTTAACCTGGACAAAACCTGATTAATCTAGAGCCGTGGTTCTTAACCTGGGCTCGATCAAACCCCAGGGGTTTGGTGAGTCAGTCTCAGAGGTTCAGCGGAGGTCAAGGCACACCCGACTCATCTGGATCGTGATGACGCGCCCGTTAAGAAGGGTTTGGTGAATGTGTGTATGAAACTGGTGTGTATGAACCACTGATCTAGACATTACATTTAAACTTGGCCTACACCTGGATTTAAACTAGAATCAACTTTGATTCAACTATATATGTTTGACTTTTAATCAGATGTAGTTTCATTTATGCTTTAAGAATGGATTTAAGATGTTATTTTACAGTTTAAACATCAGTCCTCATACGGAAAAGACATTTACATTTTGTAAAGTTTGTATCTGTTTTATCTACAACGTGTAAGCATTGCATATGACAGTCAAACCAGATACAAGATCCTTAGTATATGTGTACAATATGAAACTTGTATAATTTGGGAGCTTAAAAGAACAATATAAGACAGTAACTTCACAAACGGTTTCCTCAGTGGATGTGTGTATTATCAAACTTACACGAGCTGGACAACCATCAGTAACACTTATATCCTGCAAGTATCACAGAAAACTTGTACATGAGTAACTTTTTGAAGAAATTGTTTCCCTAAGAGTAGTTTCATCATACGTTACTTTTTACTTCTACTTGAGTGAAATGATATGATGCAGTATGTGTACTCTTACGTGAGTAAAAATGCTTCATTTTGATCGATGAAGTAGATGTCGTTCATCTTCTGCTCCTTGTTCTTTCGAATTATTTCGTTTTTCTGTATTTTTTGCCATTTTCTTGGACTTTTCTTTGGAAATATCACATATTCCACACATTATTTCATGTTTTGTTTCACTTTTCAGCTTCAGGTTCTTCACCACAGTTACTCACTGCTAACATTTTACTCCAAGTACTTTTTTACTTTTACTTTTAACTTCTTTTTTGACACATAGTAACATGGGAATGTTAATATCATTTGTATCTTCTTCAAAACCTGGAAGCTGGAAGCAAATAATTAAATGTCCTACAATTACTACATGGGCAATGTTTAGCCTATCCTATCAAATTAAACAGGCATAATATTCTTTTTATTCACACAATATTTTAGTTGTTGCTTTAGCCAAAAAAAACAGAAATGAAAATGGGGATAAAATAAATAACAATCACTAAATATTTCAATAACGCATCTCAAAAACGTCTGAGGAAAAGCATGGAATTGTTTATTATCATAAACCATGAACTGGTTGCTCATGGTTGTTTTTCTTGAATTTTTTTCACACAACGGTTCACATTTTCACAGATAACATTTTCTTGATGGAGAATGGTATCTCTTACATTATGGGCATGCCATGCATCATTTGAAATGATAATAGTAACTTTGCTCTCCAAACCGGCGAAAATAACCAGCACCAGCTGTGAGTAGGAATCGGTCGGACAATAGATCTGGGACATGGGTGACATAAGAGTCAGTATTTAGATTAGAAAGAGCCTTCACATTTCTAACACTAACATGGATATACTCCAATAATAACAATCCTGTTAAGCAATGGTATTAGTATTAGAATCGTTTTTTTTTAGCCTTGCTCTTCTGTAACCCCTTGAAGTTCGACCCAGGCTGCAATGACGAGACCACTCAAGACGGTTTTGTGGCTTTTATATGAAGCTCTGGAATCACAAATGAACAGGAAAGGTGATTCCAGGTGGTCTGACAGTGTCTTCTGCCCCGAAACACACCATACCATTGACAACATCTAAACTTGACCAAATGTCAATATAAATCCAAAATAATTCAAATAATCCCTTAAAACATAGTTAGAACAGTGTTATGATACAGATAAAAGAAATTAAACTGAGATGGAGTGGAGTAAAATTACTAAAATCACACAGGGGAGGAGATAGATAGATAGATAGATAGATAGATAGATAGATAGATAGATAGATAGATAGATAGATAGATAGATAGATAGATAGATAGATAGATAGATAGATAGATAGATAGATAGATAGATAGATAGATAGATAGATAGATAGATAGATAGATAGATACTAGATAGATAGATAGATAGATAGATAGATAGATAGATAGATAGATAGATAGATAGATAGATAGATAGATAGATACTAGATAGATAGATAGATAGATAGATAGATAGATAGATAGATAGATAGATAGATAGATAGATAGATAGATAGATAGATACTAGATAGATAGATAGATAGATAGATAGATAGATAGATAGATAGATAGATATGTAGATATGTAGATATGTAGATAGATAGATAGATGTTCTGATGTTTGATCCAAGCTGTTTTCCCACGAGAACCAGGTCTGAACCGGTGTTGCTGAGTCTCGTCCCGCTTCCCGGCCAAAACCCATTGCCCTGTGCTCTTTTATTTTGCCAGGGGCTTCTTGTGAATCAGGGCAGAACTGTCCCGAAACAGTATTCAGTGGATCTGGTCCAGGAGAGGAATTAGGACTTTCATGAGGATCGGGTGGACGGAACCAGGACCAGTTTTTAATGGGAACTGAAAACAGAGAAACAGAGACCGGTGGGACGTGGATACTTCACCTGAGAACCTGAGAGAGAACCATCCCGCCACAGCAGGGCTCACACCTGTTGGGACAGAGGTTTTGGGTTTGACTCCTGATCATTATAGTTGTTTTCCGAAGTTGTTTTCCGTCACAGCGGCTCCGCTCGGACTGGGAGGGGGCGGGGGGGGGGGGCTCGAGTGAGTCTCTACCTGTGTGGTCCGGGTCCAGTCAGTGCCCAGTGTTTGTGTACCAATGTGTGCGTGTGCACGCGTGTGTGTGTGTGTGTGTGTGTGTGTGTGTGTGTGTGTGTGTGTGTGTAGGGGGGTGGGGGGTGGGGGGGGGGGGTGGCAGCTCTCGTTTCTTGGGACCGTTCCACTTCACAGGCTGAACTCAAACCTCCTCAGTTCCGCCGTTTCACCTGATCTTCACCTGAGCCTCACCTGAGACCTGTGTGACCCCCGCAGTTCACCCGAAGCAACCCTGAAGGGTGCCCGCCACCCCCCCGGATTATGTGAGTGATGTCAGCCTGTGGAGGTTTACAAATTAAAATCTACTGTTTATATGAGAATCACACTATAGGACCGGATGTTACTCTGGAGTTTTGCTTTAAATGAACCCCGTGCCACATTGGGACAGTCTGTCTAAACCACGTCCCAGGGCGGCACTGCTCTGCCAGACAACCAGAAGAGTCGTAGCACACTTTGATTAGGAGGACAGGCGTGTTCTCCGCTTTGTTTTGTTTCAGAAATGAATCTCCAGACTTTATTGGGCCTGTAGGTAAATCTGCCCTCTGCACTTCACCCATCATGCCTCAGTGCGACCTGAGCGGTGCGGCCCCTGGGATCCCCTCTCCTCATCTGCAGCCAGGTTCATGGTCAAGTTTGCCTAAAGCAGTTAAAGAATTACACTGGAAGTCTTGTGGCGAGGGCTGCTATGACAGAGCACTGGTCTGTCCTAAGTGTCATGGGTTCAAGTCCTGGCTCCAACTACTTGCTGAATGTCTCTTCCCACTCTTTAACCCCTTTCGACCTGTGCTGTCCTTTCTAATGAAGCCTAGGAGCCGATCGTGCCTCACAGCTTAGCAGGTTCCAGGTTCCATTCCCACCGGGACGGGGCCTTTCCGTGTCTGCATCGGTTTAATCCGAGTACTTTTCCCCAACCACTAAAAACATGTACAATAGGCCAGGATGAATGAAAGTGTGTGTTGCTGGTGTGAGTGGGGAACACCTGATGGAAATGAGCCTAAGGCTAATTGGTATGGTGTGTTTACATGCATTTATCCATGTATGTTCATTTCCCAAGCAAATAAACAAATAAATAAATCATCTATAACTTTACTCATGATTATTAGTAATTACTGATAATTGATCAGTGATTACTGTTAGAAGATTACCAATTGGTATTAAAGCACTTACTTATCACTTACTAATTACTCACTTATTATTATTTGCGTACTTACTTACTTATAACATAGTTATTACTTATTTATTACTGATTACCTACTTATTTATTACTAACTTACCTATTACATACGTATTACTTGCTCATTTATTCACTTGCCTGTTTGTTGTTTGTTTACTTGCTTACTTTGTCCTACGTACACACTTACTATTACTACTATTACTATAATACTTATTCATTTACTTTTCTCCGACTTACTCACTTACCTCGTACTTACTTATTATCTCCTTACTTATTTACTCACTAACCTCATACTTGCTTCTTTACCTATTACTAATATCCTACTTACTTATTTACTTAAACTCCAACCTACTTACTTACTCATTTACTTAAACTCCACTTAAACTCCAACCTACTTACTTACTCATTTACTTACTTACCTATTACTTATATCCTACTTACTTATTTACTTAAACTCCAACCTACTTACTTACTCATTTACTTACTTACCTATTACTAATATCCTACTTACTTATTTACTTAAACTCCAACCTACTTACTTACTCATTTACTTAAACTCCACTTAAACTCCAACCTACTTACTTACTCATTTACTTACTTACCTATTACTTATATCCTACTTACTTATTTACTTAAACTCAAACCTACTTACTTACTCATTTACTTACTTACCTATTACTAATATCCTACTTACTTATTTACTTAAACTCCAACCTACTTACTTACTCATTTACTTACTTACCTATTACTTATATCCTACTTACTTATTTACTTAAACTCAAACCTACTTACTTACTCATTTACTTACTTACCTATTACTAATATCCTACTTACTTATTTACTTAAACTCAAACCTACTTACTTACTCATTTACTTACTTACCTATTACTTATCTCCCACTTACTTATTTACTTACTTACTTACTTACTTACTTGC